>NW_026571541.1:13571700-14082700 GCF_026225935.1 Boleophthalmus pectinirostris | reverse complement strand
GAATGACTAATTGTATTAATCATAACTAAATGATCATTGCATTAATTCAGTTTTATCAACTAGTCATTATCTTGATATTAGACTTTAATATAGCACAGAAAAGAGAAAAGAAGCTTCATCATTGACAGAGCTGCTATAAAATCAAAATGGAAAATAAGGAATGTACTTTTTGGGGATTTTTTTTGAAAAATGTTAGAATATTTTGTTTATGTTGGTATCAATGGCTAGCCTGATTCATCAGCCGGTTTCACTTCAACTGTCTGAAACTGCTGCAGCATTAGGATTCGTTTGCTCCACGATAGGCGGGTACTTTTTTAATTAACCAATCACTGCTATTTTATCGTGACGTATGTAATGTGCCATATCCTGTAGAAATAAGGGCAATAATGACTTTCCCCTTGGTAAAATACACCAAACTTTCTCTTTGTTCTGGCTTTAAATCCTCTATATTGGGAATCCTTACCAACACAGAATGTATGGCTTCATCTACATTAATCTTGACCGCGTTGTTTACTGTTGTGCGTTACCACAAAAGGGACCCAGACAGGCGCAATTCTTCGTTGATTGGCTGGTGCTCGGTCTACAACTTCTGAGGTTCTTGCAAATCATCAAGTGTATTCTGATTCCTGACCTAGTCACTGGAGAGAAATGAAATTGAGCGGAGGCACTAGGTGGCACCAGCCTGGCTAATCAATGGCCACACCATAATAAAGCATGATGAGCAATAAATAGTTTATTAACAATGATTCAGGTTTAGTAACTTCTTAAAGGTCCTATTTTAAGCAAAATTGTATCATTTTCTAATGCGGTTATATGTTATAATGCTGTTACCGCCTCAGAAAGATACCTGGTGTTTTCATTCACACATGTTTGAGTAATCCTTTATCATTAGTCTGTCTACATCTCCAAAGCTGAAAATGCTGTGATGTCATGAAGTGGTTATTTTCAACACTTTTAACTTTTGTTCAATAGGTTGGTGTATGTAGGTTGGTGTATGGAGTTTAAAAAACACAGAGGAGCATGTCCACATGACATCACAAAGTGGAACAGAGTGTTTTCTGTTTGAGAGAAAAACTCAGACTAAACATGCAGAGTTTGAATGAATGAAACAAAACACAACTCCAAAACTACAATACGGGTCCTTGAAGCCCAAACCACATTAAATAGTTATGGCTAAATGTACATACTTTATTAAGGCTAATTAAAGTGTAGTGATTATAAAGTGTTTCTACATATTTATATAACTTTACATATTTTTATACTATATTTTCTACAGATGTTTCAGAGTTTATTTTTCTAATCTCTTAAAAATGATAAAGTCAACTCATAAAATAATAATGATTGCAGCCCTGAATATCAGAAACCAGCAATAATTCTAGGTATCAAAGCTATTGTATCTTATCTGTTGGATTAGGTATTGATTTCAAAATGATGGTTTGACCCAGTCGTAGCCACCATAGTTGCTACACTCACTGAAATCCTCATACATTTTTCCTGCTTCAAAAACACCAACTTTGAAGTCTAAACTCACTGCTTAATAAACAGCCCCTACCCACAAAACATGCCATGATGAATCTGTGAGGTTCATTTCACCTGTCAGTGGTCGTATAGCTCCCTCTGATCGGTATGCATTCCTATCTGCACTTTGAAGTCACATATCAAATTTGCACCCCCATACAGGTAGAGTTATAGTATACACACTTTTTCAATAAGAAATGGCACGGAGCTGCTTTGAAGACTGGCATAATAAAGGCGATCTTGCAGTAGCGTGGCAACCGATAAGCTCCAGGTCTCACTGTTGTCTCATCAGCTGCATATAAAGCCAGAGGGTTGGATTTCATGGGCCTGATGCAAATGCCAGACACAATAGTCCGCTGTATAACACGAGACACAGAGGAGGGCCGATCACAATGCGATTTCCCTGTTGTGCAGCCTCAGGCACTGTGCACAAGGGGCTCAGACTGTCACCTCCTCACACACAGAGGCAGGAGCAGGCACATGGCACGCCCTGCAACAGCTGCTTGTGCTGCTCATATATATTTAGGTGTAGATCATCAAATATTGAAGTGCGCTGTTCGGGTTGTGTGCAAGTATCCGTTACACTTAATAATGCACACCTTAAAGAGAAATCATTAAACCACATTTGGCAGCGTCACTTGTCATACACTGAACTAACAAACACCCTGAAGCTGTTAAATAGAAACCAACATTATTTAGCATTAAGCATTTAGTGCAGTTTTTAGTCTTAATGTTCTGTCAGCTCAACAGAATGTCACTAGTGAGATATTAGATCACATTAATTATGCATTTTTATAAACAATTGCAATATTTTTGTGGTCACAGCAAGGAATAATTACGGTAAAATGGTTTGCACACACACACAGATTCATATTCAGCAATGGTGGAAAAGTGCTGTGCCTAAGGACACAAGAACAGTTTTCACTAGAGCCATCACCGCCCCCCTGTGACACCACGGTATTCCCAGCAGTCTCCCATCCTAAAACTAACTAGGCAGACCATACCTGCTTCTGAGATATGATGAGATCGGGCATTGACAAGCTGCTGTGGCCGTACAACTGTGTAGCTGACACAAAGACACACAAGGACTGCCTTTGTCCATAATATATCAAATAAGATTTACCAATTTGCCAAACGTAATTATTTTCAAGCTTTAATAATAAAAGGGAACCAAAGTTAGAACTTGCAACCGAACAAAGTGATTGTGGCCCAAGGATCACACCCTCAATCTCTTTCGTGAGAGGCAGAAGCCCTCACCTCTCCGCCCCTTAACAGTGAGCACTCCCAATTACTTTGTTATAATAGAAAACTAATCTTGATTCAGGGCGGGAAAATGCATTATCAGTAACTTGATTAATTTGTAGACTATAGTTGGGAGAATGTGTTGTCGAACCAAATGATTAAAAGATCTTAGTTAGCACAAAGAGTTTGTGGGTACAACTGAGGAGAGCTAGGGGATTATTTTATAACAAAAGAAAAGAGTTAGCCTTTGCCTGAGCCTTATGTGCGGCTAAACCACACACCTTCAAATTCAATTAGCCGTACTACGATAGTCTAACAGTGGCTGATAACTGTGGCCAGATGATTCAATTACTGCTCTCAAAGCTTTCTCAAAGACATTGATCGGAGGCACAGAGCTAGAACTACAAAATTCACTTCCATTTAATCTGCTCTATAGGGCTGTGTGTGTGTTTGCCATGGTACAAGACAATGGTATAGGACTCAACCTGCTGCTGCCGTGTCTACTTGCATTCCTCTCAAAACACAAACACATGCGAGACCAAGTGGAAAGGGGCGGAAAAACATGAAGTGAATAGCTAGATCCCCAGTGGACCGAGAGCTCTCCAAAAAGCAATTTTGATTTCTTAAATGGTTGAGCTGACCCCTGCACTTGAAAGGGTCTTTAAATGCAGTTAATCAAGGTGACTGACTGCTGAAGTGCACCGAGGGAGGAACATGCCTTTAGCTGAAAAAAAAAAGGATCAAAAGAAGCCATGAGATCTCTCCTGGACAGAAGATAGCTAAGCCCTTTTTAGTTCATATTTTCACTATGAATTAGAGCTGCACAGTGTACACAAAATGAATTAATATTGCACTACTGGTTCACACAGTATTTGTATTGCAAGAAAGAATGATGAAGATAGACCTAATGCAAAGAGTGTTAATTTGAAAGAGTAATTTTTATTGTGACACATTTGCCTAATAAATTTATTTATAAATTTTTCTTTTCTTTGAAACTAAACTTACAATATATTCACTGGCTGACTTACTTACTAACATTGTTTTGGCAAAATTATACATAGTTTGGGTGAGGGTTCCATTGATTTCACATATCTTGCAACCCTCAATTTATATTTGTATTTGTGCCATACCCAACATGTAACCCTTTTCAAATCAATGCTAATCATACTTGCCCTATATTTTTTTTGGGTTAACTGGTGATCACTGCATTTGTCCAAACATAATCACTACCAAAAGCCAGTGGTTAACCTCAATGACCAGCTGCATGTGCCACAAATTGGATTGCAGAGTCTTGCCTTGGACTTGATCAATAGGTCGGCATTTGTTTGTCTATCTCTACATACTGTTCAATAATGTAAATGGATTCAAATGTCATATGGGATCTGAATCACAGAGGACAAATGTTAAAACTATTCTGGTTGCAGTGTCCAATGCCATGGGTGTTTTGGGTAATTATCTGAGGACTAATAGACCAGATTGTTTTTGGATTCATAATTTGTGAAAAGTTCCAGATCTTTAACATCGACCACATCATTATTTTCACATTTTAGCAGTGCTGCCAGAGTAAATCCAGAATAACACTGCAGCAGCCTGTCGCACCACAGCAAAGGTGTGAAACGAGATGCAGTAGTTAGTGTTGCTAGTGCTAAACAGTAAACATAAACCATATTATTGCCCAATCCACTAATATTTAAATATCTGCAAATATTTGCTGATGTTACAGTCAGATTTTAGCACTATTCTTCTACCTGCCTGGGTTTGGAGACCAGCACCATTTGCAGTTCCGCTTAGTATCAAAGGTCCTTGAAAAAAAAACGATGTAGGATTCTAAACAAGTGTTGGATTAAGAAAGCCCATGAGATCCAAAAATGCACCCACAGGACTGTCAACATCTATCAACGACCTGGGGCTGCTCCCACTAAGAGACTTTACAGACGTAGGCATCCAAACCATGTCAAAGTATGACATGATTTGTTTGAAAGATACAATATCATACAAACATGGTTTGTTTGAAATAAAATGCATTTGAACGCTTAGTACCTGTGTATAATATATGGCAGTATTTACCTGTGTGGACGCCGGCATAAAACCTGACCCTGCTCTATTGAGTGAGGTTGTTGTTCAAATCTGTCTTGTCTCTGACCCTGAAAGATTGCCATTGATTTTCAATAAGAGTAGTCACAGTGGCTCACGCAGGAGCGTGCGTGCTGTCAGTCAGGTAGTGCGGAACATCGGAGCTGACACACCTGACCTTGGCTCTCGGAGACTAGCGCTCCTTGTGAGGCCATGACAAGCATGGAGAACATGACTTCATTCTTACTGAGATTTCCTATTTAGAAATCTGTGCAACATAAAAATAAAATCAAATTTCATTGTCAGCTATCAATATTTTATGAATAGTAATAATGCCTTGGATTTATATAACTCCTACCCAAAGCAATTTACATTGCAATATTCATTCAATCCATTCTCAGTGGTGGTAAAATATATTAGCCACAGCTGCCCTGGGACAGACTGACAGAATTGAAGCTGCTAATCTATGCTCTTGGCCCCAACTGTGCTTATCTTTTGAGAGTGTCGATAAGAAGGTGGTATGGCCAATTTACAAATTTATAAGAAATAAATACAAATTTGAATCTGATACAGTGTTTCTATTGTGTATTGTGTGGGAAATATGTCTTGAATCTTGTGAAACTCTTTTCCACATTATGTGAACATGTCCAGAACTGTGGTGACCCGTACTATAACACTACATCAGGGCTGTGTACAATGCTGTTTTTGTTGGACGAGATGGGCTGTATTGATGCGCTCTCATGAAGTCATCAGTGGCTGTGCGTCTTGCTGACAGGTTGTTAGCGGGAGCACAGTCCAGACATGCAGACAGTCAGAGCTCCCATGGGATTCTGGGGCACACTGAATAATCTCATAGTGTGTGACTATTACTTATTCAATCCTGGGGCAAAACTCTGTAGCTTTCTATGCTACTCCCAACAGGGGGCAGCTCCTCCATAGAGAAGATCTGGCAACTATTTCACCAGCAAGAATCGTAACTGATCAGCAGGACCGCATTGCAAATCGATTACTTCCTACCTCTTGCTTGTGGGCATTTTGAATAAATATGTACTGCATGGTGGGTGACACAGTATTTTGGGTTAACTGTGCAGGAAATGTTTTTGTAGTACCAGCTGGAGAGGATGGATAAAACATGTGGCTTCTAGTGTTACCAGTGGCTCTAGAAGACATTAGTCACACATACCAGCAGCGTGAGAGCTCAGGTGAGGGGTCAAAGGGCACGGCCGTCTACATCTGGACTATAGGCAGCCACACAAGCAGCAGATTGCCACCAGGGCAGGAACAGTTTTTCTGCAGGAGTCTCTTGCCATATACCTGCTGTGAAACGGTGTGGGTGAGTTAACACTGGCACACACAGTTGCACAAATTAATGGGGTTTTAAAATGCATGAGTCCTGGCCCAGAGACAGATGGGGAATTGTAAAGATATCACTGATCACTAGGACCACTATCCACTATCCAGTTTTACTATCCTAGGTGGTTACTATAAAACGTTACTTGCAGTACAACTTAGTTTCTGCTGGTACAGCCTGAACCTTTTTTCTCTCACAAACTAATACTGTATTTATACTAAACTTTTAAAGGACCCATATTACACAAAATTGAATTCATGAGCTTTTAATCGTGTTCCAATGTTGATAACTCCTCAAAAACATACCTGGAGTTGTGTTTTGTTTCATTCATGTTTGAGTAACTCTTTATTAGTTGGTCTACCTCTCCAAAGCTCAAAATTCTCTGTTCATGTTGTGATGTAATGAAGTGGTTGTTTTCAAGTTAACAGCTCCTGAAATTAGCCAAATGATTCTAGTGATTTCTTGCTGTCTATTAGAATGTATGCTACTTATTTAGAATGTATTATTACCATTTATATTTTTGCTCTTTGTTATTATATTATATTGTAATGTGTGAGCTACTGTGTCCAAACAGTTTCCTTTGTGGATCAATAAAGTTTGTATAAGTCTAAGTCTAGTGAAGGTGTATGGAGTTTAAAATGTGGTGGAGCAGGTGAAACAGAGTGTTTTTATTTTAAAGAAGAACTTAGCCTAAATATGCAGAGTTTGTGTTTAAACATGTGTGAATGAAATAAAACACAAATGAGAAAAACAACATTATCAGAGGTGGCGCTACCATTAGGCAAAAGCAGGTGGCTGCCTAGGGCCCCCAAACCTGGAGGCCCCCCCAAGTAATTGCTCTCAGTGCCACTAATTTAGATTTTCTCTCAATATGACATTAAATGAGAATAGTTTACTTTTAAACAATAATCGTAAGAAAAATCATAATAGTTGTATGCAATGAATGTAAACAAAAATGTAATTGTACTAGCAAAAAAATAAAACTACTTTCAGCTCTGGTTATCTAGTAGGCTTCCTAACTAATAAGACAAGTTTCCAATCCACTATAATTCAAATAAATAGAGATGGGAAAGAACAATGGGAAAAAACAGACAATAAATAAATAAATATAAAAAAAACAAAACATAACAAAACAAAAAAAATGAACATGTAATCTGTTGTAAATCTTAAATAGTTTTTAGGCTAATCCACAACACAATTGTTTAAGACATGTTAAATTTGTTATATGAAAAAAAAAAAAAAAAAAGAATATTTCATTTGACAAAACAATCAACCAGCTCAAAAAGTAATAGACTTGCACTTACAAGCACGCTGATTATGCCGTAACCACAGCCAGGGCACCATTTGGATAGTCTAGCTTTAATAAGGTCTTTAAAGTGCAGTTAGCCTGGCACACAGACAGAAGGAGCTGTGTAGGCCAGGAACTGCAAGACATCACTGCTGGTATTAAAACCTCAATACACTGTTAGATGATTACATGGGTTGCCTCCAAAAAAAAAAAAAAAAAAAAAACTGCTTCAACTTGCTTCAACCCACATGCCCAGTAGCACTACGTAAACTACGAGTCTGATCATAATCCAAGTCTGCATAAGGTGAAGGCTCCACTCCTCCTCCCTCCCATCAGGAACATGCAATTGCCATCTCCCCCACAGGGCCCATGATACTTTCCAACATTACTGGGGAGTTTTCAAGTGGACAGATTGAAAGTCTGGCTAGTAGCGCACGCCAACTTCACACTGCCACTGCGCCGATGCCAGTCTAAGAAGGCCACCTGTTCCAACAACCACACAAGCTAGTTTTCCTCCTCCCCTTAACACAGAGTCACCAGTGGACTAGCGCAGCGGAGTGGTCAAACTGTCTAAGTCCCTTTGTCACACAATTCAGGAGGTGTAATGTAAGTATATAGGCCGGCTGTTACCAATTTATCCGGCAGAGATTATTTTCAGAGATTTTTTCCGCAGTGGGCAAACGCTGCAGGCCCCAATAAAGTGAAAGAAATGCGGTTTAATGGAGTTCATAAATCTGTATTTTCAAGCTGCCAACTGTAGTAGTGCCTGCTGGGTTGTCTCCTTCCTGCAGCCCTCCCTGAGTCACTAATCTCATTAAAGTTCAATGTTTCCAGGGCTGTCCATGGTGGTAGTCCAGTACACTGTTGTCACCTTGTATCCTCGCTAGCGCTGCTTCTTATTCCACCTGGGTATAACAGTTGCATACTTTACTTATTGTATAGTGCAGGCTGTAACACTGGAGGGAGAAGGAATGTCTCAGGTAATGTTGTGCTATACGTTGCTAAGTGAGAGGGAAACACTTCATTAAAAGGTAATTGTTAACGAATAAAACATGTTCATTAAGAGCATCTATTGTAAAGTTAACTACAGTAGGCGTGCTGAGCTTGGGTTGCAAGAGCTCAGGAAAAGTCTGGGCTGCATGATGAAGTACTAGCATCTTTATTTGATTTGTTATTTACTAAATGAAAATACACACATGGCTTATCAACCTTTCAATTCCAGTAGACCTACACATTTCTCTTTTGTTATCATTATTTTGCCTGTATGAAGAAAAATGAGCTTGCACAAACTTGTATGCTTGTTGCTGAATTCATTCTGTAATTTTTATTTCTGCAGCGTGTGAACCCAGGACAAATGTATTTCAAGACAAGATGGCTTTATGAACACATTTGAATTTGATTGAACCTTTTTATAAACTGAGTGAAAAACAACAATCCCTTACACATGTGCTTTCGCCCAAAGCTGTCAAAAGTCCACATTAGCCGTTATTCATTCATTCACATGATGGTGGTAAGCTCCTCCTGTGCCCACAGCTGCCCTATGCTAGACTGACCAAAGTAAAGCTCCTCCTACCTCCACCAATCACTCAGGCACACACCACACTGACACTTGGCACAGTGGGTGAAGTGTCTTGTGTAAAGACACAACAACAGTTCTGGAACCAATCCTCTGACCTTTGGGTTGACGAGTGCCTCAACCACTGAGCAACTGTTGCCCCAAGTGGCTTGTCTTTGGCTCAGACCGCAGAGCCAGTACACATCCCACATGCATCCGCTACTATAATGTTGTGTTTGCCCTGCAGTATTTAAATACAGCTCATTGTTTGTAGATTGGCTAACCACGTTACAATTACTGAAAGGTAAGAATGTATGTGTTATATTGAAAACGCAACAGGGAGGAAGAGTCATTTAAGTCAGCCTGAAAACACGCTCACAATCTTGTGAGTGATATTTTTCCAGCTCCAAATATAGAGTGATGGATGTCAGTGCGTATGAGGAGGGCTGCCTGCTGAGACAGTCTGTGCCACTTTATAGCCTCCTCATTCCTGTGTAAACATTTAGTGACTCATGGTGGATTTCTCAGGCAATCTGTGGGAGTCATCAGCAGCCCATCTACAATAAAAACACTTAGCATGTTGTCCCACGCTTAAACAGCCGTCACTCTCCATAGCCCTACATGCAGACGCGGGAAAGGCCCAATCCTCCAATGGTTCCTAGTGGATAGATAAAGTATACAGACAGCACCAAAGCCCCCTGTCAATGAATATGAGATTGCAGCCTGCCATGTTGATGCTGTCACGAGGTATTACTCCAGTGACAAGCCAAATAACAACACTTCTAATTAAAGAATGATTGGAACGGGGTGGACCACTGCCTCCTAATGGGGGAATAAACCACAACATCGCTGCAGGAAGTGAATAGCACTCATTTATTAACTTCAGGAAGCTGGTTGGCGCTGTCAAGATGTAATAGCTTATTTTAAAAGCAACATAACTTTCCATCTTCATCCTTTCTGCCCACTGGCTCGCTCAGTCTAGCATTCTAATTAAAAATATCAACCCTATAAGAGTGTTATGTACCGCTGATTACGCTAGCATGTTGTTTTTCTTCTATGACAGGGACAAAGAAGCTGTGGTGGTATTTGGAGAACTTGACAACTTTAATGGCTTCTTGTGGTGCGCTAGATTGTGATCAAGTGGGGAAAAAGTGCACAAAAGTGTACAACTTTATTACAGTTATTATCCTATGTAAATATATGTGTTTTTAATCAGGCGTGGCAACTTCTATGCTCTTTCCGTTTAAAATATATACATAAGATAGAACTTTACTGATCTCACAGTGTTGTTATTAATTTAATATGACTCTTTAAACATAATAATATTTACATATAATGAAGTACAGATATTAATAAAAGCACACAAGTAATATAAAGGAAGGTGGGAGTCCAGATATAACAAGCAGTAATAATTAAAATAATCAAAAGTAAAACAGTTTATATAAGATCGACAGTCTTAAAGCAGTAAGAATGAAAGACATAAACAAAACAAAAAACAAAAAAAAAACACATACGCATCCTCTACTCTCCTCATACTCTCCTCACCTGTCCCCTCCCCTCACCTGTCCCCTCTCTCCCTCTCCTCACCTGTCCCCTCTCCTCATCTGTCCCATCCCCTCACCTGTCCCCTCTCGCACCTCACCTGTCCCCTCTCCCTCTCCTCACCTAGCTGGTAGAGACAGCAGTAACATAGGCAATTACAAATGAGGATTTTAAGATGGTATGAATGTGCTGAGAAAGTAAACTAAAACTTGACACTTCTTCAAGATGTTTCAAATTAATTACCTCTATTTTTCACATTTTAAGGCAGTCAAATTGTGTCTTTGTCTTTAATTAGATTTTTTGAACCTTTATTTTATCAGAAAGTCCCTTGAGATAAAATAAGATAAGAAAGTCAAAACCTGATTCAAAGATACAGGAGCTCTGCATTTTCAGGTTTAGATTCCCTCACTCCCACTCTTTCAAAGCCCCACTGCCCACCACACTCGGTTAGATGTTAATTTAACTGCAGCAGACTTTAAAGTTTAAACGGTACAGTAGCTCTTCTTCTTACTGGATCTTCCCGTATCACCCCCCCTCCTCCCTCAAGCCCCTCCTCCGCAAAGGCAAAAGCACTTCACTTCTCAGAGCGTACATCATCGGGGTCATGCCTCTAATTTCCCTCACCTGCTTAAAAGCTGACAGTGTAACAGAGCCAGTCACATTGGATACGTTTGCAAGCAGCTTTTCAATTTAGCCACACTTTAGAGCAGCGCAGTGTGCGCGGGTCTCCTCCCCACGGCCTGTCTCCTTTCACCGGCCCCCGTTGCTAAGAGAGTGTGTCATCTCCAGCGTTAAGTGTATTCAAATCACCTCCTTCACAATACAGTATAAGATGGCAAATGCAATCTAGTCCGTCTCAGGTCTATTTGTGTGGAAATATCATTGGTTTGTTAATGCACAGTGGCACACTTCAGTATTGCGGTATAGAAAGAGTCATTTCAGTATTTATTTGCAAATGATCTCCTGCTGTATGATGTTTTCAATTTCTGCTTTCCTTCAACAAAATGTCACTGTACAGTATGGATTATTGTTTTATTTCAATTTTTTCTTATGCGGAACATTCCAGGCAAAGCACTAACATCTCCATGGAGACAAGTGAGTGGCGGACCCCCTGTCAAAAAGATCCATAATGCACCGTATACTTTTCCATTTGGTGGTATTCAGAATTAGCCAGTTTCACTTCATAGAAACCGTCTGACCTCGCAGCATTAGTATTTGTTCGCTCGACAGTAGGCGGGTACTTTTTTAATTTAACCAATCGGTGCTATTTAGTCGTGACGTATGTAATGCGCTGCTAGCGGAGCTGAATTGGTAAATTAAGCTTTTCCAAAATCCCGTAGGAAGAAGGGCAATAACTTCTTTCTCCTTGATAAAATTCACCAAACATTCTCTTTGTTCCGGCTTTAAATCCTTGACCTCGGAAATTGTTGCCAACACAGAATGTATGGCTTCATCTACATCCATCTCGACCACTTTGTTTGCTGTTGTGCTGTACCACAAAAGGGACCCAGTTATGGCTTCACAGCTCTTCGCTGATTGGCCAGTGCACAATCTACAACGTCCGGGGTTCTTGCAAACTGTCTAGTGTATTTCGATTCCTGATCTAGTCACTGGAGAGAAATGAAATTGAGTAGAGGCACTAGGTCGCACCAGCCTGACTAATTCAGAATACAGTCGCTTTCCTGAAATCAAAGGAATATATTTTGTACTTGATCTCACACTTTAGGCTTCAAACTATACATAACTAATGAGAGAAATATGAAACACTGCTCTTGATTTTTCCTTCTTCAGTTAGTGATAGGAAATGCACAACAAACAATGAAACAAATATAAAGCTGTTTTTGATAATATGTTGTGTCTTAGCACTAACCATCGATAAAATATTCTAAATATTCATAACACAGTACTCTGAATGGACCATGTACATGTATCAGAATACAATACAAAATTCATTTTAATGCACATATTCAGTATTCTGTACAGTTTCAAAGTATTCTTCCCATCACTGCCTTTAACCTGCATTCTTAAGAAAAGTAAGAAATGCAGTTTTATGTGAGTGGTTTTCAAAGTGAAAATGAAACCCAAAACAATTTCTGACAGATCTCTTGACTTGTCTGAAAATCATTGAACAAATCGCTGACTTTACAAAACACCAAAATACAACATCATAAAATGCAACAGTTTTAAAACAATGCATTTCAGAGTAGTGAGCCGTATCTTGACATTCATTTAAAGGCCAAAAATGACACAAGAGAGGCGTGCATTTGGGAATAAAGATAACCATCTTGTCTCACCCTGTCGGCTTAGGATCAATTCTGGGGCAAATAAACATGACTGAACATGACTGGACTCGCACAGACTTCCTCACATCCTTGGACACAAACGTGCTTGTTGTTTTGTTTATTCTGTCATGATGCTGACGAGAAACAAGATAAACATCTGGACTTAAAAGACAAGTTTGAACTGAAGGCACAGCACACAAGGAAGTAACAGTTTTCTACATCTGATTCTTTAAGTGATGCCTAACCTCATTCACCTCAATTATAGTATATTATTGCTATTTCACATTTTGCAATCTGTTCAGGCCCTTATTAAAAGGAAAGCTGCTGTTCAAACACTGGCAAGCAGGCTGTCTCAATATAAATTATAATGACTTAAGAGAAAAAAAAAAAAAAAAAAACACAGATTAAAGGCATTTTATTTATACAAAGATTACATCGGATTTGAAGTCAACTTTCAGTTTTTCCTCAGTGCTCAGAAATGAAAAAGTAGTGATTTGAGGAAAACAGTGTATTTCATTACTGGACTCATTTAGAAGCAACTCTGCTGGAAAAATACACAAAAGCAAAGCTTAAGCGGGCCACAGTTTTTCTTAGATAAACAGAAGGGAGAACGTTTCAGAAAATAAAGCAAACTGCAACTTGCTGCTATCTAGTCTGGTATTTGCTTAAGTATACTGGTTAGCAAAAGAACTACTTTTAAGCAAGATGCTACAAACTGTTATGTGGGCTGTCTCAAATACGATCAATGGACCTCAGAACTTTTTCTCAATGTAGTAAAAGGATTATTGGGCTGGCATGGTAACAAAGCAGTTAGCACAATTCGCTCACAGCAACAAGGTCCTGTGTTTGATTTACCAGCTCAGATTGGATTGGACCTTTCTGCGTGGTGTTTGCATGCTCTGTCTGTGTTTGCATAGGCTTCCTCCATAAACCACTATGAAACGTTATTGTGAGCCAAGACAAACTGTAAAGAATTACTGAGTTAAGGGGGGTAAAAAAGTTGGACTCAGAAAGTTAGACTGACTAAGCACTCACATATTCAGCCTGCAGTTACAACCTTACAGCTCTTATATTACACACACACACACACACACACACACACACACACAAACTCTTGTCAGCTTTAAGCCACGAATGTTGTTACATCATTAAAAATATACCTGGAGTTATGTTTTGTTTCATTCACATGTTTGAGTAACAATTTATTGTTAGTCTGTCTACATCTCCAAAGCTCAAAATGCTCTGTTCCACCTTGTGATGTCCTTCAGTGGTAGGTTTCAAGTTAGCAGCTACTTTTACCTTTAATTCAGCAGAGATTGGCAATTCCAGGGCTGAAATTGTTCAAAAGATTCTAAGGTGTATGGAGTGTAAAAACAGCTTTTTCACAGTGCAGTATTTTCTGTATTAAAGCATGACATCACAAGGTAGAACAGAGTTTGTTTTTTTCCTATGAGAGAATATGTTTGCCCATGTATGTTTGTGATAAGGAAACAACATTATAACATAGATCAGAAAACAGTGTAATATGGGACATTTACAGCAAATACCAAAAGATGAATATTAGTTCTTCACGTTCTCCCTGTTTAATTGAAAACATGCCTTCTTCTTTCCACGTGTTTTAAACATGTCTGTAAGTCTTTAAGAGTTACAGTAAAAAGAAATAAACACATGGAGTCTGAATCCAGCTGTTAGGGAGGCAGCTACCCCCTCTCCCCTCGAAATCAAGCCTCCCACCGTTGATCTGGAAGGCACCTCCACAAACTACCACTAATGTGCAGCTAATTACACTTTATGGGGCCTGGGCTGCTGAGTTTGGCTCTTTCCTCATTGAATCAACAACAAATCAACGCTCAAACTGAAAACATGACATCACACTAAAGCCAAAGATAGATGCGTGGGTAAAATGCTTCAATTCCAAAATTTCCTGTAGCGTAGGTAGACAAAATAGTAAGCGTGTGGTTAGAAATGGTATTGTTTTCTCCAAAAATATAATTACTCAAGTGGAAGAATCATTAAGTCAAGCTTAAATACAATAAAAGTATTTTGGATAATGAGGTAGGTCTAGTGGAAAGTAAATATTTAGATGTAACTTGTGTGTAGTCTTCAAAATCAAGTCCAAATTTCAATTCCCAAATCAATAAACAATCAAATATGAACACATCCAGTTGTACACACACAAATGTCATTTTGGTAAACATAGTACAGAACTGGCAAAGTTTCTTGGATTTGAAGAAAACCCTGAAGAAAATGTTCAGCTCTAAAAACTTTGACTACATTTTGAAATGTTAATACTGTTAGTGTTTAATTCTAAATAATACTTTGTGGTAAAAAGTATGCTGTAATAAAACTACTCTTGGAAGACATTTTTTTAGTTACATAAATGTAACTTGGTGAAGTGCTTTCATCCCAGATCCTTCCCTCTGCAGTGGAGCAAGCCAAAGAGAATAACACATTAGCAGCGCACTGCTGTCTGCTCCCCGAAGAAATAAATCCTCTCAAATTCTCACAGGGGATCCACAGCCAATCCCGACCTCTGCAGGTAGAGCAGTCTGTAACCAGGGCCTACGCACAAGTCAACCTCTCCTAATATTCAACAGACCCATGCACTGGAATTTTCATCTATCATCTTTTTATGGCCGAAAATTGGACCATAACTGTCCTTAAAAACACTGTGCTGAACTGGTTGACATGGAACCACAGACCATAATTTGATCATGGTTATCATAGTCAATAAGAGAAGAATGGTTCAATGTGCCAAAACAGAGAAATGAGGCTGGTGTAGTTTTGAAAGAGTCTGTTTTAAACAATAGTTAGTTGCATTAGTGAAGCATTTTTGTGGGCTTTCAATACTCTGGGTACCTTAACCCTGATAGTTCCTGTAATATAATATCATGTGTCTAGAAAGTAACTCCAGGTTTACTTGGAATTATATTTATCGAGATCTAAAAGGGGGCGCTAGAACCACACAGAAAAGTAATGACTGAAAGTATTTCTAAATTTGACTGATAGAATACATTTTGGAGTTCCTAAACCTCATTGTTATTTATTTTAAAAGGCCCATATCACTCTATTTCCTGGTGTGTTATAACATAGTTTCTTCATCAAAAACATACCTGGAGTTGTGTTTTGTGTCATTCAAACATGTTAATGAATTTATAAATTAATCATTGCACAAAGCGCTTTACAGTTCATTGTTCATTTACTCCACCCTCAGTGGTGGTAAGCTACTTCTGTTGCCACAGCTGCCCTGGGGCAGACTGACAGAAACAAGGCTGCCAATCTGTGCCATTGGCAATATGCGCCATCTGACCACCACCAACAGTCATGCACACTCCATTTTCTTACTAAGCAATGTAGGTGAAGTGTCTTGTCTAAGGACACAAAGACTTTTTTGCCCCTGGGGCCCCACTGTGGCTCCTGGAATTCCCAGTGGTCTCCCATTGAAGTCCTGCTAAGGCCCGATCTTACTTTGCTTCAGAGATCTTATGAGATCAGGCTTTGACAAACTGGTATGGCCACAAATCCTGCATATTTAGTTTTTTTGAGAGAGTTCTTCTCACAAAAACACTGTTCCACCTTGTGAGGTCATGTGGTAAACTCCATACACCTTCACTAGTTAAGAACAAAACTCAAGTTCAGAGATAAATGCTCAGCCCTTATTGTCACGATGGTATTTCTGAAACTATTGTAGTGATTAATTTAGTCTTTATTTGAAGGACAATGCACAGAGACATTGAGCTCATAAAAACAGAGATGTTCCACACCAGATTATAGCTAAATAGCTAGTTTCCATCTGCAATCCCTGAATAACTGCTTGATAATCTTATCATAACATAAGCCTTACGTAGCACAGTTAAACTAAAATAGAAAACTAAAATACTTTGGGAAGGCAGCAGTTGTCTTTTACTCATAACAAACTTTTTCTAAAAACCCACATTTATTTACTGGGGCTTAAACCTTTCACAGTACAGTATTTTCAAACTGATTTCAAGGACAGCGGACTATCACAAAGCTGACCCACCTTCTGCTGTGTAGTTTTGGTTTAATGTCATCCGTGCCCTTTGCGAGGCCAACCAAAGCCGAAATCTCACCCCAGATGCTTGGGCTGCTGCTCGCCTTCAGATCTGCCTCATTCCTCATAACACGGGTGACTATTGTGATTCTGCACGCATACCACGGCTCCCTCACCCCCTCCCCAAACCACCGCAGATCAAAACACACAAGCACACACACACACAGGCAAGTTAGACACCACCACACTTTGAAAAGCCAAATGCGAAGCTATCGGACCACTAAAGACTGCTGGAGAATCTCAAGCTTGTTGCGGTCACTAAATTATCAGTGAGAGGGGAAAAAGGGAAGAGGATACTAAAAAGAGGGTGGATGGTGCAATTCCTGAACAATTCAAATCAGAGCATTAAAGAAAAAATGTTGTTCTTGAGGTCTATGATGAAATTGCCAAAAGCTGACACGGTATTCAAAATATACCCCTAAATGTACCCAAGAGTGAATAATTTATAAATGTTGCTCAAGAAGAAGAGAAAGAACAAAAAATACTTTAAATATGAATGTGTGAAAGTGCAAGAAAAAGCATTAAAGGTGCACTGCGTAACTTTTCGGTCTGTCTTTTCTGGCTTGTTTCCATGGAGATGTTATTTCTCTGCTTTTGTTCTACTGGGGTCACCTCTTCACAGATCTGACCTGGCCTGGTGACATCTCCATGTAGATGTAGACATAAGTTTATTGCCATACTGTAATACAATATTCAAGCCCATAGATACGAACAGTTTTCGGACTCTCTCCCACAAAAGTTACGCAAATCACCTTTAAGTTAATATTATCACACAATATCAACTTGCATATTTTTAACCAATACATTTACATAGAAATTGGAATTATCTTATTGTTCATTTAAAACTAATATCCTAGTAAGAAAGTACAAGAAAAGTCTAATTAAATCAAAGTGCAGCAACTAATCACTAATCTTAAAAGTGCAATTTTACAATTTAGAAACGTCCTCAGTGTTGAAATTGGCTTTTGCTGAGATGATTTCCAAAGTAGTGATTTTTTAAAGAACCAAATCTTAGCCTTGGTCATTTCTTTCTGTGATTAGTCTGTAGATGTCATATAAATACAAAGTAAAAGAGACAGTCTTTTGAGCAGCTCTTTGAAATGGATGGATACAAAAGATTTGGATCCTGAGAGCTGAAAGTGCAGTCATTAACTTTCTCGTTGTTTTTTAACTTTATGCACATAAAAGAAAACTGTATAGTAAAAGAAACTAGCCTAAAACTGAATCTTCCAGTGTTAAGCATTTACACATAGCTGCTTTGGACTGTGTCTGTTGCTTTTGGAAACTACTCGGCTGTGGCAAGAGAAAGAAGAGTACTGAGATGTCAATAGGACCCAGTAAAAATATACTTTATTATTCTCAGAGCGCCAAGGAGACGCTCACTCACACACACACACATGCACATGCACACACACACACACACACACACACTTAAGAGACTAGAGAATCCAAAGCAAACAGCTAAACTCAGACAGCAGCACAGTTCAGGTCAGTCCTTCAAGACTCAAATGGAGATGCTATTTCTGTAACATCAAGACTTATGTTTTAATGCATTCTTTTATCTTCTCATCTTTTGTATTGGGTATCACGGGAGACTGGATTCTGCTGTACAGTGCATCCATTCTTCTACTTAAGGGAATTCAGAGTTGGTATTGCAACAGAGCAAAAATGTATTGACAAAATAGGGCTAACGATACAGGGTTGATAAAACATACAGACACTTATCCCCACCCACTCATCCCATTGGTCAGCCTTGTTAAAAGAATTTACTCTAGTGAAGTTTTTCTCATGTTAGAATGTTTTTTCTCACATCAAAAACAAAATCTGTCCACGTTAGTCTATCCATATCTCCAGATCTTAAAATGTTCTATTCCACCTTGTGATGTCATCAAGCGGCAGTGTTCAAGTTAACTGCTACCTTTTACTGTTTAGTAGAAATTGTGAATTAAAGGGGTGCAATTATCCAAATGATTGTAGTGAATGTGTGTGAATCTTAAAACACAGTTGAGCACTTCCTGTATTACCACATGACATCACAAGGTAGAACAAAGTACTTTCCGTTTGAGAGAATTCAGCCTAAATATGCGGAGTTTGTGTGTGTGACCAAATCAAAACATTATTTACATTATTATGCAGTTGGTCACATTTTAAAGGTAATGTACTACACAAAATGGATTCTTGTGAGTTTTCTGTTATTATAATGCTGTAACCTTTAGAAAAAATCCTGGAAATCATCCAAATAATTCTAGGAAGGTGTATGGAGTTTAAAAAACACAGTGGGGCACTTCCTGTATTACCACATGACATCACAGGGTGGAACAGAGTGTTTTCAGTTTAAGAGAAGAATACAGCATATATAAGAATATGCAGAATGTGCATGTTAAGCAAATGTGAATAAAACAAAACACAACTCTAGGTCTGTTTGTGATGAGGAAACATAATAACATAGATCAGACTATAGTGTAATATGGGCCCTTTAATGACTGAGTGACACCTAGTTAACCAATCACAGTGAAGTGGGAACTCTCAGAAGTAGTAAATGGCTTTAGTGATACTAACTGCATGAATCATGAAAAATACAAATTGTGAGCTCTGCACTAAAAACCAAGATGATTTTTTAAAATGATGTTATAAT
The DNA here is from genome assembly GCF_026225935.1 of Boleophthalmus pectinirostris. Lineage (NCBI taxonomy): Eukaryota > Metazoa > Chordata > Actinopteri > Gobiiformes > Gobiidae > Boleophthalmus > Boleophthalmus pectinirostris. Next base: position 14,063,142 of record NW_026571541.1, on the reverse strand, counting down.
GTGATTTAAAATGTTAATTGAACATGTATTGTCATTCAGCCAAAAGACTGAATCAGCATCCACCACATATGTTAAAATGTGATCTCATTAAGAAGACAAATTTAAAGGTCTAATCCTAAACTGAATGTGATGACAATAACACTAAACACACTGCAGCAACACGAGTACTGGTGTCGAAAACATAGAAAGATTTTTCAGAATTGAATCCATAAACTGAAACATATGGGGCCACTTAACACCTTTTTACTATGATTTCACCAGAGACAATGCCAGAAGAATTCTACTGGGCATTCTGCTTATGTGATGCTCAAAACAGAGCCAATTTTAACACAAAAAGGACAAAACAGGCATGTTCAAAACCAAATGTCGTGTTGTACTGACCTTGTAAATTCAATGATCAGAGATGACAAGCCCTCTAAAATTCATGACTACCCCGAAAACAAGCTGAGATCAATCAACTGTCTGCTGAAAAGAAAATATGAACATTCTGTTTTTTGTGGAAACTGTTTGTCTTAAAGCAGACCTATTATGCAAATCCACTTTTCAGAGCTTTTAACCAGTTGTTTCCCCTCGTCATTTACTTTCTCAAAGTTGTGTTTGGAGTGATTTGGGCATGTTTAAACATTTATTTTCAAGACACCATATTGATCAATTCCATTTCCACCGCCCACTGCCCTGTACTTACTTCATTCTCCAGTTTTATTTTCTTAATCGTATGCATAGGATTTGACAGTGTTGTGTATCTTATGGGCTAAAATGAATATACATGAACCTAGATCTAAACATACAAAACAGGCGCCAACACATAAGACGCACTGAAGCACAGATCATTGCCCATACATTTTAGCAAGACTATAAATCGAACTGAACCAAGATCTAAAGTCTAATATAAAAATCTGCCAAATGTAGTTCTGAACTCTAAAAGAAATAATTTTTGAAACTGCAAAAGACTATTGAAAACCACTTTATTAGTCAAATTAGTCAAATTAGTCAAAATTAGTCTACAGTAAAAAAAACAAACACATATTTTAGAATCTAAATTAAAGTCATATCTTTTTAATACTGCTTGTGAATAGTCTATGACAAAGTTACGCATGAATTCATATTTTTTGAAAGTTTTAACTGTCATGACTCAGGCCTTTGTGTAAATTATATGAACTTTTTATTTCACACATGTTTTAGATTTTATTGTGTGTAAAGTGACTTGACAACTCATTTCTGCAGTCACATTTGTCTTCTATTACACAAATTGACCCTTGTGAGCTTTAAACCATGTTATAATGCTGTTACAAAACATACCTACAGTTGTGTTTCGTTTCATTCACACATGTTTGAGTAAACCTGCACAGTTCCTCCTTGTGATGTCATTTAGCTGTCATTTTTAAGTTAACATCTTTCTTTCAGTAGAGTTAGGCGATTCCACACCTGAAATTATACAAATGATTCCAGGCAAAGTGTGTGGTGTTTAAAAACACAGTGGAGCACTTCCCGTATTACCACATGACATCACAAGTAGAACAGTGTTTTGTGTTTCAGATAACAACTCAAAGTTCTTGTGTTAAAACATGTGTGAATGAAAGAAAACTCATCTCCAGGTTTGTTTTTCATGCAGAAACAACATTACAACATAGATCAGAATATTGCATATAATAGCCCCTTTAATCTGCCTGTCTCTTCTCTGATTATTGATTTATAGATGAATGGAACAGTGGTGTTCCTCGGTGCCATAGATGTCCACAGCCTCCAGATTCTCCGTGCCTGACTGGCCCCTCTGGATTATCTCCCTGATGTAGCCCTGTGTGGACCAGTGCCTGTGCGATGTGCATACAAGTGTATGTGTTAATTAAAGTTGTAGGAGGACTGGGAAAAGTTTAATTTGGAGCAAGGCAGGCTGAAAAATGGTCTCGTTTTCTTGTCTTCATTTCTGTGTCGTCTCTTATCTCCTTTAAGCTCGGCCACCGCAAAGGTTATCTCCAAATTACGAACTGAACTCATTTATTCCTCAATTGAATTAGGTCCTAGAGAGAACCTATCTTTACTTTTTTATAAAGCAAGCCGCTAGGAACAACACACAGGTGGATGATACTTCAAACACCTCAGTCACATGCACTTCTGTGATTCTCAAGTCATCAACACTTCTCCAGCTGTTGTAAAGAAGAAAAAAAAACAGATTCAAAAGACAAACTTAAAGGGCCCATATTATGCTATTAACTGATAATGTTACAATGTTGTTTCCTCATCAAAAACATACCAGGAGTTGTGTTTTGTTTCATTCACACATGCTTAACATGCAACATGCATCTAAAACTGAAAACACTCTGTTCCACCTTGTGATGTCATACAGGAAGTGCTCCATTGCGTTTTTAAACTCCATACACCTTCACTAGAATTATTTAGATGATTTCCAGTATTTTTTTTATTTATTTTTATTTTTTTAAGGTAACAGCATTATAATGACATATAACTCACAAGACCTTTAAAATGTGACCAACTGCATAATAATGTAAATAATGTTTGATTTGGTCTTAGGTTACACTACAAAAACTACAACTTAGTGAAGTTAAAGAAACTTTTATCATGATGTGAGTAAAGTTCACTTGACAAGTAAACTTATCTACCAATGGAACAATACTTTTTGTACTTAAAATATAAAAATACATCTTTCCAAACACAGATAAGAAAAACTACTCTGCACTCAAAATAAGAAACACAATCTACTGTTGCTTGGAATAAGAAATACACACTTCTTGCAGTGTAGTGTGTTTATCTGAGCTATTGGCCAATTAGTACCAGACTGAGAGTTTCACCTATAACCTCAATGACTAGTATGCAACTCTCAATTCCATAATTACTCAACATTTAAACTGTTGTGCTGTACAAAAAGGTCCTGTATCATACATTATCTAGGCTTGTAAAACTACCTTTAAAGTCTTTAACCTTGGCATTTCACTTTGCTGAAATAATGCAAACATATTAAAACAAAAAAACAACAACAACAAAAAAATCCTCCTTGGTCTCTGATTCAAAATGTCACAGTGAGAAGTGAAACAGTGGAAAATCAAGCTTAAAATGGCTGCAAGCTGGCTCTGAAGTTACCTCTGAGGGCATGAAATCTCTTTGGTGATATGGACCAACACAGAAAAGCATTTCCTGAATTACCACCTAATGACATCATGCAGTGGGACTAAGCATTTTGAGCACTGCAAAGTAAGCCAACCAAAATGAGCAGCATTACTCAAGTATGCATGCAAGACACAACCCCAGCTTTGTTTTGCAATTGGGAAATAACATTATACTCTGATTAAAAGCTCAAAAAGTCTAAGCATAATATGGGTCCTTTAAAACAAAAGCTCTGGATGGAGCATGACTTCATTGGCTCATATTCAAACATGCTGTAAATGAGCACGTACATCTGTGTGTAATTACTCCGAGTGGAACCGAGCACAGAAAAGACAGAAGTGGAGGTAATGTCTTTTTGTGTCTCTGCAAAGGTTAAGCAGCATTGTCATCATGAGAGCGATGCTTTACACAGACTGAGCTCAGCGGGAGAGCTCCAAGAATGAGATGAATGTGCCTCTAACGTACAGCGCAGAGGAAGCCAAGTGTAACCAAACAATAGAGTAAAGATAGGGACAAAAGAAAGTGAGTGACTACGACCTTAACACATGTAGACACACAACTCTTCTGCAGGATGTCAGCCATGAAAAATAGAATAATGTGGAATACATCATGGATTTCACTGGATTCAGCCAGTCTACGATGGAAACACACAGGCTACATTTCAAAATTTTACTAAGCTACTTGAAACTAGAGCTGCACCTCTCCAACTTATTGATATTGATACTTGGACTTATCTTGGAAGTATCTGCTGATATCCAATACCATTGTAGGGATGGAAAATGACACATTTTCCTTAAAACACAGTTAACGTATTACTCAACAGGGCCAGTCGTGTTATGTAAATGTAATTTACTCTGTGAAAGGAGTTAACTTATGGAATTGTCTTGACAAAGATATAAACTAATCAAATACAATGATGGCAAAGTTGTTGTGCATAATAGTGAAGATTTCTGTTTGCAATTGATTAATAGTTGTGCCTGAACTGAAATGTTTTGAAAACAGTTTTGAAATGTTTTAAAGTAACCATTGGTGTTGATGTATTGTCTTGAAAAGGGAAAAGGGGCAGATAACATAAGATGACTCTTCTTTCTGCTTCTTGTCATTCATTTCTTGTATGTTTGATGATGTGACATTGTTGATGTCTTTTATACTTTATGAATGAAATAGATAAACAATAAATAAACAAATAAATAAATAAATAAAAACTTTGTATGAATAAAAGTTCAAACATCATGAGTCATTCTAGGCCTTTATTATATCCAATAAAATCCCAACCAGGATATCAGTTCAACCGATATCAGCTGAACTGATAACAGCTGAACTGATTCCCTATCAAATGTGTATCGGCACAAATATATGATACCAGTATCGGTATCGGTATCGGTGCATCCCTAATTGAAACATGGCAGCTATTGTTTAAGACCCTTTTAAACAGTTCCTTTATTCCTTGCACATATTTAATTGAGTTTGCCCACAAATAAATCCTTTGTTTATCACTATAATACAAATGTATTTACTGAAACTTTTTTTTTTTACTGTTTACCCATTTTATCAGTAAAAAGAATGACGTGCTGGAAGCTGTGATGCCTGTGCAAGTCCACTTAAAACACAATCAGTTGAAATCACTTGTAATATTTGTTGTCATTAATCAGTGTACTTTGTTCTCAGTGTACGGCACCACTCTTTTACAATAACAAAGTGCTTTTACGATCCAACTCTAACCATAACTGTTTGATAGTGATGTCATCTCAGCTCAAAGATAGTGTAAACCTCACTCAAGTCCTGCAGATGAGAAGCAAATGTCTGGAAGCCCTTGCTATCTGGAAAAGGGATCATCTGACGGTTCAAATTCAAGACAAGATCCATGGAAAATTATCATACAATTTATATGTCCTACATAATCCACACTCATCAAGGGTTTTATGAATGCAGCATGGCTATATATAAGAACATATTATCTGCTACATGTCAATTCTTATTTATACTAGTACTAATACAATTCTATCCAAATATTACATATCTGTTAAATATAATGTTTTTGTAATGGGGGGTTTTACTGTCCCATGGGAAAATTGTTCCAAAGGACAACCTGCAAAGATGAAAAATGAAACTACCTCAAGCAAATTTTTGTGATTCTATCCTTTTTGCATTTATATGGGATACTGATTTGTAGTACATTGACTTGTGCCCCCTTGTGGCTGCTTTGGGGTTCAATGCATTGAGCTGCACATTAGTGTCACTTGTTATAGGGTGTGCCATGCATTTGGTTGATATTGAGTTAAAAAGAAAACCAGAGTATTTTGTGGAAGCAGCTGCTGGTTCCTGTTGAAAGACGCTGATTAGAGCCGTGAGAATGAGCAACAACAAACAGCGCTGAGTTCTCACTCTGCTACACTGCGGGCCTCTCCTTTCACTTCACACACTTATGGTAATTAATTGCTAATGTCATAATTTGATCCCATTTTCCCATATAATTATAATACTTGTGGCAATGCAATGTAAACCAGAAGAAATGCACGGTGGTTTTAGCTCCACCTATATTAGCGTGGCCTGACCAATCAGAAACCTGCACGTAATTTGTGGGTTTAATTAAAGCCACGCTTTGGTTGTCCATTTGTGTACAATTTACAGCAATGGGTTTAAAGGTTAAAAGTACACCATATATATAAATCAAAATAGGCAAAAGTGGCTCTCAAACTTTTCACATCAATGAAAATATTTGACTAAAAGTGGACTATAGTTCTAGACAAAAAAATGATCCAAGGGAAGACAAAAAAGTGGATGAAATGAACTCGAATAACACTCCACTAAACCTTTCTGTGCAGTGTTGCATGTTTCTCCTCATCTCTGGGTGACACTCTAGCTAATCTTTACCTAAAAAGTATAGATTTGCAAATCACCATCTAGTTCTGGTGTAAATGCTTTTGCCATAAAACCATATGATGCACATTGGCAAAGTTATAAAAGCAAACATGAATTTCAGTAAAAATGACATCGGCATTCCAAGGCAGTGTAGATATCCATCCAAATTCCATACGGCTGTGCTTTTGTGGTAACAGAAAAACCCAAAGAGAAAGATGCAAATTGACTGAGAATCAAAACTCATCTGCATCAAAAATGAATCACGGTCCATTACTTTCCTGAAAGTGTCATAACAGAAAAGGTTTGCATTTTATTTTGAAACAACATTAAACTACATAAAACTAAACATATTACTCTCCTTTTCACTTGACTGCAGCTCTATGCACTGTGAAGCCTCTTTTAAGATGGCCTCTCTCTCCCTGCCTTCTCTTACCCCTCCAATCTCCACATCTGCTTTCATTTTTCTGCATGTATGACAAACAGAGAAGAAATTCCAAACTGTGGTCGTCCTGTAAGCCAGCCCCCCGCCCCCTGCCCCCAAACCTCCCTCCAACTAACCCCCTACCCTCCCCCCCTCCCTCCTCCTCCTCCCCGGGTTTCTCTTGGCAGGACGGCTCGTGTCTCACATTTAATCAGGACTGCTTTGCCAGGCAGCGAGGGCCGGAGGAGCTTCAGAGGCAGAGCAGTAGAAATCTGATCCGATGAAGCAGGCGGCACAAACCTACACTAAACAACCATAGGAGAGCGCTGCGCCAACATGGTGAGGGCGCAGTTGTTGTGGTCAGCTGGATTAGATTTGGTAAAAAAAAAAAAAAAAAAAAAAAAAAAAAAAGAGTCACAGGAAAAGTTGAGCTGCGGTGATTTTCACGGGGAATTAATACAACAGATGGGAAAACACGTCACTGCTGTTCTTGTTCTAGGTCTATATGCCAACCAGTCCTGTATAGCGTGGAAATATGCAGTGTAAGAACATGCATAATGCAAAAAGCAGGTCCTGTGCTATGAAGATATTATGGATTTACAGCATGATTTGTGGCTAAGAAGGTAATAAATAAATACTGAATCATTTTTGAACATTTATAGTTGATTTTTATGTTCCATGAGGCAGGTATTTCCATGCTTTCAAAATGGCAAGGGATGGTTTTCAAAATCTTGTTTCATTTTCACAGCATTCCAAATATTCTGATGAAAATTTTGTATTCACAAGGTGCAACTTCTCGAATGGAAGACTATTTGCTAGTGTCCATCGGAATACTATTACTGAAATGTTCCATAGTAGCATTAAACATCTATCACTATGGAGTCAAACAGGTGATGCTACTCTGGCAAGTTACAGGTCAGATCTGTGGATAAGTGATCCTGCCACTCTCAGTAAGAATGCTGTTTTTAATCTTCTGTAATTGAATAAATGTAGGTAATAGAAGGTTAATGCAGTATTGTGGAACATTTTAGGCAAAGCAATAACTTCTCCGTGGATACAAGCAGGTGATGGACCATCAACCTAAAAAGTTACTCAGTGCACCTTTAATTACATGATTACGTAAATAAATCAATCAATAAATAAACAGTTTGAGTTTTATCATCACAGTTTTAAAGGTGCACTATGCAGCTTTTCTAGTGGGGGCTCTGTTGCTTGTCACCATGGAGATGTTGCTGCTTTGTCCAGAATACTCCACAGTATTACAATAAACATATCTATCTCCATGGAGACAAAAAGTGGCACCACCAAGCCAAGTTATGTGTGGAAAGGTGACCCTGCTCCTGATTTTTAAGCAATAAAAACACCTGTAATTGAATAGATGCAAGATAGATATGTTTATTGGTATTGTGGAACATTTCAGGCAAAGCAATAACATCTCCATGGAGAAAAAAAAACAAAAAAAAAAAACAGATGACAGACCCTCCACCAGAAAAGTTACACAATGCGCCTTTAAGTCAGTGTATTTCCACTTAAAGGTTGTATAGAGGATTTTCCAAGGAACGAGAAATCCAGCGACTGTTTGTTCTTTTTCAAATGTTGCGAATGCGTGAAACCACCACCCCTCCCCTACAGCTCCTACGTAGAAACGCCTCCTCCCGCCTCCTCTTTACGCCAGAAACAGGTTTGTTTACAGCCGGTGAGCTGCACATGACTTGTAAACAACTAACTACAGTGTTGGTTAGGCAAGACGGAGAAGTGAGGAGCGGGGGGAGCGGGTGTGCGGACATTTCGTTCGCGGACGAGAAGTGAGGAGCAGGGAGAAGAGCGGAGCAGGGAGAGAGAGAGGAGAGAGAGAGGGGAGCGGTGCGCGGAGATTCCGTGCCCGGAGAAGTGAGGAGCAGGGGGAAGAGCGGAACGGGCAGCGGGGACAGGAGCAGGAAAGGGGAGCAGAGAAGGTTGCGCGGAGATTCCGTGCGAATGAACTAGCTACAACACGCAGCAGCAAGCGGACTCTTTCTTTGCCTTGAAAATTACGTTTTCAGACATAGGATATCGCTTTCGTGTCCTGAAAAACGTTTGACTAGCTCTTGGAAATAAAGTACGTTTTCATAATAAGCAGAAGTGACCTGTCCAGGAGTAATTTGGCGACCAGTGCGTCAGTCTTTAGACCCTGCGTCTGCTTCAGTCGCGCCATCGCTGGAATGAATCTTCAAGAATCACCTTAGTTTGGCTTCGCTGCTTTTCCCCTTGTCTTCTTCTTTCAGCGACCTCAAAAACGGACTTTCTTTTGCGGCTAACTGCTCCTGGATTCTTGTCTGCCATTGCAACAAACTTTGTGCTAACTGCGAGGAAGATATAGGTAAAAAAAAGCCGCTAAGAACTGTTGCGTTGGTGGAGTAAACAGCGTCTGTGCGGCTTGCGTCTGTGGACTGCGTGACAGGCGTACGTAAACCACGTACCGGCGGCGCGCAGGCAAGTCAGTTACGCTAGAAATGTAGGGAGATTGATTGACAGCCTGTCAGCTAACAGATAACGAGGCAGTGTCGTTATCTATTGGCAAATGTTTAGCCCCACCACGTCCAGAGTTGATGAATTTTTATTTTCTTTTTTTTGGTCATCATAATTACAAGGCTACTGCACCTCTATAATGCTATCATTGACAACTTGAAACAAAAAAAAATCCTCCATACAACCTTTAATCCAGACTACAGGCACTCACTTTGCCATTGAACTTAAACCAGCATTGTCACATCGAAAGCCCAGGGTTAAGCCCGCAGTCACCACGGTAACCCTGTAATCCAGCTTCATAGTGGAGGGCGTCTTTAAATTGAATAGGCCCCGTGCATCACAGCAGCCCACATTCACATTCACATCCATCCTGTGTAATTGCGTACTCAAAGGGAGTGCTTTAAGGGCACCACATAATTGAGTGGCACATGAACCTAATCATTTTTGCGAAGTCTCTGGAGGGCATCAGGAGCGGCGAACTCTTTATCTGCTCCAACCTCAAAGGAGAGCGCTTCTCTTAATCTCACTCTGTCTCAAAGTGAAGGCATGCGCGCAGATCCTACACTTTTCATCCCCATATAAGTGTTTCTTCTACAGGAACTTCAATGTCGCCGGGCAATCTGATTTCAGCAACAAAAGCTCCCCAACACCTCCACGTCTTTTTTAAAGGAGAGTACAATCAAAGTACCAGCTTAAGCAAGTCACTTTAATTACTTCGGTCAGCAATCAATCGAGCGAAAACAGCACAGCCCTCTCTCCTAATCAACCACACACTCCAAAACTTTCTTCACCTTCACGTAAAATACAAACATCATTATGCATGTCATTTTTGCTGCTTATTACAATTAATCATAGTTCAAGTCATTACTCACTGTTGTGGCTGAGTCATTTTAAGTCTTCATTGTTAGAGCCCAAAAGACAAGTCTAATCACACCTGAGTCATTGTGTCTCTGAAGTGGGAGTCTAAGTTCTAAGTTCAAGTCAGAGTCGACAGCACTTCATCTACGTCGAGTCTTCTTGAGAAAACAAAGCGAGTCTGAGTCACTTTGAAACGCAGGCTTATATAAACAGTTTATATGGTAAAATGTTAACAGGAATAATAAGATACAGCTCTACAATGCTATTCAAACTACTAACTGTTTTCCTATCCTGCACATTTTTAGTAGCCAGACTGGTGCCATGTAGTGCCTCCGCTCAATTTCAATTCTCTCCAGCGACTAGGTCAGGAATCGGGATACACTAGACTGTTCGCAAAAACCCCAGGAGTGGGAGTTCGGGCACAGGCCAATCAGCGAAGAGCCATACATTATGAGTTGGCAACAATTCCCGAGATTGAGGATTTGAAGCTGTAACAAAGAGACTGTTTGGTAAATTTTATCAAGGGGAAAGACATTATTGCCCTCCTTCCTACAGTATTTGGGAAAAGCTTAATATACCAGTTAGCCCCATTAGCGGCGCATTACATACATCACAACCAAATAGCAGCGATTGGTTAAATGAAAAAAGTAACTGCCTACCGTCGAGCAAACAAATCCTAATGCGGATTGTCTACAAAGAGAAACCAGCTGATGAATCAGTCTACATTTTTACAGCTCTTTAGGCACAATTAAATCAGTTAAATGTGATGTTTGAGCTACTGTGTCCAAGTAATTTCCCTTGTAGATCAGTAAAGTCTTAATCTAAGTAAATCCAAATAGTCTTGAATGTGCTGTATGACATGTTGCAATTGTCAGAAATATTGATGGACCTATTGCCAGTGGTCATCTTTCTATAATGCACAACTTTGAACAGAATTGCAAAGGCTCATTCACAAGCCCAAGGCACAAAAATCTGAGCCACCAAAGCAATGAGTCTGCAGTGTGGTCACGAGCTGCACTATTCTTTGAAAGTGCACAAGGTCATTTTTCTAGAGGAGGATCCGCCACATACTTGTCTCCATGGAGATCACAACCAGAATCTTGATTGATGGCCATGTTACGCCATTTTCTGATCTATGTTATCGCATTGTTTCCTCCGCAAAAACATGCAGCTGTGTTTTGTTTCATTCACACAAACCACAACACAAGAATCCATTTGTAATATAGATCCTTTAATGACCACACATTTTGCTTTCAGTACAGTTTTGGAAAAAAGCTTACTCTCTCATGTCAACAAAACAGACAGACAAAACATACACAGAAAGACAAATGTTGCTGTTTTGCTGGGAATGTTCCACAATATGACACCGGAGCACTTTATCCCTATGGAGACAAGGAGGTCAAGTTACAGCTCAGATCCGTGGAGAGGTGACTCAGCACACCATAAGAATTTAGATTTTTTTCAAGTACATAAAGCGACAAAAAATGCAAGATTGACAATGCTGTACAAGCAGATGGCAGACTGTCCACCAGAAAAAGTCATATAGTGCACCTAAGATTAGTCAACTCAGTCTATGCTGGATTCAAGTAATCCACATGAGTCAGTGTCCTTAAGTGTACTCTGTCTGAATATTGCTCCTCTCATTCAACTGTCAAGTGCCGCATTTAAATTTTAGCATTAATTTCTTACTTGTGTCCCCCATCTCCAATTTTTTACAGCAAGAACATTCCAGAGAGTGAACCATGTCCCAATCTCCGCTACTGTTCAAACGTACTGCCTTAAATACCAGTCCACACCCGCGTCACTGTGGTTGTGTCAGAGGTGAAACATATACAAATGGTCTCCTACAGAAACACTGTCCAGGCGCCACCCAGGAGTTGTGACCACAATGTCTTTCTGCTATTATTCTGTCTTCTTCCTGTCATCCGGCCTATAACATTTAAATCAGACTTGTCCTGTACAATGAAAAGCGTCCGCCTTGATGTCACTGTTCTGCTGCTGTGACTCATAGGGCCCTGTTGTAAGCATGTCATTACCCACGCCCCCTCTCCAAACAGCTGACACCACATTTCCACACACAAGACATTGTTTTTCACTTTCACTTAAGCTCCAGCAGTTGCACTAACCTATACCTGAGCTGGAGTAATGCTTGGATCATATTGAAATGTCATTCTAACTAGCAGCCACACACTGCTCAGACCGCAGTCATTAAGAGGGACTGGATAATTACACAGGAGCACAGAAAGAGTAAGGCACACTCACACTGAATGTAAATGACTAAAAACAAGGAGCAGAATATGAATAATGTGAAAATATATGCCACTTATATGTGCAAGGTGGTGTACTGGAGCTGTGTTGGTGGGAATTTTCTCAATATTCCAAGAGATTAAAAAAAAAGGTGTAATTGGGAAGCTATAGGTGCACACTGAAAATCACAAGACTATTGACTGAAAAATGGATTGGTGGGACAAGGAATAGGTGCTTGGTACAGTCAAATATTAATATAAATATTAAAATATTAATTTTGCCTTGATTTTTACTGCACTAGGTCAATGCTTTAAAATAAGGACACCTTAATTGGTCTTAATAAAGCATGAGGTAAGACTAATAAGAATTATTCAGGTCAACTAGCTAATTAGTACCCTAGCCCCTTAATCAAGTAGTTACCGAGCCTGAATCACTCTTAATAAATGATTTGTTAATTATAAATCAAGTCTTTGTATATTTAAAGTGTTACAGATGTAATAAACATGTTTTATGCTGTACCAGTGTTTGCTTATAGGTAACAATTGATAGAAAAAACATAATTTGTATTTTTTTATTGTGCAAAATTATCAAACATATGTAGATTTCATGTAGTTCCTATATCAGTAAACAATATCATGCTTTACCTGAATAAGTGACACTATATTGCCAAAGCACACCCCTAGTTTGTGATATTTTTTCACTCACAACATTTTCTAATTTCAGAGTTTAACTACTTGTTTTTAATGCATATGCTTTATTCATTGTTGCTTACACATGGCTTTTTTCTTGTTTTTGTTGCTTTTTTAGGGTGCACTCACACTAGCCCATTAAGACCGTGCTCAGTCATGGCATGGTTGGACTTTGGCCCGGTTGCAGGAGATGGGCCAAAGCACAGCACGGTGCTCATGTACACGCACACGCACGACTTTAGTATAGAAGACCCGTGTGTGCGCTGATGCCACTCATACAGTGAATAAACTCACAGGGCAAATCCATGCTTACCTTCAGTAAGGACTGTAACAGAAGTTTTGCAGCCTCATCTGTGGCTGTCCTCACTCCTCCGTACTGTTATTATATCCATAAACTCACAGAGGAGTGCGTATCTTAAGAGGACATATACCTGCCTCACTAGTTAATAGATATTTCATGCCATTGAACTTATTTCTCCACTGAAGTGTTAGCTCCTCTGTCCGACGTGTATACATATGATGACATGATCGGGCCGTGGCCTGGTTCGGTTGTGTAGGTGTGAGTGCGGCCATAGAACCCACAGCAACCATGCTTGAGCACAGCACGATTCTGACGTCCTAGTGTGAGTGCGCCCTATGACTCGTATTGCAGTCTCTACGGATGTGCATATTCTGCATATTACACAACTGCTTACAAAATGATTCAATAATACATAGAACTTTCTTGAGGCTTTAGGCGTTGAAAGTTTGCAGTGTCTACATTTAAGTTTGCCAGTGTTCGACTCTGATTGGCCTGTATGTTGCAAGTGCTGGAAATCATAATGGCCATAGGGTCACTTTTCATAACAAACCATTTTCCTCATCGGTACAAGAGAAGCAGAAATCAAGTCTAACAAGTCTGCTCCCTCTGTGGTCTACACACGGCTGCCGGTTCTCTCCCTGTTTATTGCGATCTGTCCAATGCAAGGCTAAAGAGCATAGACACTGACAGACAATAAAAGGAAATGAAGGCTAACAAAGCACCTCCTGTTTACTCACTCACTTCACACAGGCTGTAAAAGTGCTCATCCGATCGATCAAGTAAGGCAAGTTAGGACAAACTGAATCAAAAACTATTTTCAGCACTAAACAGACTGTACCAACATTAGATTTTTATGAAGAAATAGTACTTTTATTCAATGGGATTTTGAATGTTTGCTTTTGCCATAGAGTGTTCAAACCCCCAGGCCTACAAGTTGTTGCTATTTGAGCTCCAACTGATGACTCTCTTTACCATTTTTGAGCTAGTCCCATAACGAAATTGATGCAACAAGATCCACATCAGGCTTAAAGGGCCCTTATTACGATATTTTCTGATCTATGTCATAATGTTGTTTCCTCATCAAAAAGAGACCTGGAGATGTGTTTTGTTTCGTTCATGTTTAATGCACAAACCCTGCATATTTAGGCCGAGTTCTTCTCTCAAACAGAAAACACTCCACCTTCTACCTTGTGGTGTCATGTGGTAATAGAGGAAGTGCTCCATTCCACACAGCTACACTAGAATAATTTAAATCTTTACAGTCCTGGCAGATTTAAAAGTGCCAATGAACTTGAAAACTACTACTTCATGACATCACAAGGTGGAACAGAGCATTTCGAGTTTTGGTGATGTTGACAGACTTTAATGAAGGATTAATCAAATGTGTGAATGAAACAAAACACAAATGCATGTATGTTTTTGAGGAGGTATCAACATTCTAGCTCACAATCAATCAATATTGCATAATGTAGGACTTTTAAAAACAAGAGCTGAATCTGTGGTGAACTATAGGAGACAAATTGATGTAAAATTCTAGGAAGATTCTAAGGGGAATAAGTTTTCCTACCACAAGCAAGGTTGAGAATGAAAGTAATTGTAGTCTATTATTATTTCAAAGTAGACTACTTTATTGTAATAGCACTACTTGTCCCACTTCTGCTAAAAAAGGAAGTCGAAGAAACGTCGAAATAAATAGAAAGTACCTAGTGAATTGCTGCAAAGGTGACATCTCTCTTGACATTTAAATTATCAGTGGAACCATTACGGCTCTACCTCCTCCATAGTGTTTCATAATGCACCAGGCAAACTTTCAATACCTTTGTAGCATCTGCCTCCTCGCAGACGCTGCTGTGAATTCAATAGAGAAAGGCCCCCCTCTAACACAATAGATCACCTGATTGATGGCCATTTCTGAAAGAAGTGCCAGAACAAAACAAGAGCGTCCACTCCAATTCCCTTAGAGGCAATGAGTTTTGTCGGGTGTCAAAATGAAGCGAAAGGAGAAGGGAGGCTGATTCATTTTAGCCTGAAAACAGATGACAGAAGCTAAAACACATAAGTGCTAGCACTGAAAAATCCACACCATAGATGAGTTGCACTTAATCACAATCGTATTCTGAACAGTGAACTTGATCAGTGTGATTGCATGAGCTGTCTGGGCTCAAATAGTGCTTTGTTTCACTTTAGAGGAAAACTACATCCAGTTAAAAGTGGGCATGCAAGAAGGAGACGTCAACCGCCAACAACACGTCTGAGTAATGACAAACAAACCAAACCAAAATAGTAATCAAATATCACAAGCAATTCTTCATTTTACAAATTCACTCAAAAAAAAAAAAATAATAATAATAACTCTAACTAAATAAACCAAGACACTTTTTCCATTTACTTTACTTTTTTTTAGTTTATTTTAAAGGTGCACTGCACAACTTTTCCGATGGAGGGTTTGCTACCTGCTTGTCTCCATGGAGATATTATTGCTTTCCCTGGAATGTTCCATGGTATGACATTAAACAGATCTGAATTGTAATGTAGTGTAAAGCTGTAATCTGCTTATCTTTCTTGTGATAGACAGTATATTGTGGAACATTCTAGACAAAGCAATAACATTTCCATGGAGACAAGCAGGTGGCAGATTCCACTAGAAAGGTTACGCAGTGCACCTTTAAATTAAGATATTGTAAATGGAACATCTTAACATCATTATTCACTTTGGATCAAAATAAAATTATGAATTGAAAAAAATAGTAGAGTAATATTACTTAGGGTTATGATTTTTTGTGCTCAAATATAGCTGAATGCAGCAACCAGAATCTCGGATAATCAGTTCACCCTCGGACCAAGTTCTATTGTTGTGTCCTTAAGCAAAACACTTCACCCACCTTTCCTATGAATGTGGTGTTTGCATGATTTAGTGGTGATGGTTGGAGGGGCTGATAGCGCAGATAGACAATCTCACTTTTGTCAAACTAGCCCAGGGCAGCTGTGGCTACAAAAAGTATTAGTAAATATATTTTTATATGTAGTCCTTCAGCTTACTAACCCTTTAGCTTTTCTTGCTCTACCATTTCTCACTGGGATTTTTTTTTTTTCTGTTCAAAAATAGAAACCTGGACATGATTTGATAACATGATAAAATGTCTTGTTTTCACCACCTGATGTGTTCTTTATATCTAACAGGGAATAAAATATAGTGTGTAATATGGGTTATATAAGTGACCCTGTGCTTGTTGCCTGTTGTCAAGCCCATTCAGACATGTTATTCACTAGAGGTCCTAGGAGGTGCTATGCAATGGAACCTCTCATACGACCTTTCCAAGATGGAGTCCAAGTTCAACACATCAATAGTATTTTGTATGGCAGTTCTATTTTGTTGGAGGAGGCTATATTCACCATTGTAGCTACTTTGGCACCCATCTTATTAGCAATGAATCACCTAACATATCCAGCTCCAGGTCCACATAGTCTGGTCTACTTTATAAAATAAAAATATATCGAAAATGTAAAGTACTGCACAGTGGTTAAACCTAAATTAGGTTTGCAGAAGTGTGCAATTTGTTAGCTGTTTGTTCTTATTTGTTTTGTCAGAATCTCTTGGTTATTTGTATGTGCCTTGTTAACACTTCCTGATTATAATCATTCTAATTTTAGGCCATACTAGACCATAATCACATAATACATTACACGGAGAGCTGCATTACATTTTATGAGAAATGTCAATATTTTATTGCTGTGTCTTTTCCTTTTGCTTTTAAGCTCATCCCAGGAGGAGCATTTTTATTGGAGCCCTGCAGGTACTTGGAGAGAGCCCTACAGCTTTGTTCAAGAGTGCTTCTTTAGAAACATAACACACTGGCAGGATTTTAGGATTTTAATTAAAACATGACTGTGAAGCTAACAATAACTTTACCAGCTCTTGGTTGAGTAGTGTTGAGAAAGACTGAATTAGTGACAGAGTAGGTGAATGAGTCCAAACCACATGAAATACGTTCTCTCTGCTTTTAAAAAAAAGTTCCAACCTCAAAGACACATTTAATGATGCTTTCAGTTCAATAGTGTTTTGGACACTCAAAGAAGCCTTACAGTGCATTCACTCTTCACTTGGTGATGGTAAGATACTGTTGTAGCCACAACTGTCCTGGGGCAAATGGAAAGAAGAAAAACTGTCTGTTCTATTGGCTTCTCTGTCCATCACCATCACTAAAACACCACATTATTATAATAACACACTATTATTCAACTTATTGAGCCATTCGATATGCACAATGTCATGCACAATGAGTAGGCAAAGCTACTTGTGCAATTCAACGCACTCTGGGGTAAAACCTGTGTGCATTGTGCACATATCAGTGTTTATGCACGCTTCTTGTTTCAGACAAGGTAATTTATTGGTGGATCTATTATAATTGTGCTCAAATGTTTGAAACATTTTTGGGATGAAGCAGATGCTCCAGGGGGGGGCCAACACCACACAGGCTCCAGTTACATATTATCAGCCAAGTTCAAGTGGACTCGCTTCATGAGTCACACATAGATTAGTTTAGTTCCTGCTTCATTATGTTTTAATAGACTATTAAAAATAGCCTCTTTGTATAGACCGCCGTGGATTGTAGATGTTCATAGCTGAAATCTGACCAACAATATAGTTGCTCATAATATGTTCAGAGTGATGAAGACATAGACTATTTTCACGTAAAAGTTGCTGTGCTGTGATAGTGTGCCTGCCATCATAGCAGAATTAAGGTAATTCGCGATTCATCATAAAGCATCACGGCTCGAGTTACTCTTAATCACGTCACTCATTCGGGAGATGTGGTCATGTAGACTTGGTTATTTATTATGGCGCTTATGCAAGATGTAGTAATATAGTTAACTCATAGTGTGATTCTCTCGGCAATATTACCTGACACCAGTGCTAAGCAAGTATAATAGCTCTACTAGAGAACCCAATCACACCGGGGTGGGTGCTTTTCAGAGATGTGAGTATAATTAGAAGTAGGTCGACTAAATAGTGTATTGAAAACTAGCATGGATCTTGAATCAATGTGTGCTTAGCTTCTCGCAGAAATATTTAACATTTTATAAAAGGTAACTCGAGTTGCATTAATTATAAATTGAGCAGAAGTAACACATCATCAACAGACTATAGTGTTAGCTAAACAACATGAGCGATCGACTTTGTTAGGTGACTGTAAAGACGCATAAACAGAGACCTCTCTGAGATACAGGTAGTGCTCAACACATGAGTGGCTATTCTGAGAGACTGACCATATGACGCGAAGACATATTGCATGGCCCTTTTGGGACAACAGAGACTTTGTTCTGTGTAATTTTAGATTCAATGTAATGAGGAGTAACAACAAGTAACATTGTTCCTCGTTTCATTGTTTCCTGGATAATGTTCTGAAGACATTTGTATTAGTTATAAAAAGGCTACTCTAGGTTTACTGACGCTCTTTTGCTGGTTGCAATGATAAATACCTATCAATAATGAAGTGTTACGCTCGCATCGTAGTAAGCCAAGAGAATGTACAATGAGTTTATTTCATTTTTGAAAACAAATAATCATGGAACTATTAAGTTTGTGCGAAATGCCTACTAAATGCCTGGGGACCACATCTGAGACAGGTGAGTGCAGCTTACACTACCATGCCTCTATATATGCAAGTTTCATGTGCAGCCTGGTCATTGGATTAAGAAAATGGAAAACACTCAACTTATGTGCAGTTGGTAAGGCTTCATGTGTCACAAATAAGAGCAATGTATGGCATAAACGTAATATTGTTGACGAAAATAGCGATGGCTATGGTACAGCCCATGCCTTCACATGAATAGCACGTGTAGGTTGTATGTTGGATTACATGTACACTGTAAGGTGATACGGATAAGCCAGGCAGCCATCAAAGAACCACCTACACTGCGCTTTATTAGGTCTCATGGGTCTTTGTTCAACCTCATGGCTCTTTACTCAAAAACAAACTCTGAAATACGAATAAGGAACCATGATCGGTTCTTTGTACTTGATAAATTGAAACAAAAATGGATATAAATTCATAGCTTAACATCTAGATTTTCAATAGCAACTTTCAATAACAAAATTGTCAGTCTTCTCTGCGTATAATTGTGTATTTGAATAGTTCCTTTGTACATCATTTTTAGTCTTTCTTAGTTTATTTCAGCGCATACTTTTTTTCGCACATATCTTGATCTTTTCGTTTTTACGTAGTGCTCTCAAGTCGCCTTTTGCTCTTTGCTGTTAGGCAGACTTTAATGCCATTGGATATTAGAGATGTTTGTCTACCACTTACACTAGTGTTGCTGTGATGAGGTGGCAATGTGCTTGTGTGACTCCTAGGGCTTTATGACTTGCGCTGTCCACAAGACGAGAATATGTGGCAAGCGGGTTAGACTATTTACTGTACTCCATAGTTAAATTTCACGTTTTTCATGTGCTTTTAGTTGTCATACGAGAATATTATTCTATAGTAGTTTCAACACAAAGTACATTTTTTTCTCATCAGGTTTGTAATTTAACCAACTTCTTGCTATCTCACAGCCTCATCTGTCATTCGAAATTCACCTCCATAATATTACATCAACACATTTTGAACTAATTTCGCTGGATCTATTCTCGTTACATTTCGAAGAGGCATAGTGGTACAGGATGCAGGCTAGTTTACTTCTTATTGGAATCTTCAATTCGGATCAATTATGGTCTGTTTGTAGTGATTTTTGTCTTTTTGTCATTGTGCCACAAATGTTACATAAAAGCTAGCTTTCATTTACGAAATTATAATGGCGCACATTGTCATAACACTATAAGTATCTTATAATATACTTAGTACACAACTCTCAAAAAATTCGTGCTCTTCATGTTCTGTTTGCTTATTCAGCTCTCTTTTTTTTTTTTTTTTATTTTTTTGCTGATAGAGAGGATCGTTGCGTATGAAACTTAACGTTTGCAAAAAAAATCCCGACAGGGAAGTTGTGTTTTGTTGCATTTCGACTCTCACTCCATGTTTCGCTAAGTGTGTGTGTGTGTGTGGTGTGTGCTAGCTGATTTATCATTTCATAGGCGCATCTCAAGAGTTGAGACGTATCGATTTAGCTTTTTCTACGATATGAGCTTGTACGGGCCTGTAGTGAGAATTGAGTCTGTGTTCCTCCACATTTTTCGCACACGCTGATGCCACAGTCATGAGTTCGATGGTTTTATTAGCGCTCTAGATTTGATTTCGGAGTAAGTAGGTAGTGTCGAACTCTTAAGACTTAACGAGATTGTTAGTCTCTAAGCCTGTGACAGTACAATTAAAAATCTCATTGTATACAATCAATACTGTGTTTTTCCTCTCAATACTTCAGTGCAGAACGTTCTCGGCTGGTGGATGTTGAAATTTCGCAGTGATGGACAGCGTGTGTATTTGTAAGTTAGGTCACACTGGCTTATTCGACTCGAAGTAATCTGGTTCTCGAAAACTGTTTTCACTTGGTTTGAATTTCAGACTGTTGTATGATTTCATTATTGCATGTGCATTCTGTGAGTTTTATATTATCAGAGAACACAATACACGAATACATTAAGTGATATACAACTGTGTGGAGAGCAGTGTTCATGGCGGCAAAGCACCCTAAAAAGCGTTTCGTTGTGAGCCACTTGGATGACAAAAAGTTAAGTATATAATATACAGTTCTCAATATTGATTGTTGCGCGCGAGAGTAATATCACTACTCTACATCTATCAAGTACATATTATGAACTCGCAGGTTAGTTGAACTTTTGTCTGTGATAAGAGGCTTGAGCAATCCCAAGATCGATAGATGCTCTTCTCCACAAGTTATTATTTGTGTTGTTCTTTGGCAATTTTTCACCCTACTGGTTATTCTCGATTAGGTTAAATAATCGTATTTACTTCTTGGTTCTCATTACTGGTGAAGAAACAAATACCAGATATTACGACAAGAATGCAAGATTCAGATCTCAGTGATGAGGAGCGACACGCCCTAATGTAAGCTAGACACACACCTTTTTTGCTCAGCGTCCAGAATACTATCATTGAACAGGGTTCTCTAGTGATTTTTGAGCCATAAAACCACCAGCAGGTGACACGTCACCCAACCAAAAGTTAACATGTCCTTTCTATTTACTAGCCTTTTTTAAAATACTCAGACATGACCAATTCATATTAAATACCGTCATTTCAAAAGATGCGGAATAATCTAGTTGAAAACATATAGTATGTTTTTAATTCTCTATTGGCCATTGAGATGTTCCTTTCTGATTACACTCTTACGTATAGACTACTCAAAGCTTGGTATTGTGTGTATATCTACCCTCTCCCATGTGTATCGTCCCTTTCGAAGTGTACCATCATGCCTTCTTACAGGCTGGTGTTAATAGTTTTCAAACGTGAAGGCATCCATAACTAATCATTATTTATCTCTCGCCTATCTAGTAGGTTAAAATAGCTACTATACTTTAGTTCAAATGGCTCATTATTGAATGTCGATCTCAATGACAAAATAACAATAGAAACATAACTGCAACATGTCTGAGATATACTATCTTGAAAAGAATTTGTGTAACATAAATAGGGTATTCAGCTAATCCAAATATATGTAGAATAGAGCGGACCTTATTGAATCTCCATATCGGGCTCCTCTTAAATGACACATGAAATCACTGTGACCATGGTGTGATTGTTTATGGACGTTAAGATTCTATAAGATCGCAAACTAAAGCTAGCTGGATATTAAACCATACATGGGTGCCAGTCGAAAAATTGCAAAATAGTCGTATATTATACCAGGTGTCAGTGTGTAATTTCATCTGTTACATAATGCGTGTGGAAATGTCGAAGATGACACACAAAATAAACTAATATCTGAACATTAGTGTGCTATCACGCCACGCATTCGATTAGCTCAGACTCACCCCAAAATTTCCATGCCGTATTATATCCTTTCTACACTCGTGTTACGTTACATAATTTCCAGTGAGAAAATTCCAATGTCGTGTTTTCCATAGAATGCGCATAAGCGTTTAAATCTTTGTTGAAATGGCTGTACCTAGGATCCAGAGAAGCTGTGAGTAGGTGTGTGCGTGTGAGGCACTGTGGATGTGAATTTTTTTTTTAGAGTGACAAACTGTATAGACTTAGGAGTACACGCAGCTGTTGAATATAGAATGCTCATCAATGAATCGTCGGCTGTGGGGGAGTTGTTTGGTCCGCTATACATCCTGTGTATCTGCTAATCTCCTCTCTGGGCAGTGCTCTCTTAACAATGATACTTGAAAAGAGTAGGGGCATCTCAAACCTTGGGGATTGATACTTGTGGTTTTTCACATCTCCACAATAGGCAACAAGAGATAGGGTTACATCTTCAACTGTGTTTAAGTAGGACGTGTATTGATTTGCTTGGTATAACTGTTTAATTGATTTTACTTCCAGTTTCTGTAGTCATATAACATATGATGGACTTACTTAGTCCCAGTTTGTACTTATTAGTTTGTCAATAACCTATTTTTAGCCTCAAATGGGTTTTGATATATATACAGGAACATAAAGTTAACATGAATTTAGGTACCAACTGTATGTAAGAGACTTTTGTAATCCATATTGTCGCACAGTATTTTGCTCTAGAATGCGCTGAGAGTTACTAAGCACTAATTATTAGAAGCTGACCTCCTAACAGATCGCGTTGGGACAACAAATAGTGACTGGGGGGCTTTTGTTTAATTATGACAATATATTAAAACTAATGTCTGGTACATACTTTCAACGCTTAGTGAATAACAATATCGATAATATAACAAGCCAAAAACAAATGTCAACTCGTTTCTTCCTCCTCTCGATATATCATGTTTTTCTTAATACAATTTTCTCTCTGTTGCTTTTGATGTCCTTTGTCGTTGCGTATTATGTGTGTAACTGTTGGTTAATAGCACATCTAAGCGCTGTATGTGTTTTGTGTCATGAAATACCAATGCTTATAACACACTTTTCAACTAGTGATGCAATTATTGTAAATAATTCTATTTCAGCGCCTCTTTGATATTTATTTCTATTAATTATATCTTACTACATTATCTCATATCAAAGGTAATATGATAAGGAGCTGTTAACTGACTGTTAACCTGCTTTGCATTGACAGTCTATTGACAATATATATAGGTGTGAACAAGAGGCTCTATAGATAGTTGTGGGCACTTTGGAACATAAGCTCTGTAAATAGTAGCTCCAGGGGTTCTGTTATATAGCTCAAACATATATGTAACTAGTGTGTCTTGGTTTAGAAGTCCTTTATACACTGAATGAAACTATATGGCCTTGGTCTGAAATGTTCCACAATATGGCATTAAAGTTGTCTATCTGAGGCTATTTTAAATTTACAGGGTTGTTTTTACTTCGATAACTATCAGTGAAATTTTTAATAACTCATCGCAGAATAGGCAGCAAATCTCGCCAGTCGGTGTTTTATAGATTTTTCAATACTCTAATATATTTTGATGTGTGATGGCTTACTCTTCTTTTATAGGAATAAGTAATATTACAATCTATAACATGTTTTAAAGGCTCAACTTATAGAGAGGATTTAAGTACAATTATTACCTATTAATATTTGGTGCTAAGTACATCTGTATACCAGACCAACAATGAACCATCAATAAGCGATGAGAGAAGACATGACAGAGATACTGCATATTCTCCCACCTGTTTCAAAAGCTCACACGAAAAAAATATTACTCCATATGATATGTCTTTCTATCGTTCTCGCTCATTCTTACAACATTCAGTCTAATCATGACTTTGGTTTGTTTGTCCCAGTGGTTTCGGTAATTACTAAGCCATTTACTACGTTAATTTCTCTGTTTTTGAACTCTTAGAAGGTATTATTAAAAAGGGCAGGCTGTATCGACAAAAATATATGACAACGTCAGCTCTTATGGTCTCTACCCCTGGGCATCCCATCATCGTGTTAGCAGCCTGCAGGAAAGTCTTCCTATCACATACTCGGACGCCCACCCACCTACAGCCCCATTAAAGTCACAAAAAGATTGTCACGGCAATTCTAGTCTGACAGTGAGGCACACATCTACAATATGGACTCCCTTGTTGTTGTTTTTGGTAGGGTCTGATGCGGAAAGAGTGCCACAAGTCAGTGACAGCAGGTGTTTGCTTTCACTGATACTTTGGATTAAATTACCTGCTTTGATAAGATATTGATTTTACTAGACTATAAGCCTCTGATGTTCACTTTCTTTTCATTCGTAGTGGCAGCTAATTTGATGTTTCTGCAACCCATTTGCTAGGTGGTTGTGATAATAAATGAGTCTTTTCGTTCCCTCCCTTATAATGGGTATTAACATATGGTTGTAGGTAACACAAGTATGGGATCGAGAAGAAACGAGGGTAGGCCACCTAGAGCCGAGAAGAGCTAAATGAATAGTTATGTTAACTGTGTTTGTGAAATAGCTGACCAGTGTCTCGTAGTTATGTAAGAAAGATGTGCTACAAGCCTCATAACATTAACAAGTTGAGATAATAGTTTCTTCTCAATGGACCAGTGGGTCTTTTTCGCCCATGTCTTTCATTATGAATTCTTTGTGGATCAAATATGTGTCCTCCTCCACCCAAATACCAAAATCATCTATACCTTGGTCCCAGAATGATTTATTAGTAAGTGCTGGACTTCTTGGATGGTTGAAGATGATTCTTGAAATTATGAGATTTTGTTTGTACCATAGCTTCTGCCTATTAATGGATTTTAGGTAGCGTGTATCTTTCTTTCTCATATACTTGCGTTAATACATTTTGTCGATTTATCCTAATGCTCAGTAATCTCATCAGTCACATGCTTCAGTATATCTGAACGGCAATTCTTCCAGGTGGGACTGCGTCCACTGAGCCAGGGCCGTTTACTTCTGGGATAAATAATTTAAAGCAGGTCCAAAGAGGATCGCATGTCTATTGTCTTGCCTCGACGTCTGTATTTAGAGACATGGAGGTGAGATGGGAGCAGTGATTTAGAGAGTAGAGTGTTTCTCCAAGATCGTGAGGATTTACTCGCGAGTCGAGCACGTTAAACGTGTTGCTGTCGTGTAGTAGCTAAGCGTCGCAGATAGGTTTCCACACAATTGTCGCGTACGAGACGCATTATCTTTGACTGTGACACATTGAAAGTTGTTATACTGTCTCAGTACGCTATAGAGAAATGCTAATGTCGAGAGAGAAATTTTGTAAGAGCTTAGAAAGCCCTGTACCATAGGACTGTATTGGAAACAACGCGGTGGAGCTGAGAGTGAGGGAATAAAGAAAGTCACGCGAGTTAGGTCCAGAGTGGCATGACTTGCTATTCTACGTAGTTGAGTAAAGTTCACAAGAGCATCACAGTAAATTTTGAATATAGGTGCTCGAACTGCTTGAGATGCTCGCTATAGTGTAGAAATAATGATAAGGAACTATAGGAGATATTTATACGATTGATCTATATTCAGATTAATTAAAAGAACATGTAAGATACACAATATACGAACGCAGAGGTTAATGAAAGTTATAGACAACGCAATACTATTATGAGGATGACTCTAGTGTGCTCTGGGCTATATTTCACGCGAGAGAGGTTGCGATGTACGGGACTAATAGCGAATGGAAGCCAAATTACATGAATTTCTCTCGCAATGTGATCCATGAAAGTAATAAGGATATACATTTAGTCGTGTTGATTTTTTCCATGTATTTCAACGGTGGAAATGTGGGCTAAATATACTCGCGATCATGACCTGTATTGACTAAGTTTGGCTCATAAAGAAACACTGTTTCGCCTAATTAATAGGTCGAATGTTATGGTACTCTTATATTGACTTCGCTCACTAGATCGAGTTGGATAATTCACAGCGGTTCACATTAGCTGCTACAATTACACCATGAGTCAAAGTCATGGCCAAGCTTTTCTGTCTATGTGGAAAACCATGCTATCTTTTAGCGCACGAATCATCTCACAATACTTCATCGTTGCTTATTTAGATACTTGTATGCTCATAAGACGACATTTGTAAGAATCTTAATGTGTATTCTTGCTTTTTATGATTGGTCTTCTTTTTAGATATGATTTGAGATGAAAATGACATGCTCTCTCACGCAAGCGAAGCTCCTTTAATGTAAATTTATTAGTTCCTCTCATTATTATTGGTGGAAAGGTCTCAGTTATTAGAATGACTAACATACTTATCTCAGTGTTTGCCTCCGCTAAGATATCTCATATACTTCAGTCTGGAATATATAGATCAAGTTATTACAGTCGATAGTTATATTGTAATAGGATAATGGAATAACCAAACACAGAGAACTTTATGTCTCTACCGTAGTAGCTGGTCAGTATTGATTTTTGTTCTTTTGTACTAATTGTGAAGTGTGCTCTGACTGTTTCATAGCATGATCACAAGATGTGGAAGTAACGCAAAGATATAGGGCAGAGGTAAGGTATGCGCAACCGACACTCTCTGACTGTATGCCGGGTTTCACTGGTATACACCATATGGCTCAGTATATCTGCCACATTAGTGGTATGGTAATAGTCATGGCTAATGCTAGGGAGGAGGTGAGTTTCGGAGGATTTGTGTACGTTTTCTTCATGGAAAAACATGCTGGGTGAGCTTGAAGCATGACTCACAAAGTGTGTTCTAGAAGAACATATATAAGTCGTATCTCGATTGATTGTTGACACTGTGGTTGCCATAGCACTAATAAACAAGTAAGAATCTGAAGCAATTTATGTTTTGTTTTTGCATGTTTATCACTTAGTGTTCCATGCGTACTTGCAGACTCGTTTGCAAATTAAATCGTGTCTTATCTACAAGTGGCCTAAGCTTGTCTTTTTGGTGAGCAGTCTTGGGTAAACGGCAAGCTCCGTAATTCACCAATGAGTACACGTCGTGCGCTCTCCACCATTTGGCGTGCGATGGTGAATGGTTGACTAACGTCTTCATGGCCCTCTATTTGTTCTTCTCAGCTGATTTCTTTCATTATATTTCGACTAGACTTTGCAATTTTGGAGTTATGCATGGGTGTTAAATTTGGAGGAGTTGCGCTCGGAGCTGGTAGGTTGAATCCCTTTAGTCAGCCATTACACGATTGCTCGATTTAATACTGAGTTCACATGTTCGGAGATGAGTGTGAATTCTGCTCGTAATTTAGCATCCTGCTGCTATAACGTGTGGCGAAAGTGTGGGCTCATTTGGCGACTCGTCTTCTACCATATTAAATTATTATTATTGTATTCGGTCGCAATGGGAGGGTGACTTTCTTGGCAGTCCTGAGGTTCCGTAGAATATTGAGTAGTTTCGTAAGATATAGAATCTATTATTGAGAGTATCGCTTATTGTTCGCATGTTTGAAGTTCCTCATAAACGAGAGACGCAAGGCTTTTCAATTTGTCACTAGATCATTCATTCATAATACCTTACAAAGTGCTCATGTCTCGTCTGCTCATGTACTAGTCTGCAGGAATTGTTACATTAGAACCAATTATATAGATAATATATATAATGAAAGATAAGAATAAGAACGACTAAGAAAATCAGAAAAAGACTTACTCACTTCTTACTCATTCCTGCTACTCTTTTCAAGCCTTATCATGCTCAGATTTTAATGGGCACGCTCAACTTTTACAGCTACAGGTAATTATTTAAAGTTTGGAGATATTTTAGAATTTCATGATGCGACAAGTCAGGAATGTGATTTAAATGAACTGAAGAGATTATAAGAGAAGAGAGTTTTGGGGATGAAAAATGCATTATTTACCTTATACAGTGTTGTTTGTGACTGTGACTGTGACGTGTGGTATTGAGATAATTTAATCTTGAACCTGGATAGGCAGTGAGAGACAGGAAGTTTCAACTTTTGGCTTGATAAATATGCAAGCAGTTAGAATGAAAAAGTTAAAATTAATAAGTAATAGGTATGGGGTAAATGAAGCAAAATATTCAACAATGTAGCTTTATTGCATTCATTTACAAAAGTGTAGCTGAAAATTTGATCTCTGGGTGCAAGTGTTTAGCCAGGCTGGCGCCACCTAGTGACTTTGCTCAATTTCATTTCTCTCCAGTGATTAGGTCAGGAATCAGACTACACTAGACCAGGGGTGTCAAACATACGGCCCGGGGTCGGATCCGGCCCTCCAAGACCTTTAATCTGGCCCTCGACTGATATTCTACAAAAATATTTTTATTATATTTTCTATTAAAATATTGGTAATTTTCTGCGCCGCTTAGCATAGCAGCGTCTCCAGTGCCTCTGTACGTGGCCCCTCTTACCAGAGCAGCACAAATGAAGACTTGTCTCTTTCCAAACGCTCTTAAAGGACGATCGTTTTGACTGTTGACCATGACACCCTCATCAACAAAATGTCAAAAATGAGAAAAGTGGAGCTGAGTGAAGGATTTTCCAAGAAAAATGTACTTATTCCTATTTGCATACAAGTTAATGTTTAAACATTGTGTTGAAATCGCATTTTCTTAAAGTTTCAGGTTGTTCATAATATTAATATTTTGTAAAAGGAAGAGTTCATCAATTAAAAAAGATTTCTGAAATAGATTTGTGTTTCTCTGCACAAATATTTGAACTTATTGCTATTTTTGGGGTATATATGCCATGAGTTTTCTGATCCGGCCCCTTTGGGATCAAAGTAGGTTGCATACGGCCCCCTGACCAAAATGAATTTGACACCCCTGCACTAGACGGTTTGCAAGAACCCTGGAAGATGTAGATCACACACAGGCCAATCAGTGAAGAGCTGTGAAGCCATGACTGGGTTCCTTTTTGTGGCACAGCACAGCAGTAAACAAAGTGGTCCAGATGGATGTAGACGAAGACATACATTCTGTGTTGGCAACAATTCCCAAGATCGAGGATTAAAAGCCGAAACAAAGAAAATGTTTGGTGAATTTTATCAAGGGGAATGACGTTATTGCCCTTCTTCCTACGGGATTTGGGAAAAGCTTAATATACCTGTTACCTCCATTAGCGGCGCATTACATACGTCACGACCAAATATCAGTGATTGTTTAAATAAAAAAGTACCCGCCTACCATCGAGCGAACCAATCCTAATGCTGTGAGGTCAGATGGTTTCCATGAAGTGAAACCAGCTGATGAATCAGGCTAGCAAATGCTGGTGTTGGATTGTCAAAAGTATTGAAAAGTAAATATTAAAACTGGTATAGAAACTAGATACTGGTATTAATACTAAAAAAGCCACATTTAGAGGACAGAAATGACCCTTTCCTGAATAGCTTTAGAATGATCTTGAGCTGTGTCAGGATTCAGAACAACACCGCACTAGCATACACCGGTAGACCACTATGGAACATACCTGGACGACTGAGAGATTACATATAATACCACAATTATTATTTAATGCTGAAAATCAAATTTTATATATATATATATAGAAAGAGGTTTTTTTTTATTTTTATTAATATAATGGTGTTATCAGAATCGGTATTGAGCATCAGGTCTTTTGGAGAGCCTTTTTTTTCATTGTTTCGTTCAAATTAGATTTACTATAATCTGAAATATTACTTTGTACTAGATATAATTATATAGTTTTTCTAACCTGGAACATATAATAGCTGGAAATCATAGTGATCTTAAGACAAGTTATGGTTGGAAATTGCCATTGTCCTTGCGTAGCTCTGTGGAATAGACATTGACACTGCAGATCACATGATAACAGACCCCCCCCCCCCCTTCTCCCCCGTCCCCTGTGTGCCTAACATTTGTAGTGTGTGTGAATGTGTAGTGGCACTGACACTAATGTACACTGATCAAGCTCTGAGTGTCAACACTTAGAGCAGAGAGAGAGGGCCAGCGAGACAGGGGCTTCTTAATTCACCCCTATTTGTCCCATTTGTCAGCGGCAGGAGGCTGTGGTGGTGGTCCAAGGCTGATGGATGAATGTGGAAGAGGAGTCTGCGTGTGCGAAAAGAGGAAGACATTTTAATTTGAATCTCAGCTGACATTATGATGCAGAGAGAGAGAGAGAAAGAGAAAGAGGGATGGAGAGAGACAGATATTTGGCAGTCCATGTGTGTCTCCCTCATGGACATGTACTGCAATTGATTCACATTATGATCAAGGACATAAGCAGATACACGGGCTACTCTATTCAATATTTCTGGTAAGTGGTGTTTTTGCGAAATGAGTAGTATTTGTAGTAGCACCAGACAGAAGGAGTGTGTATAGTGTCGCATTTTTGGTAGATGCCAGCCAGGGTTATGTGGATGTGATTTTACTGCAGAACCTTCTCTTAAAGGACGTCTTTTATACGACTAATTGAAATAGTGATTGAATGTCAGAGGAATGTATTTTGCTGTTAAGGTCAGACTCTTTCTAGTAATGGAAAATGGTTATAAATCAGATAAAATATGAAATAATTTTTGTAATTTAGAATGTGGACGCTGTATCAAATTGTGCACCGTACAGTACTGTATTCTGCCGTCAAAACAGTGTCCTTGGAAATGGTCTTCTCCTGAGGCCACGCCCACAGTATGTGCCACTCACAGTCTGCTCAATACGGTAGTTCTTTTTGATGGAAGGCTTGTGTCTGTGGAGATGTTATTGTTTTGCCCACAATGTTCCACAGTATGACATTACGCTTACCTATCTCCAAAAATACATACAAGACAGATACGTTTATTTAGTTTGATGCGTTGTTTATAATGTTTTTTCCTGTCTTTGTTGAACCATAGTTCTTATCTTTGGCCACTTTTGATAACAACCATTGCAGACCAGGAACCACCCCACAAGAGCTGCTGTTTGGCTATTCATGGGTTTCAGACAAACAATTCCTTCCTGATTTGAAGCACTTTGTGAGGACCTGGTGAGGACCTTTCCCCATTCAAAGGATATTAGATTTTGAATTGCTTAACTGCTATGACAACGGGGGATGGTTGCCATAGCGTGAAACCCATGAATAGAAAAAAAAAAGCAAAATATTTGGACATGTTGTATATTTATCCATGTTTATAATGCTCTGCTTCATCTGTATTTTAGTCATAGTACAAAACAAGTTCAGTCAGAAAAATTGAAACTTTTAGTGGAGCCGATTTGAGGTAATTCCAGCTCAGTTTATCCAAACAAACAGTCAACAAGCACATGAAGGATATGCACACAGATCTCTCTCTCGCACTCTCCCCCATCCCTCTTTCATTCTAGTTAAACCCAGTCCCAGAGTAAATGGACACGGGGACAGAGCATTCCCCTCTGGTCTTTGGAGAGGAGGTTGTCAGCAGTTCGTTTTCCACCGGGGGCTTTAGGCTTTTTGGTGCCTCTTTGGAGCCTCTCCGGGATGCCTGCCTGCCTCTAATTGGAGAAAGTCTAATGCACAGCTGGAGAGGGGCTCTGAAATAGAAGGGTGGTGAAGCAGGCTCAAGTGAGTCTTCGAGAACTGTGCAAAACTTACATTGGTGTGAATAATGACTCAAGTATAGCCGGTTTTAATGATTGTTTGTTTTTATCTTATCATTCATTTGAACTGTCCTGTGTTTGTCTTAAGCAGCAATAATGAGGCTTTAGTTTAAAGGCCCCATATTACACTATTTTAGATTTGTTATAATGTTGTGTCTTCATTAAAAACATGCCAGGAGTTGTGTTTTGCTTAATTCACATTCTCCTTTCAAACTCAAAACACTTTGTTCCACCTTGTGATGTCATGTGGTAATACAGGAAGCGCTCCACTGTGTTTCTAAACTCCATCTTCTCAAGAATAATTTGGATAATTTCAGCCCTCTCCAATGAACAAAAGGTAAACTGTAGCTGTTAACTTCCAACTTCATGACCTCACAAGGTGGAACAGAGAATTTTGAGATTTGGAGATGTAGACTATTAATGGAGGATTACTCAAGCATGTGTGAATGAGTAAAAACACAACTTCAGGTAGGTTTTTTTGGGAGGTAACAACATTAAAACATGCCTTAAAGCTCACAATAATCCATTTTATGTAATATAGGACCTTTAAAATAATGTTTAAAATTGTGGTTGTCTTATAACAAACATGTCAAACTCAGGCCCAGGACCAAATTTGGCCCACAATATAATTATATTCGGCCCACAAGATCATATCAAATATGTATTAGAGCTGGCCTGCCGGTTACAGATAGGGTATAGAGACATTATTTATTTAAAACTTTGTTATTATTTTATATTTTGCTTATTCTGGATTCAATATTTAAGCAAAACTGTTATTGAACATTTATTTTAATAAGAAAGGATTAAACATTACATATCTCAAAAGAAGAGAAAACATGGAGATTTTTATTACATTTTTCAATACATTTTTAGTGACTCAAAATTTAGTCCCAGTTTTTAATTTTGGCCCCCTGTGAATTTGAGTTTGACACCCCTGTCTTATAAGGCGCTTGTTCTCATGCATACTGTTGTTGTGTTTTTGGGCAAGACAGTTTACACAGCTTGCCTATAGGTATGAATTTGGCATGTGAGTGAGAAACAGGTAGCAGGCACAGATTAGTAGTTACATTTCATTTGGGCAGTGCTTACAATAATAGACAAATTCATTTTGACATAATCTCCTCATGATTTTGCAAGCATTTGCTCTTGAAATAAATGCTCATTATATTTTAGTGAAAGTTTTGGTATTTTTATTATATATTTTTTTTTGGAATTGTGAGACAAGTAGCTTTCCAATATTCTCACATATTTTGAATAATACTTTTGTCTGTCTGCTGCAGCTATTTTCCAGACAGCAACACATTTATTCACAGATCACACGGCTTGTTTATGAGCAGTCTCATTTACAAAATAATAGGCTATAATAATTTGAGCAGATTGATCCAAGGTTAATCCAAATAATTGCCAATTCATTATAATTATACATTTAGTGGAAATAGAATTGCCTTGTTCTGTCTATCAGTGGGGTGTAAACCGCATGGCCAATTGATTGAGCTGAATATGAAACATGTTTTCAGACCAAGGCAGGAGGGAGAGAGTGGTGCTCGTGAAATACTGCAGACTTGGGTCCCCAGGAAATAAAATGGTTTGAATATCACTAAAGAGTTATTGATAAAAGACACAAAAATATCTGGAAAACATTTGGGTCTGCCTGTTTAACTGAAAAATATGCTTTCAACGAAGTCTTTTATGGTACGCTTTATGATGGTGCAAGAATAAATATCAAAGCCCAATAAATATACTTTATCTGGCCTGTTTAAAGTTATACAGTGGTTTATAGAAGACAAATGGTTTTATCGCACTGCTGTATTGGGGAAGAGAGTCATTTACACAGTAACTATATAAATCTCAAGTGTATTCAAATGTGGAAGTACACTACGCAGTAAATCTTGCTTGGGTCTCGTTTTAGAATTTGCTTTGACTAAAAGTATTTGAAACATCGCCAGAGGAGCAGAACTAGGAGGTAGGAGGCATTTATTTAACCTAGGAAGGCCTCCTTGAAAAATATCTCATCAGTAAGGAATGGAGGCAGTAATGGTGAAGCAGTAGCACCAGTCATAAAGTAGAAGTAGCAGCAATAGAGAGACAAAGGACTCACTTCAGCTGAGGTTATTGTTGTGGTAGAACAAATTTTTGGTAGCATTATAGATTGTAGTAGTATTCATTGGTGGAAGAAGTATTCCATTTTGTTACTTAAGTAAAAGTACAGATATAATAAATAATAAATATGTACTAAAAGATTAAAAAGAGACAACTGAATCAGTATTTTTTTTCCTAGCTGTTTTTGTTAGTTTGCTCAAATAGTGAATTTGATCAAAATGAACCCCTCAGCCTTTTCAGAAGGTCTCAAACAATTAAAAAAAAAAAAAAAAAAAACTTTTACTGTTCAGTCCTGTTCAAAAATGTAGTGGAGTAGAAAGTACAAATACCTGCTCTCAAATGTAGTGAAGTAAAAGTAAACCGTATCCACTAAAATTCACTTAAGTAAAGCACAGATTTCCTAAAATTTTTATTTAAGTATTACTTCTTTTAATTTGTTACCTTTCACCAGTGGTAGTATTGGCATTTTGACTGTTATGACTTTTCTACTAGTCGTAATGAACAATCAATAAGAAAAATCAATAGATCACAGCACTAGTATTTTGTACAGTACAAATTTGGAACAGTTACATTCTGGACATACTAAGTACTACCCAAGATCATAAAGTATTTCTTAGTAGAATTTCAAATCCCAAAAATAAATGCTGAAAGTTACCTTGACACACATAAGTGCGAACAGAGGTGTAGGCGGCGTAGCGGTGTTTCTAAATGCTAATGATCTTTGTCTTAGCGCCCTTTGATCCAGTCTGCAGAGGGTTAGTGCAGTTGCCCCACAGAGTCCTAAGTCCGCCCCTGATACCTGGGTCACAACTGGGCACCACTGACTCCTTCACAGGGGAAAGAGGAGGAGGAGGAGGGGAGGTGGAGAGGAATTATGTCCTTGTGGTGCACAGAGAAATTGTTTGGCGTAAGCGTCCACATTAATTATCCTCTCCGCTGTCTGATAAAAATAAGTACGTGGAGCTAACAGTGTTCAGGAGAGAGGTGAGGAAAGGACAGGGCTGTTGAAAAACAAGATAAACCACCTCTAAAACAAATATCAGGTTTTTCAAGTGGAACTAAATTTTACAAAAAGACAGTTGGGTCAATTTGAATGATTAACTCTAACATAAAATAAAGCATATCTGGATAAATTGAGTTCATTCATGGGGAAAAGTGTCCTCCGCATTTGACCCAGGCTTCAGTGCAGCTGAGGCCCGCTGTGGCACCCATCTCCAGATCTTGACTGAGGCTTGATCAGGACTACCTTAGCTGGAGGATTTGACTTCATTTAGACTGGTATGTTATGGGTTAATATCAGCCTGTTCATTAAATTATATTAAACTTCACATCAACTAATAGGTGCCTCCCATGTGGTTTTGCAGCCTTTTGCTTTATTTGACCTAATTACCTCTCTTAATAAGAGTACCTGGTTTATCTCAGCTCATTTTGAAGTCCAAGCTAATTGTCCTTAATAGTGTCATCTGCAGACATGGCTGGAATCCATGTTGTAGTGGGTTAAACTCTCTTGGCTAACAGAGAGGAGCAGACCAATGACTCACTCTCACTTTTATGTTTGTCACTATTTAGTTTATTTACCACTTTTTTGTAGCAAGAGACAGAGTCCACCTGAGAATAAAACCAACACCCTCCTTTCTCAGAAACCTAAAAGTTGTGAATAATTCATAGCATCATTGGACTTCAGTAAATAAGGGGCATCATTTATTTGAGTTTACACTTTTTTATTTGAGCAGTGAAACAGTGAGTTTCTAGGCAACAAGGCAGAGCTGAAATCATTTGGTGGCTTGAATAAATCATCTGGATTATTAGTGCTAAAAAGAATAATGATAATGGTGTAGAACTCTTTCACATATTTTCAAATTAGGTTTTTGTCTCCTGAAGTTTTAATTAAGCTCAAACTGCCAGTGTTCGCTGTTTGGTACACAAATAATTTTGTATTTTCAAGTCCTCCTAGTGTCACGCTAAAGAAAGCTGCATTCCATTGTCCAGTGTTTGAAGAATGGGTAAAAACAGTATTACATTTCTTTGGAAGTCAGTCATTTGCACACAACCTACACTTTCAAGAGAGAGACATTTTATATACTGTATTGTGGAATTTTTCGGGCAAAACTCAAACAGCTCCACGGAGACAAGCATGTGGTGAACCTGCCACCAGAAAAGTTACATAGTGCTTAGTGAAGAGTTTCAAGAAACCTTAAGAAACATATAAACTTTCTTATGTCTCTTAAACATAGTCAGATTTATTTATTCATGATTTATAATAAATCTATTGTGTAGCTGTATAGATTTAAAATGTATATGTAAGTGCGTTTGGACACAGACACAAAGTGAGCTACACAAAGTGGATCCGTGTGTTTGAAAACTGCACATGAGCATTGAAAACACAACAGGTCTAAACCCTGGGTTTTATTGGAGCCGTTTCATCCACAGTGAAACTGAACTCCTTCAGTCTTACTAAAACTTCAGCTGTTTGCAGGTTCTACCAGGAGCTGAAGGAGCACATTTCAGCTATAAACCCCAGTTATTTCTCATCCGGGGTGAGCCTTTGATAGAGGAAAGGTTGTGGTTCTCCTCTTATTCTGCGCTGTGGAGAAAACGGGCTG
This sequence comes from Boleophthalmus pectinirostris, assembly GCF_026225935.1. Taxonomy (NCBI): domain Eukaryota; kingdom Metazoa; phylum Chordata; class Actinopteri; order Gobiiformes; family Gobiidae; genus Boleophthalmus; species Boleophthalmus pectinirostris. The sequence continues at coordinate 14,026,967 of NW_026571541.1, read as the reverse complement.
GCTGTGCATGTTAAAAACCTATGTGCATCAAAGGCCCTCAGGACACAAAGAGCTCTTTTAGCAAATGGATGGCAACAGCTGCAGATGGAGGCTGTTGTTAATGCGCGCGGTGCAGATGTGGGCTCTCCAGTCCTGACACAGAGCTGTGAGACCCGAACTGAGAGTCATTAGGCCAACACAAGTATGCACTGCTCCTGTACACAATTACACAATACATGTCCAATCACTTGATAAAAATTCATTATTCTGAATATAATTGTGTTTTTCAGTGACACACCATTGGTTTATTTTTAGTGATAATGTTTGCAGTACTTTTAAATCATATAATTTGAGTTTACTTCTAAAGGATAAAGGAGGTTATCTGGTTTATACAGTTTTAAGATATTTTGGAATATCTAGAATTAACCAGTTAATGACACCGTATGTTTACAATGTTTTTTTATATTTAACTTCATCTTTGCACTATTTCTCCTGACCCACCTCTTGTATATAGCTGAGATATAATTTGTATTATTATACTTCTATATCTTATTTTTACTTGTACATATACATTATATAAAAAATGCCTTATTTGACATCATCTCTTGCTGTTTTTTGCTTCTTCTTTTGAATATACTATTACAATTATATGTTTGCTCTTTGTTATCATAATACAATGTGATGTGAGAGCTACTGTGTCCAAATAATTTCCTTTGTGGATCAATAAAGTTGGTTTGTCTAAGTCTTTTATCTGAACATTTCATCATTTAAAATCAAATACAATTTCCTTGACATGGTTGTTTTCATACTTTTATAAAATGGGGCTCCTGGAACATCATTCAGTGTAACTTTCATGGTTTCAGTCAGTTGATTTATTATTATTAACTAACTACTATTGTTTAATTATTATTAATAATAATCAACTACAGAATGTTTTCATTCACTAATTTTCCCACTTTGACTTGGCTTATTTAGAAATAATACCACCACAACAAAGCACCTAGTCATTGCTCTGTAGGTTAGAATTTGCTCATTTAACCAAACTGTTCTGTAAACAAAAGCTTTTGAATTGCTCCTTTTACACTGAAAAATGGTAATTGCTGGATTCCAAATGAAACACGAGCTTGTCTGCTGGACTGTGGCTTTGTCTGCAGACCGGATCTTAAACACGCGCTGTGCTGACTGTTTGACCAAAAGGCAATGAATTATGGGAGCAACAAAACACTCCCAGATTACTTCTTTTGTTCCCCTGAAAAAAGTCCACAAGACGCTGAACCAATGTATTAAGGATTTGAAAACAAAACAGCAATTGCCTGAATCAATACCAGGGAATATTGTGCTGCTCACAGAAAGAAGAAACACACTGACAATTTATAACAGTTGGGATGCTGTGAAAACTATCACAGTGGAGTGGTTAATGTGAGATGTGGTTTTAAAATTTCAGAAACAATAATATCTGCATGTGAATTTGAGGACAATGCAGTACTTATACTTTTCTAACATAGTATTATTAAAGATGTATCATGTACCTTTTCTCGTGGAGGGTCCATCAAATGCTTTTCTCCATGGGGATGTTATTGCTTTGTCTGGAACGTTTCACAGTGTAGTATTAAACCTTTCTATCATGGAGACCAAACCAGACCAAGTTACAAGCCAGATCTGTGGAGAGGCAAACCCACTCAGAGTCAAAATGTCAGTTTTCCAAGGTATTTTTGATCCATAAAACCACCTGTAATTGAATAAAAGTAAGGTAAAGCTGTTTAATGTCATACTGTGGAACATTTCAGGCAGAGAAATGACATATGCACAGAAACATGCAGGTGACGGACCCCCAACCAAAAAGTTACATAGTTCACCTTTAACAAATTATATTTATTATAATGCATAAAATGGCAGTTCTGAAACAGGAATTTATGAATGTTGTACAGTGTAAGTATCCAAAGACTGTGACAACACATTTGACTATTGAACTCATTTAATGTTGAAAACAAATACAAGTTACTTCACTGTATCATCACAATTGAACAAGAGATTTTTTGTAACACCCTCAGAAATATACATTCACATGGCTGCATACACAATTCTCTCTTTTTCTTTTTCGGTCATTGACGTTACATGGACGAACTGTATGCAAAACCCTCTGCATGACAGTGAAGTCGCTAGTGGCATTTTGAAACGGTATTTTGGGGTACAACTTTGGAAAGAAGCTATGAATCATCTCCCGTCTATAGCCATGTTTGAGTCTCTATTTTTGCAGTCAAAATAGGTATATTTTACATGAACTGGGCTCTACATCTCTAAATAAATCCCAACTATGTTTTCAACCATATGTACAATATTTACAGTGGAATGTCCAACAAATACAAAACGTAGAAGATGGAATGAAGTTACAGTGAAACTCATGATTAAACAGAAAGATGATGACAAAAGACAACTCAAAACGGATATTAAAACAAAAAATCCACCTTGTCTGAGAATGTGGCAGTGACTAAATAAAACCTACTTGTGCTTTCAAAATTGGCCCAATTGAAATCTCTTTTTATACGATTTGATTGTTTGTGCTTCAATATGTCAGACATGGTCGACTAAGACAGAAGTTATAGTAAGACTATACAGCGTTACTGCATTTAGAGAGAAAAAAACATACTTTATGTCACAGTTTGGCCCTTTTCTTTGAGTGAAAGCAGCAGCCAATCACGTTTGTCTTTTGGTGTTATAGGCACTGAATGCAGGAATAAACAAACTCAAATATGATTAAATGTAAACTGGGCTGCAGCCATTTTGTGGTTTTGAAAGAACAATTATAACTGTAGATTAAAACGAACGCTTGTGTGTAAAACAAAAACTGAGCCTGACCTGAAATTAAATGGTATGCTATTGTTTTAGCCACAGTAGAAAATGTAGCACCCATACAAATTAAGTAACTACATAATTGGTGCCATTACTGAATGCTACACTGATTTTTGGAATTAAAAAATATTCAAGGACACTGGTAAATAAAAGCTAGCAGGCTGAAAAAAACAACAAAAAACATTCCCCTTTTCATGAAATGCTTAGATACAACTTTCATTGTCCTTTCTGTACAACAGAAAAGTAACTGTACACTAGAATGAACAGATTGTACCATGATAGTGCCATGAGTTTCCCTATTTGGGTTTGAGGCTCATGATAATTAACATGCTCACCTATTTACACAGAGTAGACAAGCATGTTCTAGAAAACTTGGAGCGGGATGTGTCCAGCTTCTGCTATATATTTCTATCCGTATGAATGCATTTGTTTACTGTATATGGAGGTCTGTATTAAAAGTGGCATATTGTTACTGGGGATTGTGCACCCACAGTCTGTTAATACTGACAACAGGGACATTGTTGCCGCTTTTGAATGCACTGAATCCAAACAGAAAAAAAATAGCAACATATGCACTTCCACTCCCACACAAAATCATGCATAAAATAAGGCTTAATACAGTATTTATATTTTTCAGAGCCAGATAGGTACTCAAGTACATCTACAGGCTTTTGCATTGTTTTACTTCTCGCACTGAGCCTCTTGTGTCTATTTTAAATGGATTTTCGATCGTGTAATGGGAAGGAAACAAGACATTATCAGCTCGCCTTAAGCCTCCACTGGTTTGAGTGACTGAAATAGCCAGATGAGTAATGCCTTTGGATGTTACTGCAGACGGATTCATATTTGAAAGACAACAATCCACCAATAAATCTAAAATTAATTACAAATAATAATAAAAACAAAACAAAAGCAGCAGGTGACATTAAAATCCAGCAAAGTCACCAACATTGATTTTCCCTTTACATATTAAACAATAGTAGCATTTTTCTCATCGTTTGAGTCCATGGCGTCTCCTCATGAAACACTGCAGTTTACTTAAGACAGTACTGAGCTTTGCTTCGACAAACATTTTCATAAAAGGGCACTCAACAAAATGTGAAAGTGTTAAGACATTTGAACAGAATGGTAATCCACAGGAAAATGTTTTACCTTTATAATTTGAGTCCCGGTGCACTGCAGAGTGTACAGTCTATTTTATCAGCCATTTTAAGAGAGGCTGAAATAAAGGCAATTGTGATCCATGTACTGCCAACATCAGTAGATTGACCCTTAACATTACAAATTAACAATGTTGTCATGAAATACAATGGGAAAAAAATAGCAGTGCTTGCAATTGTAATATAAAAGTCTGTAACACCATGAGTTGGAGGAAGTCATACAGGTGTCATACAGGAACATGTTTTTTCTCTTTTCTGAAACATTTGACCACAATATTACAAACACTAAAAACCCACTTTTGTTTCGGACATCTAACTTTCAGTTCCCAAGATAAAAATGATACAAAAAGACATAAAAAATAACAATATAAATCAATAAACAATGGAAATACAAAATCAAACAATTGTACTGTACTTTATATCCAGTGTAGGACTTTCACAATGTGCTCAGAGAAAATGTTCAACCTGCAGTCTCTTTCTTTTGATACATTTAATACATTTAAAACATGAAAAAATGCACAAAAATAACACCAGTTTTGACCAAATCATAAATCCCCTCTGTAAAGTCCGGCTCCTATTGCTCTCACAGTGAACCATTCCTCTGATGGATCTGATACCGATGATGTGATTATAGCATCTAAGAGACACATTTCTACTGGAGTCCAATGGTGCATGGGAGTTTGGGGGTAGGTGGGTGGGGGGGTCAGGTGATGGGGGGGTGCACGGTGGGATGTGGGTGGGTGCGGTGGGTGACAAGGAGGGTGACTGTTTGGTTTTGAATGTGGCATGCCCCTACACGTACCACTCTTTCTTAGAGATAACCGAGCCGTCGGTTTGGGAAATCATATCGTCGGCTAGCTCGGGTTCGTACTGGAAAGCAAGAGTCCGCTCATCGTAATCCCGCGATTCGCCCTCGTCCACCGTGAAATAGGGCCTCTTCAAGTCCTCGCCATCCGCATCGAAGTCGCTACTGGTGACGCCGATCTGTGCCGACTTTTTCTCGTCGTCCGAATCGTCGGGATACTGCAGGTTCTGGGGCATGGGGGGGTGAGCCGGTAACCCACCTGCCTTGGCGTAACCGTTCCCAAAGACGTGCTTTTTGGTGCTGTAGTCACCCTTGAAGGTCCTCTGGCGGCGGCGCAGGAACACGAAGAGCAGAATAGCAGCCAGGCCCAGCAGGACAACTCCCCCCACAGCGCCCCCAATGGCCGCCCCGGGGTTGTGCGGGTCGGACCTGACGTCTGCGTCCTCGAATGGCGGGTTGTTAGGGTATTCTGGGTAGGAAAAGACAAGATGGGAGGGAGTGTGTCAGTGCTCTGGTTGGGAGGAGGAAGTGCATTGTGCAGACAGGTGCAGACATTTTTAGGGAGATATGAAGTAAGGGACACAAGGAAGGAAAGAAGAAGGGAGAAGGACGGACCCAGGCCCAGCGACAGACCACCCGCCCACCCACAACCCATGAGAACCTCCCACTAGTGTGTGGGAGGGTTCACTGCATGCAATTTCACACAAAGAAAGTATTTTACAGGCAGCACAGAGTGTAGGTTACAAAGATTGTCAAGCATGCAAGAGATCAAGTTTTCAATTCAGTATTCAGTATATAGAAAGAAAATACACATATGACAGAACATCCACAATAAATAATACATTGCATTGAATGGTATATAGTTGCAACATGACATACAAGCGTGGGCATTATCGGTATATGGAATGTTAGCACAATGTTTGCAGCCAAGCAGTCAAAACAGCAAAGAAAGCAGACAGAAAAAAAGGCCATCAAAAAGTCTTACACACAATAAAAAGTCTGAAAATATCTGTAACCGAGCATAAAGCCACCAATGAACAACCACCGAAAAGTAACTATAAAACATTGCATCTGTAGAAAACATTGCATGCTCTATTGTCTTTTAAATAAACCAGAACCTGCCATCTTCAACACCGCAAATACTACAAATTGGAGGAAAAACAAATGATCTCGTCTACACTCCCCTGGTTGGTTACAGCTAAACAAAGCACAGAAAAAAAAAAAAAAAAAAAAAAAAAACATGTCTCTCCACACTTAAAATAAAGAAGTGTTGGAGGCTCCAGTGTGCACAGTCAGACAGAAGGGACTCTTGTTTGAGACACAATCAAAGCCTGGAGGCACTCAGGTAGTGCTTGTTCAAACTGGCACAGTACAGGTACACCTAACTAGCATAGCAAGCCCTGAGTTGTTACCAAAAGACGGAGCAGAGAAAACATCCTCTGTGAATGGAGAGGGTCTGATTCTGCAGAGACGCACACACTGCCACTTTAGGGAACAAAGACAATAGAGTCTTCAACGCGATTTCCCCCCCCGAACAATTCTCCTGACAGAGTGAGCTAAAAATATAAAGAAGCAAAAAGGGTTTCGGTGGCACAAATAAACGGTTGCAACTAGATCAGATCATCTCTCGCAGTCGGAAAAGTGAACTTATTAAAGCAGGGTTTGAGTAACTGGTGGTGGTCAGAGGGGCGGACGGAGGGACCAGTAGCGCAGTTTGGCAGTCTGGCTTCCATCCGTCTACCCCAGGGCAGCTGTGGCAAGAAAGGTAGCTTCCCATTCTGACTAAATACTACTCAGTATTGTAAAGCAGCTTGCATTATTCTGAAAAGAACTACCGTGGGTTTCAGAATGATGAAAATGTAAATACGTCAACATAGCAATTTAACAGTCCTCAAAATGTTGAACAGGAAGCTGGAAAACCCCATGTCCTGTCAATCATTATCTCTGTTTCTCCTTACAAAAGCTTGTATATAGTGGAGATGTCGTTGTATTACTATAGTTCTATATTTTATTTCGACTTATACATACTTTTAAATAATTATGCCTTATTTGATGCCAGCCTCTTGCTTGTCTTTTTGTTACTTATTTTAAATGTATTACTACCATTTATATTGTAGCGCTTTGTTATTATAATATATTGTGAGCTACTGTGTCCAAATAATTTCCCTTGTGGATCAATAAAGTTTGTCTAAGTCTAAATCTAAGCTGAAACTCATAAAGACAGTCATTATTAAGGCATTTGCAAAACTGCTTGGCTTGTTAGCTATTTCTTTATTTCCTTTCTCTAAAAGCTCTGACTACTGATATTTATCTCTTTAATACATTTAGTCACCATGATTTATCCGCGATATTCTGTGCCTATGCTAATTTCTCCATATAAAACACATTTAGGCCTTTCTGGCAGGTGTGATACAAGAAATGCAAGAATAGAAACTGATAGCGCTGCCAGTCTCGACACACACAGCAACAAAAGGGCTAATTTCTCACATAGGCAGAAGTGCTTTTGGAGGGCGATAAGCTGTTAGATCCAATACATTACACTCAATTAGAGCAGGTATTTAGGAGCTAAGATAAGTCTCCGAACAGAGATCTGGTGCAGATGTAAAGCCATGGAGTAGAAGAAGAGAAAGAAGTCATCCTCCTCCCACTGTAATGATAATGTCGGATCATCAGGCCAAATGAGAGCCTCCTCCCGGCCCACTGCTCCCCCCTGTACCCCTCATCTCTCTGGGCATGCACTCAAATTTCAGCTCGGGTTTTAATCGGACCTCCTAATGGAATTATTCAGACACAGGCCTTTATTACACACATGGATAGGAGAGCAGAGCCAGGTCACACACCCCAGCCCATCAGTAAGAGAAACGTTGTAGTCCTTATGCTTTTACTACCAATACAATGACTATGTGGTAATTCTGGCTATGCATTTTAGTAATATACTTTCAATTGTGGATACAGTCTGGCGGAATATTTCAGAGTGGTCCAGGTTGAATTGGTTTAATGGGAAATGTCATTGTCTCATCCCTTCTCCATATTTCCTGTTCTGTCTCTATCTAATAAAAGACAAAATGCCCCAAAAAGTCTAAAAACGCATTATTCTTTTTATGGCCCTCTATTGAATCCTCTTTATTACAGCTTATCAAAGGGAAAGATCCAAATTAATTTTATACTGTCTTGCTAATAACCAAGACTTGCTGCCAGCGAAGCACTATTTCATCTTTATAAGTCACCATGCAGCACTGGCGAGGCAAGAAGTACTGGGAGCTCTATTGTGGCTAACCTAAACCACAAGCAATATAATAAAATACAATATCAATCGATTGATCAAAAATTACTTGAGGATAAAAGCATTTTCTATTGACCTGCAGCTCAAAACCGCAAAATGGATTCTACCTGCTCCCTATCCATATACTAGCCAGGCTGGTGCCACCAAGTGCCCCCGCTCAATTTCATTTCTCTCCTGCGATTAGTTCAGGAATCAGAATATTGGTACCGGTCAATCAGCGAAGACCTGTGAAGCCATGACGTCAAACTCAGGTGTCTTTCTGGGTCCCTTTTGCAGTACAGCACAACAGTAAACAAAGTGGTCGAGATTAGAGCCCGACCGATATGGATTTTGCTGTGGCCGATATGAAACCAATATAATGAAAGTTGGAGCTGCCGATAGCCGATATAATCACCGATATATTTAGTGATGTAAAAATTCACTGTAAATGTTGAATTGTTTAAAAAACTTAGGTTTGGCTCTGGTGGATTTTAAATTGGGTTTATTTAGGCAACATTTATTGTTATTCTGCCTCTTTACATCATATTTACAGACAGTAGGTTGACTTAATGGCATTTTTGCATCACATTCTAGACACTAGTGATGGGTATTCCAGTTCTTTTTAGAGAACCGGCTCTTTTGGCTCGGCTCACTAAAAGCTGCTGGTTCTTTTGGCTCCCAAGTGGCTCTTCAGATTGTTTTGTTGCAAGCAGGACTGAATCAGGACTGAACCAGGTCTAAACCAGGACTGAAAAAGGACTAAACCGGGACTTATTTATTTTATGCTAAACTACAGTCAAATATGCTCGTTTTTTTTTATTTTTATTTTTTTTAATCCTACGTACACGCAAATTTCTCAAAGTTTCGTTTTTAGCCGCTGCCGCTGTCAAACCACGAATCACGCGGCGTGAAGAGAAAAAAAAGTGAGAGAAAGAGAAAACACGGCTCCCAATAAGGATCAGGCTCCCGTCGTTCCCTTCAAAGAGCCGGTTCTAAGAGTCATTTCGTTCGCGACGGACCCATAACTAGTAAAGAAAGTAGCGCTATTAGCCTTTAGCCGTAAATACGTGCGCGCCGCGGTAATTAATTATATGCGCAAATGTCATAATTCACACGTCTGTTCACAGCTCATTTACATATCAGTGCAGGTCCAGTAGCAAATATACGGCCAATATAGTCACTTTAGAACAGACCAATAGAAAACAGTCTGTTTATGTGCGGGAGCTACAGCAGCTAACCCATAACAAATGACAAAAAAACTAGCTTCAGAGTCGACATATTTCCAACACTCACCGCTCATACAGGCTCCTCCTCACATCACAAATCTGCACTAATAAATGTCCTTTTAATCCAGACTCAAACCGATTGTCCGTAAAAAGAATATAATCTCAGTGTTTGGATCTGTGTCTGCAGGTCTAAACAAACACATGTGAGTGACGCGACTCTGTGGTGTGTTCAGGGACAGTACAGACACACACAGACAAATGACTCCGTAGATAAATACTGATGTGGAGCCACATATTAGGACATTTATCTGTCTGTAAATTGGATTAAATGAACAGAATGTAGAGAGTCTAAGCTTTATAACGAGGTATAACATGCCCACGTGAAATATCGGCCCCTATCAGCAAGCATATCGATCGATAGCCGATATGCATAAAGTTGCCCATATCAGCCGATAATATCGGCCAACCGATATATCGGTCGGGCTCTAGTCGAGATGGATGTAGAAGAAGCCATACATTCTGTGTTGGCAACAATTCCAGAGATCGAGGATTTAATGGCAGAACAAAGAGAATATTTGGTGAATTTTATCAAGGGGAAAGACATTATTCTCCTTCTTCCTACGAGATTTGCCACATTACATACGTCACGTCCAAATAGCAGCGATTGGTTAAATAAAAAAAGTACCCGCCTACCATCGAGTGAACAAATCGTAATGCTGCGAGGTCAGTTTTCGGTTTCCACAAAGTGAAACCAGCTGATGAATCAGGCTATCCATTTACATCCCACTGAACGTCAATGCAACACAGGGCCACAATGCTGAACGATAATCAAATAGGCAAAATAGAAATTCAAATTCCATATTGAGGAAAAGGCCTGATATTTGTTACCAATTTTAACATGATAATTATTTAATTGGGAAAAGTAAAATATCCTATTTATGTTATTTCTCATTGATACATATTCAAATGAGGGTTTATCTTGTATACAAATGAATGTCTATTTACGGTACTAATTTGATAGTTAAAGGGCCGATCTATGTTATAATGTTGTTTCCTCATCACAAACATACCTCGCTGTGTTTTGTTTCATTCACACATTTTACACACAAGTCCTGCATATTTAGGTTCTTCTCTCAAACAGAAAACACTTTGTTCAACCTTGTGATGTCATGTGGTAATACAAGACGCTAAACTCCATACACCTCCAATAGAATTATTTGGATGATTTCAGCCCTAAAATGAATCTCTGCTAAACAAAAACTAAAAGGTAGCCGTTAACTAAAACTACCACTTCATGGCATCACAAGGTTGAACAGAGCATTTTGATTTTACAGTTTAGTAGACAGTCTAATAATGCAGGATCAACACGTGTGAATGAAATAAAACACAACTCCAGATATAAAACAAGACCTTTAACTGTTTACTAAAGTTTTATTTTTTACATCTTAATCAGTAAGTCAACGTTAATATATCAAAATATTTCAAAATGAATAATTCTTAACTAATACACCGCAAACACAAAGAGTAGATGATGTTAAAAGTAAAAGCGTGCTAAAGTGGATTTAAGGATTGAGCTCTGTCTTTGTGATGGAGCTGTTCTGCTTTCAGGTGGTCTTGACCTCTCTAGTAAAAACATTAGCTTAAGCTGCTAAAAGCTCTGATGTGAGGCTGTAAAAGGTGACAGAGTTTACCTTCAAAGCTGATCTCCATCACCCTCATTTTAATAAAAGGATCAGGTGGCACTGCCCTTTGTAAAGTCATATTCAAAGAATGTCGGTTCTAATGAATGGGAAACTGGCAACTGTCTACAAACTGCAGACATGAAAGCTGTAATAAACACACAGGTATTTTTGTGGGGTTTCGGTGTGGCAGCCACTCAACATAAACAAGCTTTCTGGGGGTTTTAAAGGGTGACGTATAATTAGGTGTTTAATTAGTGAGAGCCAATGAACAGAAGCATTGAGACTCTTTGTAAGTTAGTTTGGGGAACAGAGGTATGCAACAATATCAAAATATCAATATATCGTGATACACTATTGTAATCATGGGCTGCTGTATCGATATTGAGTATTTTTTTTATATTTTTTGTGCCCACTATGATTTAGTTTCTTATTTAGTGGAAGAAATGCAATACACTTGGCAGATTCACTGTTTTGATGAAGAAAATAGATGCATTTCATATTAAACCTTGCACAGCTGGTAGTTGAATAAATAAATATTGTTGCATTGTTGCTATTTGGTTCTTAAAAAACAGCATTACATCACAGAGTATCACGTATATTATCATGATAAATAATATTGTATCGTGAGTCATGTATCGTGTATTGTATTGAATCGTGAGGGACCCTGTTATTCCCAGCCCTGATGGAAAAAAACTGAAACCGCTGGTTCAAAACATGATAATTTCTCATCAGTGCTACAGGGCAATAAGCATTTTATTTGGGAACAGATAGAGATGTGTTGGCGGCCATGTTATCCTCTTCTGTTTGAGCTTATCCCTCTGCAAGGTCACAACAGCACCTTACACTCAAGAGTCGGCCTTGTGATCGCTACAGAACAAAATGCTGTGAGACTCAGAAAATAGTTGTTTTTAGTTGCAGGGCTGCAGTTCAATTTTTGAAAAAGACAACACATGAGGAAATTGACTGGTTTTCATCAAGGCATTCTGATAAGGTGCAATGAAAAGCCAGGAGAGGAAGGTAGTAGAAAAGGTTTTGAAGGCAATCATCTGGACAATGTTGTCTTTAAATCCAAGAGAAAATGATAAAAAAAAAAAAAAAAAAAAAAAAAAAACTGAATAGGCACACTTTTTATGACTGGAGAAGTGATTATCTGTCTTGAAATCTTGAAAAGTACAATATTATCAAAACTTACTATAATAACTATTATTATAAAGATAACAAACTGAAAAACGAATACATCTGAACCTTATATTGTACATGCACTAATCAAAATTCTTTTGAAACTTTGGCTGTCCAAAAAAATCAGCATCCAAATACCATTGAATGTCATAAACTAGATGAATGATTGAGTATAAGTTGATAGCAAAAAAAAAAAAGGGGGACACATCTGGACCTTTCCTGTAAAGATTAGTCTAGATAAATATAAAAACTATAAGGCCACATAAAAATATTAAGTATTATACATTGAGAACATTCTACATGGTAAATAACATTCTATTGTTTTCTACTTTACAATGTTATTTTTGTTATTATTGTGTGTGAACTGATATTGAGTAACAAGCCTTTGCGTACTGAGCCTTTTCCTTCTTATCAAAATCAACACTGAAATTCTAATATTTGAAACATTAATTCACAGATTTCATTTTGAAACTTTGAACTAATCCTTTTCTTTGATTAATTACTTCAAAACATGTTGAGTGACACCCAGCTTATAGAGCCAGTGTGTACACCATAAGTATATTAGCATACAAAAGTTACGGTTTGCTTTAATCATGTTATGGAATATTAATAAACGGCATTGAATTATTGCCAGTGTGTTTGACAGTGTGTGGGAGAGAGGAGGCGTTGAACCCGGGGCACACTACTGCTACCGGCAACACCTGCCAAGGCACAGATAAAGAAGACCTCAAAGCAACTCACAACAGCCTCCTCTCAGTGTTCCAGCTACAAAGCCACTGTCTATTAACTGGAAATACGCAGATATGGAGCTAACCTTGAGTTTCTCCAATCTCCACGTAACCATTGAGATTAATAGTCACCAAAATGTACCTTGACTTGGCTATAATTCAATCCAAAGGGCATGACAGATTTATACAGGTAATGAAAAACATGAAATACTGTGGGTCTTTTAAATGCTGCCACCAGCGGTTGCATTAATCATACCATTTTGAACACGGAACGCCTGATTTGATCTGGTGTGTATGATTTATCACAGCCAAAGCATTTTAAAAATCTGCTTCCTTTTGCAAGTCGTTTATTAAAATAGAAGATATGAAACGGAAATTAATCACAAACAACTTAAGGTAATGCATTAACTTTTAATTCTAGGCTTGCGAAAACAATTTACTATTTTGGTATTTTGATAATAAATTTGGATGTTTACCTGAACAAATCACAGAATGTTCACCACCAGCTTAGAAATAAAAGATTTAAATATTTGTACTACATGAATAGTAACTGTTTATAATAATATTTAAAGGGACCATATTATGCAAGTTTCTGATCTACATTATGTTTTTTCCTCATCACAACAACTGGAGTTGTGTTGTGTTGTTTCATTCACACATGTTTAACACAAATCCTGCATATTTAGGTTGAGTTCTTCTCTCAAACAGAAAACACACTGTTCCACCTTGTGATGTCACTTGGTAATACAAGAAGTGCCCCACTGTGTTTTTAAACTCCAGCTGCCTTACAATTTCACTACAATAATTTGGATGAATTCTCTACTGAATTAAAGGTAAAAAGTAGTTGATAGTGGAACAGAGCATTTTGCACAGCACAACTCTGGGTATGTTTTTGAGGAAATAACAATTATAACATGGCTTACAGCTCACAAGAGTCAATTTTGTGTAACAGAGTAAAGTAGAGATCGACCAATACGAGTTTTTTTTTTTGGCTGATAAACTCTGCTGACATTTTTATGCCAGTATATAGGGCCAATATAGATTATTTTTCACAAATTCTGTAATTTAAACTTAATTCAAACTCACCCACAGCCCCCCTTTCTTTACCCTAAACCTATAAAAGAGCTGTGAAGTCGCATTTTGTGCAGTTATCTCTTCACACTAAAGTATTCAAATAAAGCTTACGCGTACTCTGTAGGCAGGAAGTTGGCCAAAACAACAAATTGGCCTGTGCTGGGGATTTAAGGCAGATAGCCGATAAGCTAAAAAGAGCAAATATCAGCCCGATACACTGGTCTATCTCTAAATGTAGGACCTTTGAAAACCTACACAAGACAAAACTAATGTCTTGTACGTTTAGTTCTTTAATTGACTAATGAGTCTATGATGCCGGCCAAAATGTATTTTATTCATCTCCTGATTTAAGATAATAACAGACTGGTATGAAAAACAGCAGACAGGAGAGGGCGTGGAGTAAGATGGAATTTTGGGAATGAATTGTAAAATGATTTAGCCTTTGACACAATGTTTCTTGTCTTGTCTGTGCATATTCATGGTACGTTCATGGAGAGTTTAGCATCCAAGAAATCCTTTAGTTGATAACAGCTAAATAATACTGAATTAATTCCTGCACCACTTGAATGACATATTGAATCACTGCCATTTGTGCTTCCTTAAACCTCTTCTATTTGAAATCTGTTTCCTTTCTCGAGCCCGCACCACTGAGTCATCCGTTCAAAAAACTAGACGTGAGGAGAAACAAATAATAAACAACATCACTCAGAAAACCCTGACATCTTGTTGCATAAATGGCGTCTTGTCAGAGCCAGATTGCAGGCTTTGGAACACAACATACAGCTCAAATCTGAAGAGCGGTTTGTCTTTCTACTACAGAGGGAGACAGCCAACAGGAAAAGGGGATCAAAAAGGAGTGTTTGAAGCCGGAGAGGGCCCTACGTGAGCACCAGCAACTGTTTCACAAGCACATCCTGCAGGTAAGAGTTGTGGGTGTGCTCCGATCATGTCCGTACATGAAAGGAAAACAGATACTAGCATTCCTGAGTCTTAGCGCAATAGATCGGACAAGATGTTATGACAGGTTAGGAACATAGGAGGGGATTTGAGAAAGAGTGGAAAGCAGGGAGTGGTGTTAATTTGACTAAATGAGGAGCTGACAAGACAATATGAAAGCAAATTAAAAGGTTGGGTCTAGTACACGCACGGGTGGCGGAGGGAATAAAAGGGAGATGAAGAGGGCGCTTTTAGGGAGGTGGGGACTGACACGAGCAAATAAAGAGTAGAGTAATGAGTGAGAGCGTACAGGGACAATTGGTGGAGACAGGCTCATTCAGTGATACCAAAGATCTTCATTTAGCACCCTGTCTGAAGCTAACACAGTCACAGTCGTGCAGGTTGGGAAATGGAGGAGACATTTTGATATGATTTCCTTCTATTCAAGAGTTAATAAGCCAACAAGCACTAAAAGTCATTTAAGAAGCATGAGCCAGCTAACATTATAACCAGTAAAATATTAGATGTTTTAAGTGCTATTACAACAAACTGGTGTAGAGTATGTTCTGGGATAATTTTATCAAAACCAGAGATAACGGTAAATTGACCCATATTACTCTCTTTTCTCTCTTTCCGATCTATGTTATTATAATGTTGTTCAATTATGAAAAACATACCTGGAGTTGTGTTTTGTTTCATTCACACATGTTTAAGTACCACTTTATTATTAGTCTGTCTATATCTCCAAAGCTCAAATTGCTCCGTTCCACCTTGTAATATCTTGTAGTGGTCATGTATATGTATATGTGTCAAAATAAAAGCTACCTGTTACATTTTATTCAGTAGAAATGGGCAATTCCAGGGCAGAAATAATCCAAATTATTCCAGTGAAAGTGTGTGAAGTGTGTTTCCTGTTTGAGAGAAGGACTTGGCCTAAACATCCAGGATTTGTGTGTTAAACTTGTGTGAACGAAACAAAACTCCAGGTATGTTTTTGATGAGGAAACAACATTATAATAACATAGATTGGGAAGAGAGAAAAGAGAGTAATATGGGTCCTTAAAGGTCCATTTTAAAACTCCCTTGGCTATAGTCATGGACATGGACATACCTCAAAGCCTTTGAAGCCTAAAAAGTCAAGTACCGTATTTTTCGGACTATAAGTCGCACTTTTTTTCATGGTTTCATGGTGGTCCTGCGACTTATACTCCGGAGCAACTTATATATTAAAATTTTCACACTGACAGAGGCGAGAGGGTGCTCTAGGCTTGTGTGTCAGTATCTCTTACTCCTGTTATTTCTGTATCACTGTCACTTCGCTCTACTACGCATGTCTCCTGCAGAAAGAGCTGCTGTCCTGTCTGTCATGTCAGTCGATCACAATATTATTTCTGTACCACTGAAAATTTAAGTGACTTCAGTAACAACCGAACCCATCCTGTCGGGATTCAGAAAGGCAGAAATAATTATAACTGAAACTGATGCTGAGTCTGACAATAGCTATGCAGAAGAGGAAGCGGAGCTCTGTTTACCTCCAGAAGTTGCAGAATTGCTCAGAAGTGACGCCAAGGATGAAGAATTCAATGGAGTTAGTGATCTGGAGCAAGATCGAAAGTTTGTTCTGTTGTTTATGCTATAGTTATCTGAATAACTTGCTATGTTACGTGAACAGCCTGTTGTTCTCTATTCTGTTGTTGTTATTAGAAATTTCCTTTCAAGATGAAATGTCAGTTCCTGGTCTCTGATTTTATATACATTTATGTTAAAATATAAATATAATAATTTCCCCCCAAAAGTGTGACTTAATAGTCCAGTGCAACTTATGTCTATTTACTCACTTTTTGGCTGGTGCGACTTATACTCTGGAGCGACTTATAGTCCGAAAAATACGGCATGATGCTAAAAAGTAAGAGAGTTGCCACAGTTAAGTCAAAGTGGGCTTATAAACATGGACCAGCTTCAGATATGTTTTGGATGAGGTTACACATTGAATAAAACCAATAAGCCTTTTAACTTTTCCTTACACACATATGTAATGGTTGAGGTGTGTTCAAGTCAGCAATCCATACAGTTTGTTCAGATTCTCACATTTACCCGTATTTCGTACTTCAAACATAACAGGTTTTATTAGCTTCTCCGGCAGAGGTCAAATTTTATTGCCTGATCATTGTATTTGCGCCATTTCCTGGATGTCATATAATTTGTCCCAGATTCTATTACTTTTGGCTGGATATTTTAAGCTATTCTGCAGTCTGACGCTAAATCATATTCCCTTCACTATAAATGGATAAGATGTGCTTGTGGGAATTACACTGGCAGAAAGTCACCGCTGACATCACTGCTGGGGTAATGTAGTGACCCATATACTGCTGTGGGCTATCAACAAAGATGGTTCGGCATATGGACATGTGGTACAACACCAGCTATGGTTTGAATGTGAGTGCAAGGGAGGACAGAGGTGACAGCAATATTATCGGTCAAGCCTCAGATAGTACTACATATGGCAGTAGTTCTATGGGTATATTTAAACTATGATCAAAAATAGCTGTAAATTGAATTTTACTTTCAATTTACTTATATATATATTTTAACAATTTACACATAAAAAAACAAAAAACAAAAAAAACAGAAAAAAAACAGGCCACATTAGATATTTTTATAGTCAGGATTAAGCCTCTCACAATAATGACCATATCAATTTATCATTCAATATATAAAAACTGGAACAGTATATTTAGGGCTCAGTGTTTTTCATTTTCTTTGCAATAGGGAGAGATTTGTGTTATTTGTGATGTAACATGATCAGATCTGTACAGAGTAGAATAAGTCACTTCTAATTATAGGTTCATTCTATTATTTATTTGTTGCAGCTCAGGCATTATAATGATTTTAATTATGATAACAGTTTATTTAAAATGGGTTACAGAGACATAACTGCTTTATTTTAATCTTAATCTTAAACTGGTTTCATTATGATCGTTTATCACAATAGTTCTGTGTAGCAATATATCGTGCTTCAAAATTTCTTACAGTGGCAGGCCTAGTCAGAATTATCTGTATTTTTTCTACAGATTTTAAAGAAATACACAAACATATCATGCCTAACTAATGATATATTGTGGTTCGCCATAATTGTACAATCTACCCACCGCAGTTAACTGGTAATACGTCTTCAGAAATCTCTGTGGTACTCAATAGTCACATACCCCCACACTGTAAATAGTTATTGGGTCAGCAGATCTGCAGCTATAGCAAATCTCTCATGTTACTGCGCGTTAAGCCCTGATGGGACATGTTTGTTTACCACATGACCCCAACCAGCCCCGGCCCCTCCCTCTCTTCGTTTTTGTCATGGGCTTGTTATTATTTTGAAGCTCCATGGGTAATGAATGAATCACCCCCACCAATGCAGAGCCAGCAACAACAGCAGCATAAGCAGTAGCATCTATGGAGCCAGTGGTCAGACCTTGGGACAGACTCTGACCTACTTCATCAGCAACGACGTGACCGATTCAGCGACAACAAAGGGGGCGGGGCCTAAACCGGGGTCCTCTCCCACCAACGACCAATCCCCCAGCTCCATCTGTCTGCACACGTCCCACCCTCCCTCTTTCTCCTCCTCCTTCTCGTCTACTTGCATATTCTCGGGAGAGGCCAGAACAGCAAGCCATGCAGAAACAAATGTTAAGATAAATCACTGTATGAGCTGCTCTCACATGCACTCCCCCGGTGACATTTCCATTTCACTCCTGCAGCCAGTGCATCCTTCTTTCTCTTGCTCCCAAAAAACATCCCAGCAGCTTTCCTTCCACCATTATATATAAAGTGATCTGCATGTTACCATCTCTGTGTCCTTCGGTACTGGCTAGTATACAGTCAGATCAGCCTATGGAGCTCATTTATTCAGATTTGTGTTAGGGTTCAGTAGAAATAAAAATAAATACATACATACATACATACAAAATAAATCAAGTCAACCATGGATAATTCATATAAAATGTATTCTGTATCAAAAAAAAGTAGGCTATGTTGCTCATGGTGACTCCTCTAGCCAATGTATCTTTCTTCTTCCGAAAAATAAATAAATAAGAGAACCCCCATCCACCATTTTATGCAAAGTGATCCGCATGCAACCATGTCTGCCCCCTTGGCACAGAGCAGACAGCAGTGGCTTTATGGGCCTGCCCTGTGGCGCGCAGGCAAAGGGGGAGCACTTCATGCTAACTTCTCATTTGGATAATGAGCTGTGATCTTGGCAGGATCTTAGTGCTGCTTAGTCCCTCTCGAATTTTCTACCAATCATTGTAACCGGGCTCACGGAGTTTAGAGAGAAAACACTGAAGACATAGCTGCACCGCTCAACCTGGGTGACAGCATGTATACCAGTGTAATGGTGTACGCCATATACACGTGTGGCCTTTACGTCTATGAATAATGTATGTGTTATAGCAGAGGGATTGAGAGCGACGCAGCAATGACAAGCACAGACAAATAAATTTCACATTGCTAGAGGAGCCTTCACAGCACTGACATCATCACGTTACTTGTCTCCGTCAGAAAAGAAAAATATACAGATGGCGGTATACAGATGTCAGTAACACGGGCTGATGGTTGTTTTATTCAGCGGGGCCATCACTAAAGGTCTGTGAAGCTCTTTCTTATACTCTGAGTGACGATGTGCTGTCTAGGCCTGGGCCAGTCGCATCGACTGGCAATGACAGTGTTTTTCAAAATGATGATGGTATATTGTGGGGTTTCTTGTGTCGGCAGAGTGAGGCTTTTTGCCATTTTCAAACAAAAATTCTATACTTTGTTTCAGGGCGTTCAGTGGTAACACATTTATTCAAATTTGATTGCCTGTGGCCATACGTCGTAAAAAACATGAATGCATTATAGTTGATGTTAAACTGGAAATGTCACAGCAAATAGGGAAATCAGTTCACACAATCCGAAGATTAACATGGTTGATTTGAATATTTGGGTTAGATTGTTCCTTGTGAATGAATGTGAGAGTCAGATATAATCTTTTGGCTAATGTAGTAATATATCTGGCATCATAAACATGTCATCGCTGTGACCAGCCTGCCACAACCCTGGGTGTACCCTGCCTAAGGCACAATGTCATTGGCATAAACTGTTGTCACCTAACCCTAACCCAACTCATGACAAGAACAAAACTGAATGAAACAAAAACAAGATATCTTTTGATTTTGTCTTGGTACTTTTAACGCATTTCTATTCTCATTTAAAAGGTCTATATTACACTACTTTTTGATCTATTTTATAATGTTTCTTCATCAAAACATACCTGGAGTTGTGTTTCATTCACACATGCTTAACATACAAAAAATACTGCACTTTGTGATGTCATGTGGTAATATAGGAAGTATTCCACTGTGTTTTTAAACTCCACACACCTTCACTAGAATCATTTGGATGATTTCAGCCCTGGAACTGCCAATCTCCACTGAACTAAAGGTAAAAGGTATCTGTTAACTTGAAAACTACCACTTCATGACATCCCAAGGTTGAGCATACAGAGCATTTTGAGCTTTTGAGATGTAGACAAACTAATAGTGCAGGATTACTCAAACATGTGTGCTTGAAACAAAACACAACTCCAGATATGTTTTTAAGAAAGTACGAACATTATAGCATGACTAAGAGCTCACAAGTCAAGATTGCATACTATAATTACTTTAAAATTGTTAATAGTGGTAATACAATCACAGAAAAGAGGCAAACAGGTGTAGGCCTCTTTCAGCTGCAGTCCACACTCCACCGGCACCACTGCAAACTGCTGACAATAGCAGGTGTGTCCACTAGGGGTTCTGCCACTAAATCTCAAGCCCCATCAAATCCTCTCATTACTTTGTGTGGAGCTGTAAAACAACACAGGTGAGCCAGGGACAGTACTATGACGATACAAAGTGTTGTGATAGTTATTAATGATTTTGTCCTCTACATTGGAGAATACATCCATCTTGGTATGACCACTGCTTCTGTCTCTGCTGCTGAATTTTATTGTTGTTTTAAAGCAGACTGTACACAGTGGTCATTATTTAATTTAAGAGGTCATTACAAGACTTGCTGTTAGAATAAGAATAAGATTTCCATAAACATAAATCACAAACTAGAACATTGCTTCAGGGATGTGGTGCAACATAAATCAATTAATAATTAGAGTAAATGATAAAATTGTTATGTAGCATTATGAAGTATGGGTTAGGCCTCTCATGATATGAAATTTTGAAGTGAGATACATTGGTGAAGATAATACAGACGATACACGATAATATTGAAAAGAATTAATGATACTGACGCAGTAACGCTAGAGAAGGTTTACACTGGAAAAACTATTCTAAAAACATGAGCTGCAATAAATGAATAGTAGAATGAAGCGCTTTATTAATTTATATCGATATGAGTCATAAAAGTTATTTATGGGCCCCTCTACATCTCAAATCTTATGGTAGAAAAGAAAAATACCAAAAAGTTTCTTACTTGAATAAGAAAAAGCATCCACAATAAATACTGACCTCCAAAATGTATTGTTCCATCTATAATATATTGAATGATAAGTTGATTATTATGACAAGGCCTATTATGGGTGTATATTTATATAATCAACAAACTACGCAACTATGAGTTTTAATCTGCCAAGAAATTCCCACAGTAAACATTTAGAATGATTATCCTACCAGACAACCACAAACTGAGACACTCTGAGCTATTTTTTGTAGTCACCTTGCTTTGATTTCTATTTGACTAGACTGTTTTATTAATTTATTTGGCATTTTCTAACATCCACAATTGGCTCTGGCAAGCACGAAGAAATGTCAACACAGGTCGTCCCTGCTTACCAAACAGTTTTTATTGCTGTAATCACTCCATCGAGCTCTCCTTAAGTGTTAAAGCTAGCGCCCAGGATCAAAACAACAGCTCTCATAATCCTAACCTTGCCAAAACCTAATACGATTTATATTATCAAGTCTGGAATTATGCGCACAGTTAGTCTACCAAAGATTACAGTTGTGCTGCTGTGTGAGTCAAGGTTAAAAACTCCAATGCCTGTTTATCCGATTATTCAAAAGAGTAAACAAAAGGAATTTCCGCAAGAGAATCCTCCCCATTACATTTCATGTCTGTGGTGATAATGCTATAATTATAAGGTTATCTCAACACAAAAGGTCATTCACCAAGTCTTTTAATGCTGTGGGAAGAAGAGTGAGGTGGTGACATTGATTTGCTTACAAGAGTGATGGGAAAATACTGATTATCAAAATGAAAGGGCCCTTCAGTTCTCTGGAGTGAGGGAGGCTCTTGAGGGCTGACCACATCATTTAGGGCTCTTCCTGTGGTTTTCTGTGTTTCAATATTTCCATAAACTTCAATAGTCTTCCTTTTAGATAACCACCACAGGCTAAAGTGTCAAATGAAAGAAAGTTTTTAGTGCATCTTCCTAATTAGCTGATTAATAAGATCTGACAACTTGTCGACGTGCTCTCAGGAGATTTCTGAAGTGAATGTGAATGAGAAGAACCTATTATATGTGGCTCATGTCTGTCACTATAGATTTAACCAGCTCCTCCTCTGGTTGTGAGAGCATTGATTAAAACAGGAGAGGTTCATTAGATTGTGACAGTATAGCTGAGAACACATGTCCTCAGAGGAGCCAGAGCCCATGTGAGCAGCCCACAGTCTGTGCCGTCTCAGCGGCGAGCACATCCACAAACTAATTGAAACAAGGTGCTCCATGGCCCCTCTGTCTGCTGAGTTGACACTTTTGCAGCTTCTACAAATGTGTCCATTAAAGTACAGTGACATTTCTCTCTCTCGTTCTATAAGAAGTCTATAAGGTTAATGCTACGATACAATTTTGCATGGTTTCTAAGGCAAATATAGAAGCCAAAGTGCATGTAGATTCTTTATTCACATATTTCACTGCATTAGGCCCTGCAAAGACAGGTAACATGGTCACCATGACCACCACTGGCCTTGCTTCATTATGACATTATGAGCAGGTTCAGGAGCATTTGCACTATTTTACAAACTGGACACATGTTTAACTGGCGCTGCTCACCTGGGCTGTGCTTTAGCCCGAGCAGCACTGTTCAGAGCACAAATGAGCACTCTTAGCTCTGTGAGCTGTTGAACAAATGTAGTGGTGCAGCTGCTGCTTCCTGCCCCTCTGCGGAGAACACTTATCAGGAGCAGGGAGGCCACTGCTGCAGCCTTGAGCCTCTGCCAGCAGTGGGCTCTCTCACCTGACACTTGTGCAGCCGGCCTGATTCAGGCTGGGGATGCACAAAGAGGCTCTTTGAAGTTAATGAAGCATCAGCAATCTCCATCTCCAGCAAAGGGCATTATACACAGCCAGGGTCAGCGCAACGGATGGCCTCAAAGAATGTACAGAAATCTCCTGTCCACCATCAAGTTCACTTCAACCACAATCATATTATGTTTGTGTCAAACAAACTGATACGAAAACCACAGCCATATCCACTTCCATGTACTGCATATATTCTATAGATCAGCACATTGCACAAGCTACTGTAACAGCCATTATGTGATCCATAGCCAAATTTATTGCTTGCCTTTTCATGCTTAGCATCTCATGGTCTATAGGAACAATAGCACTATGGTTTGTTAATTTAAGTACTCACTCAAGTGGCAGATATAGTTACTTATGGATTTTTGTAACACCTCTCTGGTCAGGTACCACAGTTTCCTAACAGAACGTGAACACACAACAGTTTGACTTCCTTGCTTTGTAAGTCCTCTAATATTTCTCTCAACACATACTTAACCCTACTCGAGTCAGGACCCACTACCTTTCACAAGTGTTAATAATGACATCATATCTCACAAAGGCTCTTTGTCCTATAGAGTTACAAGGCAGAAAGAGGAAAAAACAAAAAGCTGGAAGCTTGGGCTATGCATGATAGTGTAAAGGCACAGCTGTTTGGTTCACACAGCAGAGCGTTCTCAGAGACACAACATGAGTCAACATGCAAAAGCAAAGCAAGTTAGAACACCCCCGCTTCCCAGAAACCAGAAGCACCAGAAAGAAAGACCAAGCAAAACTGACAGTGTCCCAACTCCACACAGCTGCTCACTGTACTCTGATCTCCACAAAATCCAGTAAATATGTGAGATCTGCTGTACAGGGCCATGGAAATTTAAATATGGTGTTTCTTTGACTAGAGACCCAGATTGACCACAGCATGTGTGTGTGCCAGCTATTCTGTGGAAGACGAGGGAACTTGATCAGTTTTGTTCAGCATTTTGTTCTCCCAAGAAGTTAGAGGAAGGGCAAAGCAAAAGGCTGTTTCGAAATAAGAGTGTGATGCAAGCAAACGATAATCAACACAGTGCCCTTGCGTCAAAGCCACATTTTCATTCATGTTATTATGAGGAGCTCATCATAAACATGTTCTGTACTCTTACACTTCTAGATGCTTTACCCTGTAGCGCTGGCAGGTCTACAGAGCCCGAATACAGAATCCAAACCCAGAAACCAACCATACTTTCTAATACAAAGCTTTTTATCAATGCAATCCCGTACAATTATTTTTCTTTTTATTACTCATAGTAATTACTCATTACTCAGAGTTAGATTTGCAGTTTAAGTCCAATATCAGATTGGCAGAGGGCTACTGTATTGTTATCAGTTATTAGTTCGATTCAGCTGGAGAATAGAGCAAAATAAGCACATCAGTTTACCTGTGATGTTGACATCCACAGTGCCGGTGCGAGTCCCGATGCCATTGGTGGCGTCGCATACATATGTTCCTGCGAGGTCATAGGTCACGGGCCCCTTGAAGAACAGTGTGTTGTTTTTGATTTCCACGTTGCTGGGAATGGATCCATTTAAACTGTAAAGAAGAGGAGAGGAAATAGATAAGGCAACCATAACAAAGCCAGAGTCAAAGGTGTATTTCTTTTTTTCAGACCATTTTAAGATGGATTGTTTTGGTGTAACACAATGCTATATCCCTGATTAGTTCCAGTGTGTTTGATGTTAAAGGTGCACTGATGTCTCTTGTCTCCATGGAGATAATTGGGTATCAGAAAAAGATACAAAGTGCACATTAAATTAGCATATAAGGACTTGCGTGCTTTAAAAAATGCTGAATGCTAAAATATTTAGGGCAAAATACAGTTTATTTTTTACGGTACTCGAGGGGGCCAATAGTTAATTAATGCATGACTGTTGAAGAGGAGAGGCATTGCTTCAGACGCCATAAAAAACGATAGTCAAGGGGAAAAATCTCAGTCTCAGGAGCCAAACAAACCTGTGCATATGTGTGTGTGTGTGGGGGAGTGACAAGATAAATACCTGAAATATCTGACAGCACTATATTTCAGCCACCATCCATCAAGTCCAAACAAAATTACGAGGACAGGGAATCCCAGCAGGTCCTAACAGGTAAGGACATAACCAAAGCCCAAGCTCCCTTTTCAGAATATGAAACAGTTCTGGAGCGAGCAAAGGGTGGAGTTGCTACTGCCGCTACCTACCCACAATGCACATGACTGAACTCAGAACTCTGGGGAGATGTCAAAAAAGGCAGCTGATCAAGCGCGGATGTAGCGAGGAGAAGAGTAGCGTGTTTCTCAGCCTGAGGTGTTTGTCTTCATGGTTGGACTATCTCCTGCTGTATTCAAACTGCCTTCTGCCCTTTGATCCGGTCAGCAAACTCAGAGGTCACGGATCAAGTGCACACAAAACCTCCGTTCTATTATCTGGACACCTTTTATGGTGCCTGCGGGCTAAGGGAGGCGTCAAATTTCACGTCAATTAGTGGTTTCCTCTGGCTTTTTCACCCCTTCAGTGAGATTCAATGCCGATTTTGGTGTGTCTACAATTGGTTGGAATGTTGATCAATTATAAAGATAGGAGAAATGACTTACTAATCAATTTTGTTACATAAGTCAAAGATACCGGAGCAAAAAAGTAAGTATCACAAGAATTTTTTGTCATGTGATTCTTTTACTTTACTCTACTTAAGTAAACATATTTAAGTACCTATTAAAAATGTACTTAAAGAGTAAAAAGTATTTTATGCATATTATGAGATCTTATAAAGCTTCAACTATATTGAGTTTGATAAAGATTTGTGCTGAATTTTGCTCAGTAGAAACTGAATCAATCATTTTACCTAGCTGTATTTATTTGTATATTTTAGTTTGCTCAAACTACAAACATGTGAAAAATAAACCCCTCAGGTTTTTCAGCAGGTCTCAGACAATAATGAAAAATACATTTACTTTTAGGTCCTGTTCAAAAATGTAGCAGAGTAGAAATTATAGATACTTGCTCTCAAATGTCGTGAAGTAAAAGTAAAAGTACCCACTGTAAAATATACAGAAGTGAAGTACAGACACCTAACTGATACTTAGTAGTACAGTGCTTTGCTAATTTTATTTTTATGCTCCACCAATTCTAATTAATATATATGATTTAAATAGAATAATAAAAAGTAATGTATTATTATTATATTTTTTTGTTTATGTTCAAGGGATCATTTGTTCAAGATGGTATTTTTACATAATAACACAATAACACTTAGATAATAATTATAGGCAATACTTTATTTAGAGGTTAAGTGCTTGACCCTGAAAGCCATTATCAGACATATTTGTGTGAACCTCTCTTCCCTCTCTTTTTGTCTTAGCATAGCAATTTGTGAAAACGAATAACAATTTGGTTGATGAGAGAAAATTGCACGCTAAATTGTACAATAACAAAGCTATTAAGATTAAACACAGCTTTGTTATGACATTGCGTTACAAAGCTAAACTTTAATGACAGTGTTCAAAATAGGCTCTTATTTAACACAAGTATAGTATAGATCTCATAGGAGGGCAAATTTTAAAAACGTAACGCTGAAGAATTTGTTACGTTTTTTCATAGTACTGTTGTTCTAAAATAGCATATACTAGTGATAGTTCAAAGATAAGAGTTAGAGCCCGCAGTTTCAGTGTTTATTGTTTATAGCAGTGGAGCTGAAAACAAGCCTCACTGTTGTAAGTCACACTTCAGTAATCCGTTCCCTGGCCTATATCAAACGCTGCGCTCCGTAAAGCCCAATTGATTCCTACAGAAATGAAAGGCTGGCAGAGCGTTTTCACACCCTTCATATGGCGCCTGTGATGTCCCCATTTGTACAGAGACACAAAAAAACAGCACACTCTGATGAGGAAATGCTAATATCTATTCATGGACATGCAAATACTGTATATAGATGACGTTGTTCAGGGACTAGCCGTGATGATGCGATGAAACAATTTCGCAAACAAATTGCAAAGTCAAAATGTCAGTGCGAGAGAAGAATGCGAGCCAGTGTAACAAAGGCACAGACACTAACTGATTAGAAATAAATGATTAACCTCCCTGACCTTTCTAAGGGGCACATTGTACTTTTCACTTGATGATTTAACAAGAAAAATAATCTAATTTTCATATCAGCACCAAAAAAAAGTCACAGATAAGACATCATCATTAACCGATGCATTTCTAAATAACAACTGATACTGATGCCAGCAAAGTGACCTCTGTTAATTAAAAGTGCATCTTCATTTAGCCTACTCTAGTCTCCAATAGTATTTTGATGTCAGAGTAGAAATATCTGTAAAAATCTCAAATTAACAGAGCAAAATTGTTTTAAAATGAACATTGCAAGGCAATATATGCAGACTGTAAATTGAATCTTATTGACAGCTCCTCCTTTGGGCCCTGTTAAGAGCGTGCATTAAAATTGATCTTTAGTTCTAATTGTCCTGTTCACATCTGGGACACGCCTCAGAGCTTTGACCCCAGATCTAAGTCAATCTAACCTACATTAGCAAAAACATAGACCCCTTTCAGTATTTGGAAATATAAAAGTGATTCCAAGCACATTAAGATGATAACATTAATACATAAATTATTTACTATAAAATAAAGTAAAACATCAAGACTAAAAAGAAACCATTAGCAAGAAAACATTCAGCTATTGTTTTAACTTTTTTTCTGGATGAGGTAAGTCTATAAAACTCTAGATAAACATTGGACACTGACAAGCATTTCTTTTTGTCATTTAACACTGTATCGTAGTGCAACACACAAAAATAGGTCCACAGCTAATCAGTATGCACACGTTGTGAAATATCTAGTGGTTTTGAATTCCCTACAATGTGATTTGTAGGTCCCTGAACAAACATTACAGTTCAAATGAGTGTGTTTTCTCTGTGTTTGAACTGGGGCAGTGCACTCTCCCTATAGACCTATCTGTAGTATTTGTCTAACCATTGTCCTTTTAGTTTTTGGCTCGCGTTCCGAGTGTGTGTGTGTGTGTGTGTGCATGTGTGTGTGCGTGTGTGTGTGAGTTCTGGCGTGACGTAATGTGGCTGGCCCGGTCTGGATGGCTCCGTCACAGCCTTGTGCTGACCTCCACAGTGCAGCCCAGGGGAACCTTCACAACACATTTGGCTTCTCATTTTCAGTGCAGCAATGGCCGTCCCCTCCGATCTGTCAGCGCGGCGCTCTAGTCTTTCTATATCACATCTCCCGTAGCGCCCCTCCTCCCCTTTTCTTATCGCTAATCTGCCTAAATCTACAAAAGTGCACACAAATATTTACTATCTTTTCCCTTTTGGTTCCTTGTAAATCAATACTTTTTGTCCTGGAAGCTATAAAAAAGAAAAAGGAATCTAATGCCTCATTAAAACTCAACATTGGTCTGTAGAATGGATACAACCAGGGCACAATGGTCTATTAATCTGGCTCAGTTCGCTGACCACTGACAATTTTTCCAATCTGTGCTTGGCAATCATGGGCTATATTCAGTACTTTACTGTCTTTAACTTTGTGGCTTAGCTTATACCAATGACACGAACCCTTATAATAATCTTATGCCTTGTCTCTAATGTGGTATTGAGGTGAAGATCAAAAAGTTCTAATATTTGTTATGTAGAGCACAAGAATGTAAGGGACATCATCCTGCTATCATACTGCTCCTGTCACTAAAACCCTAAACCTGTTTCAGTCTTGAGATCTTTAAGTTAAGTGGTGCTCTTAGGCCTGTTATGATAACAAATTTTGAAGCACGATATATTGCTACAGAGAAATACTGCGATGAGCGATAATACTGAAACTCCTTTAAGCCACTGATACAATAACAGTAATGAAAGATAATCCCAGGAAATCATTTTTAAATAGACAGTACCATTAAAAGCTATAAGTTGCAACAAATAAATAGCAGAATGAACCAATAATGACGCCATAGAAGTCAGTTATTCAACCTTCAACAGCTCAAATCTTATAATTACATCATGTGTATAATTATTATACACACAATATAATTATAAGATCAAGAAATATTGAGTCCCAAAAATATCGTCCCAGATTTCACATACTGGACAATATGTCGATATAGTAATGATCATGACATAAAATCCCTTTATCCCTCAAAGTTAAAGAACCTACAAAAACAAAACTGACCTTTCCAGTATTTCTCATATAATGCCATATTTATTAAAGTAGTCTTAGTTAACAGCATTTCTTAAAAAAAAAAAAAAAATCACAGTCAATATCACCAAATGCCACTTGAAGCCCTCTTTATATAATGCCCTTGCTTGCTAGTACTCTTTGCAATACCTCATTCGTGCATGGCCAGTTTGTTTTCCTGTTAAACAAAAACACCAACCAAACATATCTGAGGTTATTTAGTGATTGCTTGGTCATTGAAAACACATTTGTATATCCTACTGAGTAACACAATGATGTCAGGGCACAGGTATGCTGCTCCAACCTTCACAAATACGCTACTCCACTCCTCTGATATGTCAGGGACAAAACCGCTGTCTTCACTGCCCTCCGGAAAACACAGCCTCGCTAACAATGACGCTTTTATAGCCAACTATACCTGCATACCTGAACTCAGACTTCAAAGCAACAGCCTAAAGCAAAGGATTTCTGTTTGCATTTATCACACAGTATCTGGCGAGATAGTGGTGTGTGCTGTTGCTGCAAGGGGACTATTGTGCCAAACCCCTGGACCTTAGCTTATCTCCATTATGTGTTTTATACACAAACAAATGGTAGTAAATGGAGACAGACTCTAGAGTGGGCAAAAAACAAGATCTTGGATACAGAATACAAACTGTGTGGCACAAAATAAGACTTGGGTTTACCTTGACTGCACATAAAAATCTCCCCATGTGCTCTAATGTGAGTGAGGCACTGAAAGCCTAAGGGTTTGTGGGACTTAATGCGACTTACAGCTTCCACTGGTAAATGGTGACAGGAGGGTTGGCGTCGGCTCTGCAGGTCAGCTGTACGTTCTGGCGGTTCAGGTACCAGTTTCCATCAAAGCCCTCGATCTTCACCTCAGGCTCATCTGCCAACAAGACAGGCTCAAGTCAGACAAGCAAACTAGTGCATTTACTATACAGGGTGGTACTAAGACAATCAAGATTCAAGGATTTATTGTTATTGTCACAATAGCAATGACATTTAGAGAGTTAAACAGTAGTGTGGCTAGTGCAAAACAGTGTATGTGCAATTCATAAAGAGAAAATAGTGGAATGTAAACATATACACTACTGAGGCATTTATATGGTAGTTGAGGTAGTATATATGGTTACATACGAGTATTTGCACTTTATGACTAAGACAATAGTACAGCATGTATGCAAGTATTTTGGAATTAGGTCTGCACAAATTTTTTTGTGCTAAATGGCCACTGATGAAATGTCTGTTTTGTTTATGTTCGAGGAAATTTACATTTAAATTTATAATTTTTTTTTACTTTTTTTAATGTAAATTAAAATTATTTTTTCTCATGTCACCCAGCCTATTGGAATGTTATGTAAAAGGAATTGTTGGGCTTTAAATACAACATTGGCTAACTAAAGTAACTATACTATCTATACTACAATAAGTATTATACACCATGGTTTGATATAAGAGAAAATAGGTTTCTTTGCAAGCCTGAAGAAGAACTCAAGTAATGGTAAAATATACACAGATACTGGGGGTAAGATGGGTTAAGTGTCTTCTAAGGATACAACAACAGAATTCAGCAAATGCAAGTTTTAATTACCTTCATGACTATAATTCTGCTCTATGTAGTTAGACTTTTAAACAAATTAATGCATAAATAATTTGTTTTACATTTTGAATTTCTTTTAACAAAGCATTATCCTTTACTCTAACATGTCTAGCCTTTAGGCTGTATTTTTTTTAGTATGTTAGGACACGTGCTAACAACTAAACTAAACCCTCCACTGGACTTACATTGCACATTGAGCACCACACTGTCTGTGATCTTCTCACTGCGGTACGTCACAATGCAGGTGAGTTTCTGTTTGTGCGTCTCTCGGCTCGGGATCACCATGTAGTTGCTCCTCACTGTCACCGTCCCGTTCTGGTTTCTGGTCTCTTGGAACGTGGCTTCGCCCTTCAACCGCGTGTCCCACCTGATGATGCTCGGAGGCTTCCCATTGGCTGATACACAGGTGGCTACTGTTGTCTTACGCTTTTGTTGCCTGGCTACAATGGTGGGCGATGTGAGGGTCATGCGGGTCAAAGGTCGAGCTGTATTAAAAAAAACCAAAAAAAAAACAGGTGGTGATAAACTGTAAGTGAGTCTATTTCTTTACATTTCTATTTCTCGACACCTGCAGGCTGTTTGTGGTTTGATCAAAACACTAAATGAAACAAAAGAGGCCTCGGATAAAAAGATACTCAAATCAGATTTTGCCTCTGCCTTCATCCTCAAAGCAAAGGCAGTTGTCAAAGCTCTCTAAAATGTAGCACGCACTTGCCTAAGCAAATGCACACTCATCCAATTTGAATCCTTTTGTGACATGCCAATTAACAATCTACTTTTTAATACTTCAAACGAATAGGCTTGAGCTTAAGCAAGTGAAAGAGACAGGCTATGAAGGGGGCTTTTGAGATGTGCTCTAGCTGAGATGCAGTCTGACACGGCAGCCTCTGAGTCACAATAACATTAAGGACTGAAACTAGAGGCTATGTCTTTTGGTGTAGCCTAATAGAAAAAGCAATTGATTCCTAATTAGCTCTCTAATAAACGATCGGGTGTAACATTTTCAAAGCTGCATCTTTTCAAGAGAAACTGCATCTCAGGCACTTGTGCTTTTCTGCACTGGATAAGATTATTCAAGACAAATTGCACACTCTGAAGTGGCCTCATTGATTTCTGTCTCACCTGCCATTTTTATTGACTCCTTGCTGCCTCAACTTCCTCATTTTTATAAAAAGCTATATGCACTAATGAGAGATTGGTGTTGAATGTCACATCACCTCAGTGACCAGGGCATAAACCTGTCAAGTAGAGTTTTACTCCTCTGCTGTGCAAAGTATTCACTTGAAAAGAACTTTAACTGAGTAATCAAAAAAAGTAATCCATGAAAGCAGAACTAAGACTTTACAATACAGATTAATTGAAAGAAAAAAAAAAAAAGAAAAAAACACAAAAATACAAAAAAAAAGCAGTCACAAATGAAAGAGGCAAAGGCCAAGGCCTCTTGTCTGGGGAAATAAGTTTGCTGATCACATGGCTTATAGTGGAGTCCTTGAGGGCAGCTGTAAACGATGCATGTGAAGAAAAAAGTTAAAAATAATTGAATCTTCGTGTGCACAGGCTCTGCCCCATGGATTACAGCAACATGTCTGAGAATGACCTTCAATTTTGAGTGTTAGAGTTGCCAATATTAAGAGAGACTCTTAATATATATATAAAAAAAAAAGAAAAGTAAAAATGTCATCATGTATGCACGATGCAGCTACAGCAGATATTTACTGGAGTAATGCCTGCATTAGGTAGTAGTCCTGTCATGAATTTTCAATTTTTAAATTGAAAATAACATTTAGAAGGCACAGTATATGTCTATATATCACAGGCAGTGAATTCTGATTATCACTGGACTTGGCTTTGTGAGAAACTGGTCTACATTTAACAACAACAAAGGTAGTAATCTGGACAAGGTTTTAAGCCCAAGATATTTTGATTACCGCCCAAGAGCCTCTCTATTTTGCATGAAACAGATAAAGCATATAAGTTTAAACTCTTCTCCAGATTTATACCTTTAAAACCTCTGTTACTATGCATCACTCCTGTATGAATAAGGGATTACATAAATATTTATAACAACAACTAACACAAATCCTAGCATTGTATAAGCAGGGTAATTAAACTGTAAATGATATGCTCCTTACCAAATACGGTGAGGTTGACCATGCTCTCCCGGTTCCCTGCAGGAAAGGTTGTGTACTCGCAGATGTAGCCTGCCTCGTCCGACAGCTGCAGGCTGGAGAAGACGATGGTGGTGTCTTCCAGTGAGGGGGTCCGGTGGCGCACTGCAGCTTGTTTGAAACTCACGCGCTCCTTGTACGGGGGCAGTACAGACACTCCCAGGGCTGGGTTAGCTATGGCCACGTTGTGCTTGGTACCATTAACAACCTTCTGCCAGGTGACTTGGGAGATCTTGACCGGCGGGTTGCTGTTACTGAAAGTGCAGCGCAGTTCCACCTGGGAGCCCACGAAGCCCGATTTACTGGGGTCCATCTGTACCATCTGTCCGTAGCCCGCTAGAAGAAAAACACAGAAAAGGTAGGAATAAATTACAAGGAATTGGAGCGCAATGTGTTCAAAAAGTTTCAAAGAGCTATTTGAAAAGAGTGTACTGAAAGTCAATTTGGCCCCCGAGTACAATGAATAGGCAGTCAGTCTTATGGATTAGGTAGCAATTTGAAAGGCTATGAAATGGCAAGAACATGTCTATAAAATATGCATCAAGAAAAATAGGTTAAAGATTTCTGAAATACTTAAATACTGCAACAGCTACAGCTACATGGGCCTGTCACGATAATTACTATATCAACTTAGTGTTCAATATATGATAGAAAGACCTGTATTTTCTATATGGCACTTTATAGATACTAGAATTTAGAATAAATTTATTGTTGGACACATTTTTACAATAATGTTCACTTAGAGAAAACACACAGCTTTGGGGTTACTGTGTCAGTAGTATTAAGTAGTTTCAATATTAACATTTATCGAGATATTTCCCTGTAGCGATATATCGTACTTCACAATTAGTTATGGTGACAGGCCAACTCTTACATCCCAGTGAATCAATAATTTCGTGCACTACAATACTCAGCAGTAAACAGTGTATGGGAGATACAGGGCAGTGGTTATTAACACCAAAGCCACATCTACAACCTCTCTTTTGTCCACCTGGCTCTATCTCTAATAAGATTGGAGGGACAGGCTACAAATCCAATGCATCACTAATGAACCAATGTACAAGGCCGCCATATCCTACCAGGCAACAGGCTGACCACCCCATAGTCATTTTAATTACTTTTCACTTTCAAATACCTCAATGACTGCCTGGAGCTTCTATTAAAGAAACAATGTGAAGCCTCATGCAAGCATTCATAAACACTGAGGACACACATTAGTGCTACAGCAATTAAGCCTTTCTACTATCTGAGGCGGTGAGGAGGGTAAAAGGTTAATTAGCGAGGGCAGACCTTTCCTGCTTTTCATGAGGTCTATTAGTTAATGCACTACACTTGGACAAATCTTGGGTTAGATGTTGATTTCACAAAGGCACACTTCCTGTTTTTAGTTCAGGGCTGTACTGCATATATTCATACTGGTCTAAAAGCCTATCATTATGCTAATTAGACTTCTGCACTTAGAGATATACAGTATTTCACAAGCACAATTGAAGCTTTGTGGGGTCTCTGTAGCAAATGATTGCTGCTTTTAGTACAAATATTCACTTTTTTCCCCTTTTTTTCTTGGCATATGTTTTAAGCCTGATGCCCTCACAGGATTTTTTTTTTTTAATCATAATCTTGATTTTTTTTTTTTTTTTTTCTCCATCTTAAATGTTATGATTAGGGCAAGTCTCCATCCCTCTCTGACAGCAGCCCTCTAGGCAAGTATATTAGAATGAAAATGATAAAGTCGCAGTTAAATTTAGATTTGAGTCCCGACACTGAGAGTGATTCTTCAAAGGATCCCATTTGTAAGGTGGAATTGTGTCCACACCATTTATGGCCCCAGTTCAGTTATGGTCAGATTGTACCTTAAATATCCTAGGACAGTAGATAGGTAAGAGCCCCTCTAAGTATTAAATCAAACTGAGTAATAGTTCTCATATACTAAATCTACTGATCTCTTTTAAGGGGTTTAAATTGCGCTATTTTCTGATCTATGTTATAATGTTGTTTCTTCATCTCAAACATACCTGGAGTTGTGTTTTGCTTCATTCACACGTTTAACACATAAACCGTATTAAAGTTCTAATTATGCAGGGTAGCTATTAACTCAAAAACTACCGCTTCATGGCATCACAACTTGGAACAGAGCATCTTGAGCTTTGGAGATGTAGCCAGACTAATAATAAAGGATTACTCAAACATGTGAATGAAACAAAACACAACTCAAGGAAGGTATTTGATGAAGTAACAGCACTCTAATATGGCTTAAAGCTCATAAGAGTCAGTTTATTTATAATATAGTACTTTTAATGAAGGAGCTTCTGTATTTTCTATGTTAGATAGTTCTTCAAATCTTCTACGTGAGGAAGAACAGAGTCATTGATTCACAACCTAGTAGCAGTTGCACTATATTTAAGTCCAGTATTTTCTAACAACACTTCTTAAAATATGTGTGAGTGCATTGCTCGAGGGCACCTGCATCCTGTTGTCTTCACCTTCCTTTGTTCCTCTAGGCTCTGATTTATGTTCTGTTCCAGGTGAACTCGGATGATGCCTCATTTCCTGGTGCGACAAACTAGCTGTAGCCTTGTATTTACAGCAGAGCCAAAGCTGTAATTATCTCCTATGGATAGGGCAGGGTCTACACGAACACTGGCCAGCAAGTTTCTCTGTTAATCACACCGGACTCATAAACCCCAGTCATAAACACTACAGAAATATGCCGCAACCTCAAGTGGAGAACCAGCCTAGCAAAAAAACACAAAGCACCTCTTAAAAATGGAGTGAGTGCATCAAGATGATAGATAATAGCCGTGTTTGGGAGATAAAGTTACCACGGGGGGCTGTAAAATGTACGCCGGTGAACTGCATTTATGAGTACACCCACCGAATACAATATCTGATCGTGTCTATCTCCGCCTTTGCAAAGGAGTGAAAAGAGGGTGGTGTGTGTGAAGCCCGTCAATCTTTTCAAAGTGTGGCAGCTATTCGAAAGCTTTGACTCGAGATAAAGTAAGAGGGAGGGAGACAGCACGAGCGGAACAATGGTGAACACAGATCAGGCATTACAGTATGATCACTGAAGGATTGTGTCTTCAAGCGGGAAAAACAAGATAATCGAATCAGCAAATTGTGAATGCTAAATTAATCATTGCATTTTTAAAAGTGTAGCTTTTATGGAGTGTTCCTGTTGTCAATATAGGAAGACAAAGAAATGTCATCCATATAGTATAATAGATACTGAAACCAGTATAAGTATTCATCAGTTAATATTATTAAAGATTAGAAATGCTGTCCTGTTTATGTGAATAGTTTTAAATGGTAATATCTTGTGAGCTTTAAGCCATCTTATAATGACATTTAAGTGAGCCTTTATTAATAGTCTACATCTCCATCTCCGTATGAAGTAGTTTTCAATTTAAGAGCTACCTTTTATATTTTGATCAGTAAAGATTGGCAATTTCACAGCTGAAATGATCCAAATAATTTTAGTGAAGGTGTACGGAATTTAAAAACACACTGGACCACTTTCTGCATTACCACATGACATCATGAGGTGGAACAGAGTGTTTTCTGTTTGAAAGAACTCAGCCTAAATATACAAGGTTTGCCTGTTAAACATTTGTGAATGAAACAAAACACAACTCCAGGTATGTTTGTGAGGAAACATAACATAGATCCAATAGAAAATAGCATAATATGGGCTCTTTAAAGACACTATATGAAAAGTTGGTGTTAAAATTCATAGCAAGCATGTTCCTTAGTATTAAAATAAAGTTAGATACTTTTTTTTCCTTCTGTATAATATATAAAAAACTTTCAGTTGATAAAAATATGTCTCCTCCTCTATGCGCGACCAACACTTTTCCATCTTTTTCACGGCTGCATCTTTGACGTTTGCCAACCAACTCCCCATCAAACTGACACACACACACACGCACAAATATATAAATAAATAAAACAACACGACAAGCTTTTGAAGTTACTGTCCGCGCGGCATCTTCCATTTCCTCCAGAGGGCCTCGGCGAGACCCCCTCTGTGGACATTTAAACTTGAGGGACTGGGGAATGACAGATTGATTTACTAATGCAGTTTGACAGCAGCGACTGGCAACCTTGTCATCTGTACCTTGAGAAACACCTGTGTCCGTGTGCACCTCCAGCCAAAGCTCTGCTCCATCTGATCACAGCTTAGATTACCACTTGTGGCAGATATAGCCTGATATTTTTGAAAGAGCAACACAATTTACAGACTGACAACATCAGTTAAACTTTAATCTGGAGTTGGATGATGCTTGTATTGTGGGTGCTATGTGGGGGAGGGCGTGGGGGGTAGAGGCGCCCGTGCTTATGTCAGCCAAAGTTCTCATTGAAATGTTTCTTGTGTGTACATGTTAAAACAATTGACTCTTTACAGTCAGTGCAGCCAGAATAATTGCGTTTCAAGATTTGCTGCCAAGAGCTTATTCTCACTACATTTTTGTGTGGAAGAATTAGCATTAGCGGCCGAGTATAGCAAAATAAATCGACAAAACTCACTTACATGCATGTAGGGCTGAGATACATACAAAAATGAATCGTGTTTTTCTTCTCTCGTACTTAATGACTTTGATTTTTACATCTTATTATAAAAACATAAAAAGGTTTTCAATATTAACTTTTACTAATTGTCGTTTAACACATAAAATAGACACATTTCTTCCTCCAAAAACTGAACTCTGCTCCAAAACACATGCTTAGTTTTAGACCTCACAATTAAATAGCTGAAGAGCTGACAATTAGAATCTCAATCTTAATTAAAATTTGATAAAGTTCAGAGCCTTGAATAGCATCAAAGTCGTCATTAAGAATTGTTTTTCAAATGGAATAAGATAAATAAACAGTTCTTGTTATTACTTCAAATTACAAAACCACAATTCATTACAGAGCATACATAACTGGAACTATGCATACATATCTAAAATGTTCATATAGGCTGACTCTAAATCGAAAGGCTCAAGCGTGTTATTCTCCAAATTGCCTAAAAGGCTCCATAGTGGCATGGTGTGTCTGTGAGAAAATGTCCGCCCCCATCCTCACCATACTCTTACTCATACCGCACCACGTAAACACTATTGGGCAAATGGAAACCAGAGCAATAGGCATAATTACATAGCCGCAAAGCCTTGGTCCCCGCCAGAGAGGGGCTGGGGGCTTCCACTGGGACCCTTTCACTCAAGGACTACACGAGCAGGCCTTGGCTCAGCTCAATGCAGGGCCGTAATTACAGACTCCACCACAGAGCTGCACAGCCACGGAGCTCTGCAACCACAAACATGCCAGATACATTAGGAGAGCAGGGAGAGCGATGTGTGAGTCAGAGAAGGAGAAGACAAAGAAGTAGTGAGGGGAAGAGGGAGGAGCTTTAGGGGACATTTAGGGTAGCTTTGTAATATTGGAAACACATGCAATTTGCACTAACTATACAGCAACATGTCAAACAAGTTCAAACGTGACAACCGCAGCTTCAGGTATTTGTGTACATTTGACATTTTGTTTTCCAGTGTAGTCAGTGCGTAGGAATAAATAAAAGGATTTAACAGATGGCTACCATGCAACTAAGGCTCAACAATTTGGGAAAAATATCAAATTGCAGTTTTTTTCAGACAAGCAGTGAGATTGTGATAGATTTGCATTTCACAAAGTTTGCATTTTAAACATGTGTACTGTTCTTTTAATGCAGAGTAAAATATTTTGTTGTCTGTGGAGGAAATTATAGTACAAAAATTGTGATATGCTAACTGTCCATTGAAATTGCAATTTTGATTCGATTGAGATTTCAGCCCTACATGCAACTAGCAACATTCTAAAATAAAAGTCAATTTGACGTCATATTGTCCACTTTAAGCAAGTAAACTTCAGACGGATAAGACTACAACTACTACTACTACTACTACTCCACTACTACTTCATTTAGCAGCAGAAATTGAGCATCTTAACAGAATATAACTATACCCTTGCAATATATTGTGGAAGCCATTGTAGCGAGACACTTTCTATTGGGTAGCTTTGCCCTTCCACTGACAAGGGGAGGACATGGGACTGTCACGGTCCAATACACCTGACACTGCCTTGAGAGCTGCCAGTTACAAGAAACCAAGTAATAACAGCCCCATAAACAAAGGCAAAGTGTATGTCCAAAAAGCAATAAAACAAGCCATTTGAGCACACCAGGTGAGTGCACACACATTATAGTACGACATAAAGGCGGAGATTAAAACAGATGCTGAGTTTGTGCGTTGACAATGGCAGTCCTCCTCTTCAAAGACATGAACAAAACATGGGGCTGAAATAGGATCTGTCTTCTGAAGAGAGGCAAGAAACATGTGACCAGTTTGCATATGGTGCTTCTGGACAACTGACGGCAACAGCTTTCACTCAAAACAATCTTTTAATTGTTGGCAAAGACGATTCAGCTAAACAAACATCCAATTAATTTTACAACCAAGGCGCGGCGATAAAAAAGGCATTTAAATACGGACTGATTTTTCAACAGTAAATAAAGTAACTACCGGTACTACGATTTACAATTTGTTTAGATATAAAAGCCACAGACTATAAAAGCCAAAGACTTTGCTAAGTATATTAAAGAGCCAGTATAGGCTATTTTCTGATCTATGTTATAATGGTGTTCCCTCATGACAAACATCATCAACAAAAGTTGTGTTTTGTTTCACTCACACATATTCAACACGCAAACCCTGTATATTTAGGCAGAGTTTTTCCTTCAAACAGAAAACACGCTGTTCCACCTTGTGATTTCATGTGGTAAAACACATTCACTAGAGCCATTTGGAACTTTTCAGCCCTGGAATTGCCAATCTCTACTGAAACTTAAGGTAAAATGAGCTGCTGACTTGAGAGCTTTGGAGACGTAGACAGACTAATAATAAAGACTTACTCAAACATGTGTGAATGAAACAAAACACAACTCCAGGTATGTTATTGATGAGGTAACAGCATTATTAAAGCTCACAAGAGTCCATATGGCGTAACATAAGACCTTTAAGCCAACAACACAAATATATATAAGCTGACGAATACAAAGGATTCCATTAATCAAACTCTACTTTGCAGCTCATTGCGCAACAAATGTGTAAGCTATTGTTTCTGTATTCATTGCTCATCTGGCGAAAACTCAAAACCATTTAAGAAACAACGACTGGCTTGTTCAACATTAGGAAGGCCCTCAGCCAAGAGAAACCGTTTGTGCCAGAGTCAGATGGAGTTCACAAAAGCTTTGGGATTCATCATTTTATAATAAGATGGAAAATGCTGCAAGAATCATTTTAAAGTGCACATTGAAGATAATTAAACAATAGTCCAAATTAGTATCTCGTTTCAATTGCCATCTGGAGTGGGGAAATTCTTTATCTAACATTTCAAAGATTCACAACAAGCACCGACATTCCTCTGCTGCTATGATATTTACCAAATCATCAAACATTAAAACAGATACAAATTATGAATGGAGTTGAGCTTGCTGATCACAGCGATTAATATCAAAGTCTGAAAAATGTCTGGTTAAAATGTTTTACAAAATTCTATAAATTTAAGTTTTAATTTTATATGATTTATTGAATATGTTTATGCAGTCAGAAAACATATCTTAAAGAACCTATGTTAAAATATTTTTTGATCTGTTATTATGTTGTTCCCTCATCAGAAACATACCTGGAGTTGTGTTTTGTTTCATTCACACATGTTTAACACACAAATCCTGTATATTTATGGTGAGTTCTTTTCTCAAACACACACACAAAAAAAACTGTTCTACCTGGTGATGTCATGTGGAAATACAGGAAGTGCTCTACTGTGTTTTTAGACTCCATACACCTTCACTAGAATCACTACTACTACATGACATCACAAGGTGGAATAGAGTATTAGCAGCTTTAGACTAATAATTAAGACTTACTTAAATGTGTGAATGAAACAAAACACAACTCCAGGTATGTTTTGGAGAAGAAAACAGCATCACAAGAATCCATTTTCTGTAATATTCAACCTTTAAAATGTATTACCAAGTTACATAAATTAAAGTTTTATTTGATATAATTTATTGAATATGGTTATCCTGTCGGAAAACACATCTTAATCTTAGCAAATAGGTCAAACTTTGAAACATCCCACTTAGCCTGCAGAGAGCACCGCCTCAGCTTAAACTGGCAGCACAGATAAATCTTTAGCATTTTCGGATAAACTTCTTTCCAGGAGTGCCTCGAAACCTTATCACATGAAGACATATTATCTGCCACTGTGCTGATAGGCTTTGCTCATGCTATTGTTGCTTAAGTGGGATGCTGATAGATAAAACATGGCCTGAGCCTCGCGGGATAATGACTATTTAATGTAGTCCCAGTTCCCACGGCGATGGGACAGGGCTCTCCGCACTCCCCTCCACAGTGCCACATGTTTATGACAAATCTCCTATCTGTCTCGCACACACATTGTAATACATAATAATGCTTCCTCTGCTTATTCCTCTGTGGGAAAAGATGTATGGGCGCATCTGTCTGCAGGAGCTGTCACAGTCAAGCCAAGAGGAAATAGGAAAATGATGTAGGCCTATTTGTTAAAGAAATTCCCTTCAAATAAGGATCTGAAGTAAATATGTTCAG
The DNA here is from genome assembly GCF_026225935.1 of Boleophthalmus pectinirostris. Classification (NCBI taxonomy): domain Eukaryota; kingdom Metazoa; phylum Chordata; class Actinopteri; order Gobiiformes; family Gobiidae; genus Boleophthalmus; species Boleophthalmus pectinirostris. The sequence continues at coordinate 13,985,170 of NW_026571541.1, read as the reverse complement.
TTAACATCTAATGTGCTATTGCAAATATGCCTTTTTATTAGCGTGGTTAAAGCGTGGGTCATTCAGGTCAGTTTGTAAGTGCTGCTTTTTTGACAATGGTAACTCGTCCTTCAAATGTATTATGAAATGTCTTCTCCAGTGCAGTGTTGCCAGAATGGTAAAAAGTCACATTTGATTTCAATACTAATAGCAAATCTTGATACTACAGGCAAAAATGTGATATTATTCAGTGGTAAATGAACTCCAGTCTCCATATTAGAATAAAAATGTATACAATATAATGAGTTCAAGCATTCAGTAGTCAATACTAAATATAGTGCTAATTAGGGTTGCACCAATCCAGCTTCCTCGTTCCGATACTGATTCCACACTACAGCTTTAAGGATCTCCTGATATTAACCAATATCAATACAGACTGAAAACTGCATTTATTTTCTTTAAACAAAAATAAAATAGACAAAACTGACCCAAATGTGTTATGGAGTTGTTCTTTATCTCTTAAGAAATCACAAAACATCTGTATAAATACAACTTCAAACTTTATGAGACTTTCTGTGCCAATGAACAGTTATATGTTATACATTTTATATATATATTTTTTTAAATATACATATTCATATTTTTTCCCTTTTAAATGTATTTTTCTCATCACTTGCAAGGAGTAAACTGATTTGTCAACCAATGTGGCAGTAATGACCATTTTTGTGTTTCAGTAGTTTTGAATATTTATTATAATCATGTTTATTATTTATTTCTACATTTCAATTTGCCATTGTAATTTCACAGCTCAAGAATCAAACCAAAACAACAGCACACCACATGCAACGTAATGCATGTGACAATATTGTACCTACTCTATAATCCATAGCAGGATATAATGGAAAGCTACACAGTCAGAGCTAATTGTCCAATTTGTCCTGTTAGTCAAATGTCTCACCGAGTTAACAACCCTTGCACGTTAACCACCAAGCCTTCAATTAGCAGCCATATTGTATAATAGTGATGCTTTTCTGGCTACTGTGCCCACCAAGCGTTTTCAAAATGGAGAAGTATTTTATGTGTCAGTAGATGTGTTTTTGCGACACACTCGGACTCTGTTTGATGGTGCTTTGGTCTGGTCTCGTGGGTAAACAACAGTGTACCTGCCAGATTCGCATTTACCTTTTGTCTCCCGGAGCAAACAGTGAACTGCAGAGGCAAGCTCAAATCCTTATGGGAGCAGATGGCAACCGGTCCTCACTATCTGATTCAAATTTGAACTACTCCATTGTACAACCCTCTCCCCTCATTGAGCAAAGCGTAACATCTGCTGCGCTGTAAATGTTAATGATTATCGAGAATATTTATTGTGTTAGCAAATCTGGAATCGGTCCCTGAAAGTAGCTCACTGCATTTAATTCTAACTATTCCCAATGGCTGTTTGTTTGGGGAGGCGCGAAGAGCGTAATGACCGGACGCAGTGGCACAGCAGTCGTATGTTATCCAAAGGGAGGTTGAAAATTACAACTTTCGGCTTGGTAGGGCATACTATTGGACAACCTCATGCACCGATACTCATCTAATACCTCTGCAGCATGCGTCGATACACACACACACACACGCATACATATACAAGGCCCCAAGCGGCGTACGGGCATTTCAAATGTCAAGGGGATGCATCAGCTCCTCAGCAATGGAGCTTCACATGTGAGTTCAGGCTCGCTAATGATTCATACCAAAGAACGGAAAAACACCACGACACCATTTTGTTCAAAGAAACTAATCAGACCACGCATTGCTATTTAGACTAGGCTTGTGACAACAAATACTATATTGACTTATTGTTCAATACATGACTGATCAGACAATTATTTGTGAGGATCAATATTCATCATGGATACTGGTCAAATTTGAGCTGTAAAATATTAAATTATGAAATAAAATTAACTAATCATTACTTAAAGGTGCACTATGTAATGTCTAAGGTAGAGGGTCCACTACTTGCTTGTCTTCATGGAGATATTATTTATTTGCCTGGAATGTTCCACGCGAGGGCATTAAAGAGAATCAGCTGGAAAGTCCCCCTGGCTGGAAGGTCCCCAAGATAAAAAATCCCCCCAAATTGTGTTTTTTATGAAAGTTCGTTAACCTATATACATATTGCAAAAAAAATAAATCATTATATATATTACATACGCATGCGTGTTACACTATATCTCAACACATTTGTTCATATATACAAACAAAACATGCAAAAATGATGTGGTCTCAAACACACACAAACAGAGTAAACACGTGTCAAAACTCCTCAGGAATTATAGTCCACCAGTGGAAACTCTTGTGCTCTCAATAAATGTGCCACAACAATTTCAAGATTGTATCTTACGTATTTCAATGAAATACATAGTTACAACCTTCCAAAAAAGTTATTCTGAATGATTTTTGAACAAATTCTTTAGCTTTTTATATTGTGTTCATGGCAGCAGGTAAGTAAATAATTAATATTTCTTCCTAAATCAACAGTTACAGATGCTATAGGACATGGGGAACAAGAAAAAAATATTTAAAATGCAATTTCATAGTAAACTTCTGCAAGCAAATGAGGATTATATTGATATTACATACTGAAAAAATGTGTGTCACTTCGGGAAGATCGGTAAAATGACATAAACAAGGCCCAAAATTTGGTCTAGCTACATTTTTATATTTCACTTTATTATGATATAGAATGCTGATTTTCTAACTCATTACATCACATACTAAAGGCCGAAAAGAATGTCCCCCCTCTCCCGGGCACAGCAGTCATCCATGTACCGACCAAGAGAAGGGGGCGCCTGGAGATTGGAAGGGGACGTTCCCCTGAGAGGATGGGACGCTCAAGCTGGAACTTTCAAGCCAGGGGGACACTCGAGCCGATATTTCCATTAAACATATCTGTTTTGTATTTATTCACTTGCAGGTGTTTTATAGCTCATTCTTAGCATGTGCAGGCTTGCTCTCCATTCTTGCTCTCCATTGTGATTACCAAGTTTGTTTCAAAGCAGTAATATCTCTGTCATCACTGAAGTACTTAAAATATCAAGATTCTTTTTCAATATCATCCAGCCCAATTCCTGTCATAACATTGCATTTCGATTAATTACTGTTAAATAATGTTAAGTATGTAGCTGTTAAAAAAGTAAACAGGCTTCTATTTGCCCTCTGTCACCACAATTAAACCGGGGAAAGTCATCTGCTTTTGTCGTCTGAAAGTGAGAGAGGCGGGCGGGTGCACCCAGTGTAAACAGAATGTGAGCGGACTCTGCCCCCCTGCCCCCCTCCCCCCCCTCCCCCCCGCGGCTTAGTCAAACAGTCCCGCCACGGTTTCGGTCCCTACACATTAAACAAACAGGGCTGACGTTACCTGACCGAATGGTGGCATGACATCATCGCAGCGAGACCGATACAGCCACTGTCAGCAGGAGACACAAGGGCAGCCCACAGAGGTGAATGAACCACAGAGCCCGCTGTTTGACTGAAACTAAAACAGGAACATGCTCGGATAACATGAGTCAGGGTGGTATCAAAGATGAAACCGTGCACAGACTATAAAAAGTAAATGACAGAGTTGAAGAATGTAAGATTTTTATTTCTCATAGGCTTTAAATGCATGGAACAAAATACTAAATTAGTTTTGTACAACTAGGCCCGTCACGATAATTACTATAACGGCTTATCATTCAATATATGAAAGCTGGAACAATATATTTTGTGGCTCAGTATTAAGCGTTGGTGTTTATTTATTTATTTTGCAATATTGGAGAGATTTTTGTTGTACGATACTAGATGAGCTGTAGAGGGTTGAAAAAGTGACTTCTCTGGGTAATTATTGCTTGCTTTAATTGTCGCAGCACATGTCCTTAAATGATATTGTCTACCGAAATGGTTAATTGGGATTCTCTTGCTTTATTTTAATTGAGTAAGTGGCATAAAGTAGTTGCAATATTAACATTTATCGTAATATTTCTCTATAGCAATATAATATGCAACAGAATTTGTTACTGTGACAGGAAAATATACAACACAGTCGAGACAATGCACAAGGATACAGTGTTAGTTCTAACATGTCTAGTGAAGTCTGGATACACCCTGTTGACATACTTATGGTCAGAATTGTACAGACTTCTAAAAGCACACACTGGTGAGCGTTTGAGCTGGTGAGCGTTTGAACAAAGCAGTCACTTAATCACGAAACCTCTTATCTTTACGAACACAGTGACGGGTGTTAGTAATATTTTTCAATTATTTATAAGTTCGTCTGGGCTTCCAAAGAAGAGCAGCTGTCAGACGTCTTACTTGGTGCTGAGGTGATCAATAAATAAAAAATGAATCCACGGGGCGCTTCGGAGTGGTGCTTTATGGCCTTGGGGTGACTCCAGTGAGCTCAGACAGACTCAGAGGGAGAACAGGGGTGAGAGGAAGAGCTGAGGGGGGTGATAAGGGGTGAGAGGGGGTGGGAGCAGTTGAGAGGAGGTGAGAGGAGGTGAGGAAGACTGATGCAGAGGATTTGGGGGAGTGAAAGGCATACAGCAGAGAAAGAGAGTGACATACAGAAGGGTCAGACGCGGTGAGCAGATTAGAGCACTCAGGATATTAAAGCTGCTGCATGCTGCTACACACGCCTCATGGGGGAATCCTAGTACCAGAAAGGAGGGACATGGGCCAAAATACATTTTAGATATTGGTTTCTGCATTGCTCGTGTTGCTTACTTTTTAATGGTTCATTTCAGATCTGTGGTATCAGTGTCATTTTGTCTAGATTTATTAGACTGCTTTTGGCACAAATTGCTATCAATAAATACACTATTAACATGATAGTAACACATCCAATAAAGATTTAATGAAAGGCGGAAATTATAATTCAATAAAAAGAACCTAAAATGCATGTGGTTTCAAGATCTAAACTAAGGCTTAGCTTCATCATATGATTAAATATACCGGTAGTTGTACATTGTCCACAATAACATTTTGCTTCCTTATATTTCCCCATAGTTTCATCATGCCCATAAAATGGCCAGGCCAAAGTGTGGCTGGATTAGCTGTGACTGTGAGAATGGATTGTCAGAACTTATGTGGAGCAACTCAGCACAAGAGCACCCCTCCCCTCCTTTATACTTGCAGCTAAACACACCATGAAATGCATCTACATTTCTGCCAAAAAGTGCTGAGGAAGAGTCTGGCCGTGGACGCCCATGCGTGGAAAATCCTTCTCTCACACCATCTGCTTCATTGTCCACAAGTAAAGATAAGACTAGCACTGAGGACACTCCATGTTTGTGCGCAGAACTTTGATACAAATTAAACATTAAGATTCAAAATAAATTTTCTAAATTTAAGCTCAAACTTTTTTTTTTTCAATCAAAGTTGGCGGTGGTCATATAGGCCACGCATGCACTGCCCATTACTGCCTTTGTGCATTCATTGAAAACATCCCTGAAGTGAATTCTATACAGACCATTATGGACCATAGAGTGACCTTTAGAAATACTCCACTAACAGTGTTTTCCAGAGCTGTGACCTGTGCTGACCTTTGCAGCTGAGGTTATGAGAGTTTGTGAGGAGGGGAGAGCTGGATGGACATGAGCTCAGCAAAACCCGCTATGAAAATATCCTGTGTTCAATTAATGTCTTGAAAACCCTCCAGAGAGGTTTTGAAATAACTTAATTCTGTGCTAATCATGAATTTTTAAAGAGGTGTAAGAAAATAGCAGCATGTCTGTCATCAAAGTGCATGGCTAATTGTGCCTGGGACAGCAGGAAGAGCACACATCTCCACAAGCATAGAGAGCTATTCTACCTCAGCAATGCTGGCGCAAGCCATTTATGCAGCGCATCCATTAACATATAGGAGAGGGAATTCACACTCCAGCTGGAGTGGGCAGTGGGCTGCCGCCTCAGCCTGCTATCAATTAACAAGCACACTTAGTATGTGTCTGAGTCAGGGGCACGAGGGACAGGGACAAATGCACTAGCTTTGCTCCGAACAACCCTTATAACAATAACACATTTTATATGTACTAAGCCAACCTCATTTATTCAAATCAGCTCAGAATCAAACCCACACTGTAATGAACCTCAGAGCATGTCAGAAGATATGAAGTACGAATAAACATGATTATACATTTTGCCCTGCAGCCATAATAGTTGGCATGGATTAGTCTCCACCAAAAGGGATGTGCACTGTCGCTGAGCTCATAAACCCGTTTTTGCAACACTAATTTCATCTTCATCCTTAAAATTGTTATCTTATCTTGTAATTTAAATGACTGTGATATTTATAAAGCAAACACAGCACAGTATTCTCTGAGAAGATCCTCTGGATAAGTCAAGACAGTAATGAGAGCACATGAAATGCAAAGTTTAGACATTTTATATGATTCAGATTGTACGGGGCATTAATAACTGACGTGTGTAGCTTATATACAATAAATTTGTCTTTAAGTGCAGACTGTTTTGTCCATAGGCCTCTTTGAAAGTGACTGGAGCTGTGCAGAGCTGAGGCCAGAGCTGAACCATTTCCTAAACCACGACCACAGCCTCTTTTCCACAGTGGCTCCGTGTTCCACATACATACATCTATTGGAATGCTCACCACATCGCAGACATGTTCAGAGCCTGTGCATGTGCTCTCCAGCTGGGAGCAGGATTGTCTTTCCCAGCGGCCGCCGAGGGCTTTCTCAAGGTTTACTGTTGTCCAAGTATAACAAGCATACATTAGGCATACCTGGAACATTTCACATACGGCTAGATTCTCTATGAATGCTCAAAGCGCTGCTTAACTAGACAGAAGTTAGAAGTTTATATTTCTCGAGAGCAGTGTCTGTAGACGTGTCCAGTTTGTCAACAGTAAAACACAACAAACGCATCTTTCATCATCATTTCCAAGGATGTCGAGGCATTTTCTCCTCCTCTTTGTTTTCAGTGGCAGACTTTAAAAGAGCACATGGAAAAACAACACTTTAATTCCTTTCAGAAGAAACTCAGCTGGCGTGGAGACATCAGCAGTGACCACAAGCCACAGTAAGGGGAAAGAAACGCTCTGAAAGATGATTCTGTGTTCTGAGTAAAGCCAGTCTCCTCGGGTCCTCACATTTCTATTGACACAAAACCAAAGAAGTGAAAAATCTTATCAAACAGCACATGGTAAAGAAAATGGATAGAAGGTATAATGTAACCAAACTTGGAATTAAAAGATGCTATACAATGAGGATTTTGTAACCTATGAAGTCAGTCACGTAGGTGGGCTGTGGGCTGTGGGATTGTGGGAAATTATCTCATGGTTTGCCCTTAAGCTAGCAGTTACAAGCAGATACTTTAACATGTAGAGGGGTTTGAAGAACTTCAATGTTAGTACCAGTGGTAGAAGACGTACTCAATTTTGTTACAGATAACAGAGAAATAAAACAAACAAAAAAATCATATGAAAAAAAAAAAATCTACTTAAGGAAAAGTGCCCATCTAAAGTAAAGAGTAAAAAGTATTTCATGCAGATTTTGAGATCCAGTAATGCTTGAAAAGTAGTGATTTTGATAAAGATTTGTGCTGAATTTTGTTCAGTGGAAACAAATGAATCAATTTTTTGTTTTTGTTGTTGTTTTTTTTGTATATCTTTGTCAGCAGGTCTCAAACAATAATAAAAAAATACTTTTACTTTTCAGTTCAGTTAAAAAATGTAGTGGAGTAGAAAGGACAGCTACGTGCTCTCAAATATAAAAGTACCCAGATACCTGTACATTACTACTTTTACTTTGTTACATTCCACCACTGGTTAGTACTACCAGCACTGGCAGTACTAATACAAGTAGCAGTAGTATAAGAGCAATACAAAGTAATTGCAGTTCTAGGATGTGACGAGCAATCCAAAGAAAAGATGTGAAGAGCTTTGCTGACATAAGGACTCCAGATAGTGGTGTGGTTGACTGTCATTTGAATGTGGCCAAATAGTAACTGTGCGACTGCTGTGACTTATTCAGAGAAGACTCGGGCTATTAGCTGCAATCACGTCTGCGCCATAATTACCCTCTGTGTTAAGAGATATGCTGTAGTTAAACTTCACAGTGCGCCCAATTCAACAGTTGAAATGCAAAAAGATTCTCTGAGAAATGAGCCCGTGAGAATGAAATGAGTTTTGGCTGCTGCACCTCAGATGAAACAAAGAGGAAAAGTATAGCTGACAAATCCTGATAGTGTATTACTATTGATCAGAAGCACAGAAAGTGAAGCAGGCAGTCGTGGAGGCATTCTACGACTCAATTAGCTCGTATTGAAGTCTCTGTCAGTCAAACGCAACTGTGGCCAATGCGTTTGAGGGGAGGATGATTCACATGATGGGCTTAAGAGAAGGCATGGGATCCACCAGAACTATGTCCAGACTTCACAATAGCAGTTGGGGTAATGAGAATTTAGTTAAAGCAACAATGCATAACTTTTTGGAAGTGGTATGTCATAAAAGAAAAGTAAAAACCATACTTTGAAACATCTCCAAGGTAGGCCTGTCACAATGATTTCTATACTGTAGGGATGTAACGATATCCAAGTCTCAATACGATATTGTCACAGTATGAACTTCGTGGTACGATATTTATTGTGATATCATAGGAAAGCTCATGATATGGTGGGGAGGCTCAGGGTTATCATACAACAAAAACAATAATAATAGCCTTGACAAGACTTAATCCAAAGAACTAAGACTTTAAAGTCTTTAGAACTGTTATTTCTTCTTGTAGTCTGCACTGAAATGGAGCAAAGGATCATGGTCTATGTAGTTCCCTCTGTCTTTTTTTAAGCTATTGCTGCACCATAACTCTTAATATAAGTAAAGAGACTTGTAATTCAATATATTGTGATGGTCCATGATATTATTGTGAGAACTCTGACGATATGATATCACAATATTTCAATTATTGTTACATCCCTACTATTCTGAGTTATAGTTCAATACATGAAAGCTGGAATAATACACTTTGGGGTTTAAAATTTAACGTGTGTACATTTTCTTTGCAAAAATGGGGAGATTTTCAGGATTTTTGTTTAAATGATACTGCGTATTTTTAAAAAATGGTTTATCTGTGGCATAAAGTAGTTTCAATATTATCGTTAGAATTAGCAGTATTTCTTTGTAGCACTATATCATGCTTCAAAATGTGTTCAAAATGTGTTATTGTGACAGTCCTGCTCCAAGGAGATAGTTGTAAGAAACAAATACTTGGTTAGCAGTATTGTTCCCAGCTGCACTCAAAAATGTAAAACTGCACTCAGAAATGAAATATAACCTTTTTTTTCCCATGTCTTTTTCTTGTATTGTGCCAAAACACATTTTTATTCATTCACCTTAAGTGTATACTGTCTCTCAATCATTATTCAGATGGAAAAAGAAAACACCTTTGCAACCTGACATATGGAATAGTCGTTTGCAATATACATACAGCAAGTGTTGCACAAGCCCACCACCTGATACAATATTCTTATTTGAACTCCAAAAAATCAACACTACCGCCTTAGGTTTCTGTGTGCAATATGAACTGAGAAAATCACAAAACCAGTTGGAAAAGAGCTCTAGTGACTGTATTGAACCCACATCTTTTTGTACCTTTCTCCCCAGATGTAATCATTCACGTGTACACCTCCGCCTTGGCATTAATAGCCTTTGAAAATGTGCTAACAGGGCCAAGGCTGCCTCTGCGGTGCGTCCCAGCTCACAAAGGCCTGTCCAGTGGGAGTCCTGACCAAATAGCAATATCCCGCATACGCACTTTCTCCTCCAGGGCTGCGCTGGCATTATTTCAGCTCTTACCCCCATGTTGGCCTCCTCTTACTGTGTCTGTAGCCAGGCCTATGCATTGTTTGACAGGATTGACAAGCTCCCTCACAGAGCTGATTAAAAGCTTTAAGGTCAGGGAAGTGGGACAGATATCGAGCGAACACCTGTCTGCTCACCGAGAGTCTGCCCCCTGCTGGGCGTGTCCTCCACAGGGCCTGATCAATGGCACCATTAAAAGCTACAGTGCACTCCGCCACTCTGCTGCTTTGGCTTGCAAACTAACTCTCTCTGTAGCTTGTTCCAGTCATATTACTTTCTATGTGCGTAAGAGAACAAAGTGAGTTCCAAAATGCACTGAACTGAAAATGGTTTTCAACTGCTATACAAGCAATTTAGTAGTAGAAATGAGACGGGGAGATGATAACAGCTTCAATAGTTTTTGCATATGCTTAAGTTATTGTAGTGGACTGCACACTACACTGTAACCATATATAAATACCATTGCTGTATCTAAGAAATGTATGGTATAGTATTGACAGAAATACGTGACCAAAAAGCTTAAGAATTCTGTTTTAGATACTCATTGCAGTAACATTTTTAGAAGCACACATTTTTTTAGTTCTTGTTAGATATTTCTTAATACGTAACTTCATTTTTAAGGTTAGCTACACACAGAGGATCACCAAAGAATGACTTTAATTAAAGAAATGCTTGCCGTTCATTTCTCCAATAGTCTTCTCAAAGCCACAAACTCTGCCCTTGTATTGTTCACATGAACTAATCATGCAGTCAGGAGTCACAATCCTACAAGAGACAATTCCATTTACTTCAGTTCAGTGATAACAAATTAAGATATAGTGTACCACCAGCTCTGATAGCTTACACATTTGAATTCAGCACTACTCGAGTCTTTGCAGCAGCTATCTATACAATGAAATCTAATATCATAAATTTATCATCAGGGGACTATTTGTCAAGACTATCTGTAGCCAATGAAAATATTTTCCACTATAGCACCAGACATTTTGTTTAAAAATGAACACAGAATTCCCTAGTCAATTAACAAAACACAATAAGATTAAATTGCTTGTGTGACGAATAATAAGACAACATAATGAAGAATAAATGTCTTAAGTCATTCACATTTGCTAAGGGTGATTGCGCCATCGTCATATATTCCACCCCTTCCTGGACTACTGGGCACGCAACACACTGAATAAAGCAATAACTGATTTAAATAATGAAGGCAAACAAGACTACATGTTTACACTATTTAATGAACTGGTAAATTAAATCTTACACATAATAACAGCTACAACTCATCGCTAATCTGAAGAGGCAGCAGTGCTGTAATGTGTTTCGACTTTGAGTTTATTTGATGCACCAGAAGCACAACAGAGGGATGCGAGGAGCGCCTTAACACCTCTCCACGGAGCAGTCGAGTAGGTGTGAAGTCAGGCCTGCACCACAAGGGACGAGGAAATTCTCTGGGTCACATGGTTCTCTGAAGATCTGAAAATGTGCTCTTCATGTGAAGACAGAACGTGCTCATGTTTAGAAAATGAATTCACTGCTTTTAACTCTCAAATGTTCACAGATCTATACTAAGATAACCAGTGCAAGTAAACAAATAAGAAAATCAATGTTGTCAACTTAAATTACTGCTTAATTTAGCAGTCAATTTAAATAAATGCTGATTTTTAAATCTTATCTAGGTCTATGAGCTTGTAGTATTTACTCAAACAGAAGCCTTCCTGACAAAAAACAAAAACAAAAAAAGTGGTAGCAACAACATATGTGAAGCCTTAAACAAGGATAATTTGTCTCATAGAGAGAAATTTCAACAATGTAAGTATGCTGCGTTTGCAATGAAGTGAGATAGTAACTCTTTGTGCAAACAGAGTATTACTACTGTAATTTATTGACACTATTCTCAAGATTATATTCATACAGGCAATGGTTCATTCAGTGATACTATTTCAGCTGGCACTGCTTCTAGCTTACAAATGTCGGAGGATCTGGTGAAAAACAAATTCTGCCTTCTTCTGTGCCCTTCACAGATTGCTCCTGTGTCCTCTATCATTACCACATACACACACGCACACACACGCACGCACGCACACACACACACACACACACACACACACACACACACACACACACGCACACACACACACACACACACACACACACACACACAGCCACCAAATGTGTCTGCAAACACGCAGCTTTGATAATAGATCGAAAAAGGAGAATTTCTGAGGTCTAAGATAAAAGAGTGTAGAAGACTTCTGGGGGATGTTAGCGCTGTGGCAGTACAGAGGCGGATACAGGCCAGAGACGAGTAAAGTCCAGTGAGCTGTGACAGGTGCATCCCTCATGGGCACAATCTGAGCTTTAATCTGGTTTCTACTTATTTATAATTCCAGGCAGTGTTAATGCATGTTCATCAAGCGTACAAGCCAAGTAATTACCACTGCTACTAAATTACCACTGATGGATATGTGTGGGAAAATACTACATAAAAACATGGCAGGTACTTGTAAAGAGGCCAGAGGAAAACAAATCTTCACCTTAGCCAAGCTGGCTCCAAGTTCATGGGATGAGTTGTAAAAAAAAAAAAAAGAAAGAAGAAAAAGTCAAACTAATATTAATACTGACGAAAAATTCAAATAAATAGGACACAAAATTACATTTCCTGACTAGTTTTGAATGGCCTTGAGCTATAATGTAGAGATATGTGCTGAACAACACTACGTGATAATATAAAATACTACTATTTTATGTTGAAAATGGCATTTTATTGTCAGCATTCAGCCTTTTCCTAGGTATCAAAATTGAGTTTGAAGTTTTAGAAATTTGAAATTCAGGGATGAAAGCTTTCTCAACTGAGCAACAACAAACAAGATCTTACAATTTCAAGCGATATTTTTTATTTTCTCAGTGTGTTAAATTAGTGCCATCTCACAAAATGGCACTCAATACCTTAACATAAACAAATAATGAAGATCTATTAGCTGCAGAGTAATGGATATTAAATTAAATTTTCCCTCAACAAAGCCAGTAGCGGGGAGTACTCTGAGGTTGCTTTCAAAGACAGCTCTGCTCTAGCATGCGCACGTGCTGGATCCTGACATAGACAGGTCTTCATACATAATAGATGTGATGGAGAGCATAGGAGCGCAGGACAGCACAGGCTGAATGTAAGGGGAAATAATACAATCAAACCCGTGTTCTATGTTGATTTCAAATGGCATAAACACTACACCTGCAAAGTGCCATGTTAGAGCCTGGGGCCAACTCAAGTTATATATTAATATAAATTAGATCGACATTCACAATACATTTCTTTTGCGCACACTCATTTGACAACTAGTCGAATTTCCATTGTGATCATTTTCTAAAAAGAAGATATAAAAGAAGACATCTTTACTGCATCGCCCGAGCCACAGCGGAGTTCTCAATAATACGACTAGCATATTAATTCACCCAGTTATTGTTCCTAATGTAAGTAAATTATCCGACAAAATAGCAATAATATACGCTTTAACTGCATATATTTCTCTTTCAGCAATGATCAAAGGCATTCATTTCCTGGGAGGTGCAAGTCTTGATACTGTGCAGCAATTAAATTTGTATTGTGCGCGCCTATTCCCCAACCAGTAACATATTTAGCAATTATTATGCCTGCCATCAATTTGCCATAGTTTCGCAATGTAATTTATTTCACGAATGCAAATGACTGGTCCATTTTTACCCCGTTGTTGTGGGGGGAAAAGAGTAAAAGACCTTTAAATATTTATATACCCATTTTCTTGCTCTCATGCTAGGCTGCACTTAAGTGAAACTGGTGGCCTAGTTAAAAGAACAAGACAAGGTGAGGCTCTGGCATCATTCTTAAGAGAAACCAGGCACATTTGTGATTTGTGTTTACTCATGTGCATTCATATACATTGTTATATTGTATTGTGTTGAAATGCATCCTTCTGTGGCACTCAAAGCATATAGAGCTAAGAATAGAGACTAGTTGCCTGTAATGGTGTAGTTCTCAAACCCTGGTACTAGAAATAGACCTATGCCTATGTTTTCTGGTTGACCGTCTGACTAAAGACGAGACATTTACTTTTATTTGAACAATTAAACTTTAAATGTTAAATAAGGTTGTGGATAGGTTTGCTGCCATTTCAATCATATCATATAATCTGGGTAGAAATAATCAAAAATAGGCCCAAACATATAAGGTGAGTTTATCGGTCATCGGTTGCTATGGATTCTTAATAGTTGGTATTGGCACCAGCCATGAAAAATGAATTTTGGTCAATCTCTACTGGCGTTACACAGGATTATTCCAGCTTTAGACTTACTCCTGTTGTGGATTAAAGCAGAGGTGTAGACCACTTCGTAGTTTCATTGTTTAGACCTTGTTGAGCCCTGGTCTAGACCCAGCTAATTCCCGGTTTAGTCCTGGTTTAATCCTTTACACAAAACTTCATTCATATATGGCTCTCATTGTGCTTAGCTTGTAAATGCATATAAATAAAGGTGAGTGATATTGAGCACATAGACATGTATTTTTTCTCTTATCACGTTGCCAGTAGTCAGACAATATTATGGGAGTACCTCTTAGTTATGCAGAAATATGTCTGAAAATGTCCAGGTTGAGTTTATTTAGGGATTCCTCTCGTAGGATTGTTTGGGAAAATTACATTATAAGTTCTTCTTTTTTGGTGCGGTATTATCCAGTTTTGTCAATATAGCTCTGACTTCTACATAGAATGGCCTTATATTTACAATGTCTTTCTAGTTTGGTTTATTTGTTGATTTATCAGGGACATCAGAACCATCAAAACATTGACCTACACAAAAAGGTAATGTTTGTGCTGCTAAATCGCTAATTCTATGGATAGGTTGGTATCATAAACGATGTACATGTCAATAAAATACAGTGTATATTCATGTAATCATTCGAGTCAATCAATAAGTAAAACAGACTTGAGCGTTGCCCTGACACTGGCTTGCTGAAGGACAGAGCTCCTGTAGCTGCTCCATGCATTAGCGTTCTTAATGCGCTGCCACTCCCCTGCAGGGTGCACAGGCCTGGGCAGGCCGAGGTGACTGACGCTCCCCTCTTTCCCACTGCTCAGCTGGCCTGACTTTGCTTGGCTGCTGAACTGTGACAAGAGAACACAACTCCAAGGTTGTTTGTGCAGGATTTTGTATAGGCCAAGTCTTTCGGTGTAATAGTGTGAAAGATTGTTCAGACTCTGGTGATGACTTTAACCTTGGTATCAGACGGCTCTGCGACAGCCACGACACCCTCTAGTGCACATGTGAAGGATCCCGACTGCCAAAGTACAACTGCACAACCAAAGCTCATGTTTTGCTAATAAAACTGTGATTCGGAAAGCGTTCACACCTCGGAAAATATTTAGCTTTCCGAGTACATTTCAACACTTTCGACTGATTTTTAAAAAAAGCCTGTTTATCGACTTGCCATAGAACCATCAAAAACAAACAGCAAAAACACATGATTCATTATGAAAAGTTAACTGGGATTTTTCTAGGTCAGAGCAGGATATAAACATGATTCGTCCAAACCTCAAATTAAACAAAATCACAACCTGGACTGCAAATTACTCCCGAGTTCTGTGTGTACTTCCATTGTTATATCAACCATAATTTGAGAAAGCTTGCATGAAAAACACGGCTCAATGTAAACTTTATTCTCTTCGTGCCATTATACCATGATTATGCCTCCACTGCCCAGGGTTATTTCTGAGCTGAGTAACTATTTGAACTCACTCAAGAACCATTTTCCGCCTATTATGGACCTTAATTCACACTGAACCCTTTCCGTCATCTATTCTCTTCCAAGTCTTTTTGTACCAAAACATGTCTGAAATTGCAGTGATAAGTGTTATAGCTCTTAAGCAACATTTACTGAAATCAAATGTAAAACATAAAGAGGTCAAGGGGCTTCTAAGTGAAATAAAAGACTTAGAAGCACCCCAGTGTTGGCAGTCAGTACTGTTTCAGCATACTTTTTCTATACAACAAAACATACACATATAGTGTATTCATAATTTAGTTCAAGTGCAACAAAGCATCCTGTGTTAAGCTGAATACAGTTTTGATTGCAGTGATGATAATGTTGAACTGTTATTATATTAAATTAGAACACATACAATACATACATTATATATGTAAATATATATATTATATATACACACACACACACACATACAAACAGGCACACATACACTCACAAATACAAGTACTTTTAACACACCTAGCAGTTATATCCTGGAGCTTGTTCACGCCCTGCTTTGTTAACTCAGGCTGTCTCAGAAACATCCCTGTGCCTCCTCCATGTTTACTGTTGCCATTTTGTGCTTAGGGCAAGTCGACTCTGAAAACTACCTACTCCTGGGACAAGCATTCATTTTAGAAGACAAAGAATTTGTATTTTCCATAAACCATCTCATTGGAACTGTTTGTTAAAATTAACCAGGGGAATTGGGAAAGAAAGGTGTGCAATTATCTAGCATTACTGTTTTAGCAGCTAAGCGCATGATCCGACTCAGTTAGCCTTAACCCCTGTTCAAATAATCCAAATAACAGGTCTACACAGCCCCTCTAATCCAACTTGAAAAGCTGAAACTTATTTGCTTTTGAGCTGGAAGCACATCAGCCAATGGAGCTGACTCAGCAAATGTTTAGCCAAATATGCAAATGACTCATATCATCCTCAAAATGTGAAGATAATCATCAATGTTGCACATTAGCAGTAAGTTAATGTTTTCTTTGTCAGTTTCAAATGGTTTGAAGCCAAAACTGGTTGAAAATAATACTATAATAAATAATTATGGGAGATTTAACCACCCTTTTGATCATGGCATATAATAATTTAGGATAATTTTATTAAACGCACTCTGTGTAACTTTCCTGGTAGAGGAGCCACCACACATAATGGACATTGTCATCACCAGGCCAATTTACATATTGTGGAACATTAAGAGCTGAACAATAACATCTCCATGGTAGCAGGCCCCCAACTGGTAGCCTTCATATTGAACCTTTAAATCAGAACATATTAATTTGTGTGGCATTTGATGAGAACAGGAGTGATCAGGAGTGAGACGTTTACTGTGATGACCAAAAAACGGCAGAATAGCACACTTAAATATCCAAGACAAGTAATATTTAAAGGGCCCCTATCACATGATTTTCTGATCTGTTATAATGTTGTTTCCTCATCACAAACATACCTGGAGTTGCATATTTATGCTGATTCTTTTCTCAAACAGAAAACATTCTGTTCCACTTTGTGATGTCATGTGGTAATACAAGAAGTGCTCCACTGTGTTTTTAAACTCCATAAACCTTCACTTGAATTATTTGGATGACTTCAGACCAGGAAGTGTCAATCTCTCTTGAACTAAAAGGTAAAAGGCAGGTATTTACTTGGTAAGTACCACTTAATTAGATCACAAGGTGGAACAGAGCATTTTGAGCTTTGGAGATAGAAGGTTACTGAAACATGTGAATGAAACAAAACAAAACTCCAGGTATGTTTTAGAGGAGGTAACAACATTATACTATGGCTTAAAGCTCACAAGAGTAAATTCTGCACAATATAGGACCTTTAAACTGTTCAGACTCTTGCTCTGTTCATTGTTTGACCACTCTTTAGCTCTGTGCCATAGTTCATCTCATCCTCTCGTGGACAGCAGGTATATAGATTATCAAGCCTATTTCTTTCTTCAAACGATTGCAATTTGTCTTTATAGATTGAACACCGATGTCCTTGAAGTCGGCTCTAACTGGAACAGCAGCGTATAAATCCAACCTGAAGCAGAGCTGCTCTGAAATGCACTTAACATCGCTGCTTTTAAGTCAGCCAATTAGACAAATATTTAGCATGCCGTATATGATTCAAGGCCCGATCATTTGACCTGCAGTGACAGATTCTAGACTGTGTTATAATTATAAAATGCCGTTACAAATCTTTGCTAATTACTTTGTGTCACCTGCACTGTCAAAGACTGTTTAGTAGTGTACATATCTATGGCTGTGTATATGTGTTTAAGTAAGATTCATCCTTGAGTAACCTTGCAGGGCCAACTACTCAAGTTGTTTGCAATGAGAGCATGTGTGGTTTACCAACTCCTGCAGTATTCTCATGGGATCATAGACACACAATGGGCACAGTGAAACTGCTGGCTGCATTTATTCACCAGCTTAAATTAACAAGATTATGACTTACTCGCAGCTGTTTTGTGTGGGAAAGGACAATATAGACCAGCACAAAGGGTGTGTCTGGCATCTTTTCATTCTATGTATTGTAAATTTTGCACTTAGTAAACAGACTTGAGAAGCCTGAAGGAATATTGCTGGAAATCTTTCAACAACTTTTAACAACTGTATAGTGTGCACGTGCTAACATGTACTGATTTAAATAATGTGATTGGCACCTTGCACAGTTTGAAATTTAAATGTAAAGGAACATAACTTCTTTTATAGGATTCAAAGCCATAATATTAGCAAGTCACTGCATGATAGAAAATATATGAGTTTCTGAGCCTATGTGAAGAAGTAACAGCAAAAAAACTATTAAAAGCACGGTAACAGCTGCTTGTATTCATGCATTGCTTGGCGTTGCCTTGAACTGAAAGGAAGAATTCAAAAGAAAGCAGATTCATTTATTATCATACTCAGTAGACATAATTGTTCATTTCAAATGATTGTCAAAACAAGTCAAGTGTTCACTAATGGTAAAATCAAATTTACAATAATGTATGTATTCCACTGGTCTGAATCATGCATATTTATGGAGGAACATTTATTTTTCTAGATTCGTATAAACAAATATGTTGTTGCCTCACAGGGGAGCACACACAAGAAGTCACGGATCATTTCCAGCTAGTGCACCACTTTCCCCCTGGTACTTTCTTAAAAGCATCCAAAAACCTCTATTTTTCGCACTTTCTCCCTTCCCCGACACGTAAGGGGTCATCCGGGGGTGCATTTTTCATGAGTTTGTGACGGCTTTTTGGTGGATGAAGATGTACCACCTCTGCAGCCCGGTAATATAAGCCCACATAAGGGTTATACATGTACATTTATTTGAAGAGGACAGAAGCAGAGAGGTGCAGATGAGAGCTCCAGCAGGAGGCTTGGGGAGAGTGCAGTGGAACAGCTGGGGTGCCAGATCAAATAGGGAGCGCGAGGAGAAGGCAGAGGGCTTGTTTTGCCTGAGCACGGCGATGAGGGAGAGCCCAACGTGGAATACTGCATCAAATTTTCATCCAAGCACCAGAGCAGAGCTTAGAAGTGCATTATGGAAGCAAAGCAGCAGAAAATATCCTGGAGGAAGAGCAGATTCCCAGTGTGGAGTATTTATAGAGCATGATGAGAACGGAGCTGAATAATTTCATTAGGCTTATTAAAGGACAGCAGTGCGCCAATGACTCAAATGTATTCACACACACAAGCAAAGATGTTATATTTAATTTAAAGCAAAACACTGGCAACAGTAACTCAGAATTAGTAGGTCAGATCTATAGGTCTGACCTATAGCTCTATCTATAGGAAATCAAAATATAAAGCAGAATTCTCCTTCTAAATGTACAATATTTAAAAAAAAAAACATGAGCTGCAATTAGGGGTGTAACGATATCCAAGTCTCATGATAAGATATCGTCACGGTATGAATCTCACGGTACGATATTTATTGTAATATTTTGTTGAGGCAAACAACACTGTTAATATGCTACTTTTTCCTCTTGAAATGCCTTGAGAAGACTTAACCCAAAGAACTAAGACTTCAAAGTGCTTAGAACTGTTATTTCTTCTTGTAATCTGCACTGAAATGGAGCAAAGGATCATGGTCTATGTAGTTCCCTCTGTCTTTTTTAGCTGTTGCTGCACCATAACTCTTAATTTAAGCAAAGACACTTGTAATTCAATATATTGTGATGGTCCATGATATTATTGTGAGAACTCTGACGATACAATATCAAAATATTTCAGTTATTGTTACATCCCTAGCTGCAATAAAAGTAGAATGCAAAAAAGTACTAAGTTTGACAAATCTACAAAAAAAACCAAACAAACAAAATAAAAGAACCCACGATAAATATTGACCACCCATAATGACATTCCATTTGTCTTGTATTGAAGTCGATATAATAATTATCGTGACAGGCCTAGATTTGACCCTCTTATTTGAAAGATTACCCAGTTTGTTTTATATACAACAAAAAACAGCAATTGCCGCTTTTCAATACATATTCCTCACCTCAATTCAGACCAAGATTTTCTTTTTCTTGGAAATGGCTGTAATGGTTAAACATACAAACTCTGCTAAACACTAAACTCAAAATAAAACTTGCTTAAATTTATTTAAAGACACAGTGGTCTTGTTGTTTAAACACAGTGTTTAGGGATAACACAGTGGAATGCCCCTGCCTCAGTGCATGTTCTCACAGAGCAACATGTCAAAACTGGAAGTGTTGTCAATGTCAACAAGCAGCCGAGAACATACAGCACCCCAGCACTCAAGAGTCACACAGATTTCAGTTCAGGAACAAATTAGTCAGTATTAGCGCGGCGGCTAATAGAAGAAAAAAACTGTATTAAGTAATATATGATGCACACAACACAATGTCAGCCATGGTGAAGCTTTTTTTTTTTAATTCAATAGCTCTCAGCCATTTTGTCAATTTGTGTTACAGTGGTAAAGGGAAATTCCTCTGTTCTTTGTTTACGCTTAACCTTGCCCAAAGGAAGTAATTGGAGGATTTAAAAGATGTTTTAAAGATAATAAATAATTGTTTGGTAAATACAATCATAAACCCTCATATAGGAGCCTGCAGTTAAAACTTCAACTCCTATTACTTCTACAATTACTGCTACAACCATCTCTACAACTTTTACTTTCAACCCCATAACTATTACTACTGCATTTTAGTGAACGTAAACTATAGTTTCAACTGCCAATACTTGCACTACTTGTAATTGTACAATCTTGCACTGAAACCCGTTCACAAACAGAAGGTTAAACTAATATTAGGTTATATGGGCACTTTGACAACGACAGTTAAATGAAATCACTATATTCAGTCAAGTGAGCTTTGAAAACAAGGACCAGCCGAGTGTTTTTGATGGCACCACGAGCGGTACTCATCAATGGGGGAGTTTGTGGGCTGTGGCGGACAGATGAGGGCTCCCGGTGTAATAAATAGTTAGGTCATGTTCCGAGACACACCTGGATTCTCAGCCTTGGCACGGACGGCACAGATGCAAGTGGCAGATGTGGCACTGAAACCCAATGGCTCCCTGTAATGTGGGTGTAAAAGCGAGATGAGTAAACAGCCCACTGGATCACAATATTCATGGGCATAAAGCTGTCTTATTAAAATGGAAGCTATGGGTTTAGGGCTTTCCAATCAGAGGGAAACAAGGGAGGCATGTCCAGTTATTATTCCTCATCACCACTGATATGAGTGTACGTGGACTTACCATACTAAATACAGACGCATATTAATGCTATTCAGTATGCATTCAACTTTAAGGCAACCATACTATACATTAGATTACAATAAACAACATTAATTAGGGAGGCACTGATCCAAAACTGGTATTGGGTTTCAGTGGCCTAATTCATCAGCCAGTTTCACTTTGTAGAAACTGTCTGACCTCGCAGCATTAGGATTCGTTCGCCGATGGTAGGCTGCAATTTGGTCGTGATGTCTGTAATTCGCTGCTAATGGGGCTAAATGGTATTAGTAAGCTTTTCCCAAATCCCATAGGAAGAAGGGCCATAACATCTTTCCCCTTGATAAAATTCACCAGAAATTCTCTTTGTTCCAGCTTTAAATCTCAGGAATTGTTGCCAACACAGAATGGCTAGGGATTCAGCACCAATAGTGAAAAATTTGTTGGCTTGAATACCGGCTTCCAAATATCAGTTCAGTCGATATCTTGGTCGGACATATAAAATGATGTAATAAGACTATTTACTGGTCATAGTTGACTCTGAAAGTGTCATCGTCTTTATTTACACAAAGTTGTTCTGTAGTTACTCAGATAACTGTAGTTACAAGATAAATAAGAGCTCCATAACACATTTGGATCAGTTTTGTCTTTTACTTTAGTTTAAAGGAAATATATTTTTTTTCAATCTCTGCACTGGTATCAGATGATATCAGGTATTGGCAGATTCTTAAAGCCATAGTATCAGAATCAGTATTGGAAATGAAAAAGCTGGACCGTTGCATCCCTAACATTAATATGATACAATTATATTTTTAGGGAGTTCTTGTTAGGTTTGGATAGTAAAAGTGAAAGGTTAGACTCTGTGTTTAGAATAGTTCATCATGTTAATATCAATAAATGTGAGTAAAGTACAACGCTTTGAATGTTCATTTCTTCCTTACTCGATAACATGGGTCAATAAAGCAATAGAGCTTCTGGTCAGGGACTGAGCAACGCAATATCAAATCAAAAAATGTAAATGAATTGGACTAAGGTCACAAATATGAACCTAAAAAAGCCAACATTAGCTGTGAATAAGGCTTGTAAGAGTAAGAGAAGCTACCGGCAGCAGACAGAGTGGGCTGCATGGTGTGATAAGGCGTTTTCATGGTCTGTACTGTGAAATTGCGATATTTCCGAATAGGAAGGTAATGGTGTCACAACCAATCTTGCTTCAAAAAGACATGCCCTTCTCAACAAATGAATTCTGAATTTGCCATTAAAAAACACCAAAGGGAAAATGGCGTATCGATACTCAAGTTTAAGCAATAATAAAAAGTAGATTTAAGCACTTTGTAGTTGTTGGCACATTATCCAAATTTCCGCTGCAGGTAAACATCAGTGAAGTGACTGGACCTAATTAAGAGCCCATGTTTCCTCTGGCGCTAATACAAAAATTCATTAAAATACACTCATTCATTCTCAAATAATGAGCTCTAGTATTAAGACATGCTTGTTCACAGCAGGTATCTTCTCATCGACATGGCTTCAGTCTAAAAAGCAATCTCCACTCACTGTTATTGGTGTCTCACGGCTTGTAAGACTGACTACAATTATAATTTTATGTCACTGGTTTTGTAAAATGTGTAGTGATTCTTGTTGTATAATTAAAGCCGCATAAGTCAGGCTTGTAATATGACAGATCTGAATGGGGAGAGGGAGATAACCTAGAAAAGCCTAAAATATACAAGGCGATTTTGAAGTGATTGGCAGGTCAAAAGACAGCGAGACATCTGACTTGTGTGGTAAAAATAGGCTGGCTTGGGTTAAAAGATTTTCAGACAGCTCGGGTTCATTTCACCTACATTCAAAGTGACATGAAGCTTTACAAATGCAGGCTCTGGAGTGGAAGAAATTGTGAGCTTTTGCACCTTAACAATGTTGTGTCAGTCATGATACAATAAAGGGGCGCTTAACGGCAGACATTTCTGACTCTCAGCAATGAGGTTGAGGGTACGAATCTACCCCATATAGCCCACAGAGTTTATAAAGGAGTAGACTAAAGGAGTATGACGTCATCCATAGTGTTCAGCTCCAGTCAAATGACGCTCATGATGAATTTGGAGTCGAGTTCCACATTAGGAATAGGAATGAATTACAAACGGGTTAATACTAGGGGAGTAACAATAACCAAAGTATGATATATCATCAAAAGTCTCTCTATAATATCGTGGGCCTTGACAATATATCAAATCACAAGTTTATTTGCTGAAATTCATTGTTATGGTGCAGCAATAGCTAAAAAAATGGGGGGAACTACATCGGCCATGATCCTTTGCTCTGCTTTGGTGCAAACTACATGAAGAAATAGCAGTTCTACGCAGTTGTACTAAAACATGTTGGTACCGTACTGATGCCGTATACCCCTGTAAAATCCAGAGAGGGTTTAACGATATCAAAATCTGGATACCTCATAACCCTAGTATGGAGTTTACAAACGCAGTGGAGCACTTTCGGTATTACCAACTGAACAGAGTGTGTTCTGTTTGAGAAAATAACTAAATATGCAGGGTTTGTGTGTTAAACATGTGTGAATGAGGTATTGTTTTAATGAGAAAACAACATTATAACATAGATCAGAAAATAGCCTAATATGGGCCCTTTAAAGTGAAAGTATAAGACCCAAGGAAGACAGTAGTTCTCTGCAGAGGACACCGGCGATTGAGACTTGCAAATTGTGAGCATTCAAATTTTACAGTCAATATAACATCAATAATATCCTCCACAAAATATTGCAATAAATATCATACAGTGAGACCTGAATATTGTTATATCCCTAGTTAATACAAACATTTTAAGACCAAAATGTTAAAGAAAGCAACAGTTAAAGAGAGAGGGGTGAACATTTTTCAGTTTAAAATCAATTGGACGATGGAGCCAGCAGTGCCCCCATGAACACTTCCTATGTGGAATGTGGGGGCTAGCAGGTTATTTATGTCCATTTATATACACAGTCTATGCATATTACACATAGTAAATAAATGAAACCTATATTATTGTCTGTCTTTGCATACTGTTGATGGTTGATTCAGGATGAACCTCACCAAAGATAAAGTATTGTCCAAATATTTAACAAGAAGAATCAAAACAAATCTGTGATCTGTGAGGATGAAGGATAAAACATTTTGTAAACATTAAATTGTCAGATGAACAAAGATGACAGTTTGATGCTTTTGAAATGGCCAAGTTATTGTTTTCAATTTGCTAGCATAAATATTCATTGTCAAAACATGAGCAAATTTTTTCACAGTTTTGTCCAAAAAGAAAGAAAACACTGGTTAGGGGAATTCTTACATGGAGCTTTCCTCGTTAGTTAGATACAAATTTACTCTCTCATTTTTTTTATAATTTAGATCAATCAGCATCTGAGACATGCTTGTGGTATTGAATGGTAGACCGACTCTTGAGTGGTTAGAATTTTAATCAGCCATTCATTATTAAACATTTGATTTTGGGGCAATAATACGGCTGAGAAACATTGAACAATTATCAGATTTCAATTTCTCTTACTAACAAAGCAGTTTCACTAGATTTGCCACTTATTTTTTAAAAGAAAGATTGAGCACTCAAAACTGAAAATACAAACTGCTAAACTAATCAGAATCACATGCATTTCAGAACATGTTAGGAGATTTACACATGCTTAAACTGAGAGCAGGGTTTAAAGGTCCTATATTACACAGAATTGACTTTTATGAGCTTTGAGCCATGTAATAAAAACATACCTGGAGTGTTTTGTTTCATTCACACATGATCAAGTAACCATTTATTATTAGTCTGTCTCCATCTCCATTCAAAAGTTCAAAATACTCTATTCCACTGTGTGATGTCATGAAGCGGTGGTTTTCAAGTAAAAAGCTACCTTTTACCTTTAGTTCAGTAGAGATTGACAATTCCAGGGCTGAAATTATTCAAATTAAATATGATACATGAATAGTAAAGGTGTATAGAGTAGGATTGGGCAGTAATACGGTATTACAGTATCCCGTGGTATCAAAAAGTAGCAGCGGTATCAGTTTAATTACCGTCATTTTAAAAATCTGAAGCACATAAGGACCTAATATAATCAGCACAAATGAATGTGTGGTTGTATTTTCAATTTAATGCTATCATGATTTAAAACTGATAATAGTCTATAATGTTTCTTTTAACTGCGTGGTGAGATGACGTTCGATTAGTTCCGTTCCGTTGTCACGTGACAGCTCATAAGGGAGACCAAGAGAAAATGGCAAGACAGTTTCCTTGTGCGCTGTTTTGGCCAGATCCTGTTGGACTAAAGGACACGACTCAGTGGATTATATGTGTTCTTTCTGCGACAGAGGATGTGCGGCTGACGGTGAGTCTGTTCTGTGAATTGCGTAGGAGATGGTTCATGTGAAACTTTTCAGAGATTATAAGTCTGCAGGTCATACGCATAGACCATATAGTGGTGTGGCTTCGTATCTTACCAAAGTTGTACTAAAACATTTTGGTACCGTACCGATATCATATACCCCGATAAAATCCAGAGAGGGTTTAACAGTATCAAAATTGGGATACCGCCCAACCCTAGTACAGAGTTTAAAAACACAGAGCACTTTCTGTATTACCACTATATTACCTACAATATGCAGGGTTTGTGTGTTAAACATGTGTGAATGAGGTATGATTTTGATGAGAAAACAACATTATCACATAGATCAGAAAATAGCCTAATATAGGCCCTTTAAAGAGAAAGAATAAGACAAGGAAGACAGTAGTTCTCTGCAGAGGACACCGGTGATTGAGACTTGCGAACTGTGAGCATTCAAATTGCATTTCAAATTTTACAGTCAATATAATATCGAAACACATGTACATCAGAAGAATGGGTTTGGTCAGTCGTATTAATTCCCTCTTTCAACCTCCATATGCCCTTCAAAGCCCAGCCACTTTGCTCCTATTCAGTCCTTAAACCTTAAACTCATCCATGCAAATTGCCCAGAGTGAATACAAAGGTCCATAGTCAAACATGAGGAGGAGGAAGAGCACACGGACACTCCCTCTTCGGCAAACACAGCAGGCTCAGCTCTGTGGCGGGGCTGACTCTAACGGCTTTTCTGGATTACACTCCACGCGGCATTTACAGGACCGGTTTAACAGCTCTGTCCACAGCTGATGGTGCATGGTTCCCTGGTCTTTTGGTCCTGGTTTGGGAGCAGGCATGTGGGCGAGCGGGTGTGGCCTCCCTCACTGCCGCAGCTTACTCTCAGGCTAAAGGCACAGTATAATTTCTACACATTTCACTAACCACAACATGGCCAATATGAGAGGCTTGAAGGACCACAGGCAGGACTGGGAGCACGGTTAGAAGCATGCTTATAGAGGCTGGGCAAAGTGCAAACTAGTTTTTAGGTTTGCAGCCACTCAACAACATCTACCACAGGGAATAAAGATTTGATCAAGGTCAGAGGGTTTTAGAAGATGGGGACCCAAGTATACTCAGTGTTACCTACAGCTTTTAGATTTCACCTTTGTCAAAGATGGTTTAAAATAGCGCATGTTGAAGTTACTAATTACATTTTTGATTGAGTCAAGTTATTCTGTACCACCTTATAATAACTATACCGTAATAAGTCTTAATGAAGTGTGTCCGAAGACTTAACTCAGAGTGAACAAACGAAGTTGATTAAGAAGAATTCAGGCTTAGTAAATACCTAATTATAGGCTAGGAGTTAGGGTATTGATTAAGTAGTTACTAAGCCTGCAACATTCTTAATCCATAATGAACAATTGGTTTACAATGTCTTTGCGCATGTTTTATTAAGGCTCCTACAAGGGTGGTCATTATAAAGTGAGTAATTCTAGAGGTTGCTGACGTAGGTAATAATACCTATAGCTCTAAAAGTATTCGTATTAGTATTATTATTATTAGTTGTATTAGTCGTGGTACTCATATAAACTGTGCCTAAAAATTTACTATACAAGGGAGGGGTGAAATATTATAAATTTCAGAAAAGAAATATGTAATAATTGTATTTCTTACTTGTACACAGAAACCTTTCTATATGGACCAAAAGTGGATCAGCTCTGAACATATAACAATGACAGCCTACAAGGACATTCTTACATGTACCGCACAAGTCCAGGTTTATTATGAGGAAACCCCTTATCTTAACTATTTGAAGTATTTTTTCCATTATTTTCACCTTTATAGCTGCTATTTTTACTTCCCACCCTCACTATCTCTAAACTGACACCTACTAGTGCAATGTCAAGGTCTAATAAAGAATATGTCCAAGTTTAGCAATAACGAGTGTGATTCATGCTACACTTATTCACACGACAGCAGACAAACAAGGGCCCTATTGAGTGGCCTGACCCCCTCGGTGTTGTGAGTAATTGTTTCGCTATAGAGACAGTTGGTTTGGCAATGTACCGTGCATGCAGGGACTTGTCCTTCCTGTCAGCGAGCACAAACCTGAACTTCTGGTAGGATCCGTGGGGTAGGGGGGAGGGAGCTGTCATCTGATAAGTGCATATGGTTATTATTTATTTAAAAGCTCCAGTGACACTTTGGCAGGGGACCATTCTTGAGGGGGAAGGGCAAAGAGAAGCAGGGAAAAACAGGATAGTGAGTGACTGTAAAGGATAGCTTGTGTTCATGATGTCACAGGCCTGTAGAGGAGACAGGTCGTGTTGTTTAGGGCATAATACACTCAAAAAATGACATGTTGACTATATTCAAAAGTGTATCTAACTTTTCAGCTTGTCTCCATGGACAAGTGGGCTAATAGCTATGCCTACAATGATCAGCAGTATAGCATTAAACTTATCTCCATGGAGACAAGCAAATGACACCACCAGGCCAAATTACAGCGGTAAAAGGGACATTTGTAACTGAGCAAACACAATATAGATACTGTATGTTTTATGCTATTCCGTGGAAAAGTTTAGGCAAAACAATATGTTTAACAGATGGCACTCTCCCACCAAAAGATGTACATTGTGAACCTTTAATATATTATGTCTTCTTTTTAGATGGTACTATTTAATTAGATTTATTTGTGTTTATTTATTTATTTATTTATTTATTTATAACGATTCCTGAGATCGAGGATTTAAAACCGGAACAAAAAGAAGACATTATTGCCCTTTTTTCTACAGGATTTGGCACATTACATATGTCACGACCAAACAGCAGCAATTGGTTAAATAAAAAAGTACCCGCCTACCGCTGAGCGAACAAATCCTAATGCTGCAAGGTCAGACGGTTTCCATGAAGTGAAACCGGCTGATGAATCAGGTTGATGAAAACAACCTTTCCGCATTAATGATTTTACAGAGATGGGATATCATTACAGAATTTCAGTCTCCATTACAGTGGGGGTTCAACAAGTTCCATGCCTGTAGTCACTTGCTTATAGAAAAAAAAAAAAAACGTTGTAGATCAGATAAATTCAGCTGGAGGACTTATTTTGGCCTAGCATCACTCCGTCTAGTCACATGCAGTTTATTCTCACACACTCTCTCTTGTCTTGAATCCGGGCCATGCTGAAAATACAACACAATCTTGTGATATTGCATTCTCCCTTAGCACCAAACATCTGCTGCACTTTGGGCTCCAATTCATTTTCTTTCATGGGATCGGCGATGGCATGTGTCGCCTAATTGGCTGGCTATCATGGATGCCACAGTTTTTTTTTTGTTTTTCCAGTGACCTACAGGAGCTCCTGCTGAACCTGCACTGCCCCACTTGTGTTCACAATGATGGTTTTTTATTCTGCAGCATTTGCTCATCGGAACGGCTCCTTGTTGGTAGACCTCGGCATGAATAAAACATGGCAGATAAGGCGTGTAGTAGGACGACATGCAATATCTAATGTCATGTAAATGCTGTGCGGGCAAACGCAAAGATGCTTTAAGTCGATGCATGCATTAAAATCCTATTTGAATAATAGAGCTGCAGGAATAGGGGTGATATCATTAGGCTCTTCCTGTGGTAATGCAAGCAAATAACATGGTCAGATGTGTTATTCTGAAACAGTTGTGCTCTGCAGAAACTACAGAATGCATATGGTTTATCTGTGGAAAATAAGATGCCATTAAGGATCATGAACCTTTTCCAGCAATTTGGGACTATGGGAGGATGCACACAAATTAAAAGATCTTACAAGGCAACATAGAAAAAAAACATTTACATCTAGTAATTGGAAGCCATTTTGATTCATATCTCATTCATCACATTAGGGCTGTGCAATTAATTCAGTTTAAATCCTGATCAAGATTTAGCCATTTGTAATCAAACAATGTGAAATTTGACTTTTCCATTAAAAAGACCCAACAGCCAATTCTCTGTGTTCATATATTAAAAGTTTCTTGGTGTTTTAGTAAGAAAATTTAACTTGAATAGAAAACCATGATGGACCAATACAAGGAAAAAACAATTGTGAATTTAATTGCACAGGCCTATATCACATGCATGTATTTGGATCCCATACTTTATAAGGGTTAACCGCTTGATCACTGCCCACCTTTAACAACAAAATGAATAATGCGACTATAAATTATACTATACTAACAATAGTAGGTAGTTTGAAGTACTGTATGGACTCCACATTGGGTAAATAAATAGACCTTTTGTAAATAGTTATTTACATGTCTAAAGCACCATATTGGATGTTTTAATCATATACTGGAGCAGTTGTCAACAAGGCGGCGATGAAAGCCAGTTGCAGCCTACTGTTTATTCCTTCAAGTTCAACTTTGAAGTCGGCCTCCCTCATAAAAACAATCACTTCCCAGGAGACTCAGTGGGGTGCCTTGTTAAAGCTAAAGTACATAAACAGGCCCAATGACTTTCAGATGAGGATTTGTGCACTAATTTTACACCACCTGAAGTCAGACAGCCCCAAATTACACACACTGTCTGCATCACACAGCGCCATGTACCCTGTGATGTTCAACATATCCCACATACTGCCAGTCATACACTTTGCTACTGGTGTCACAACAGGAAATCGCAGTGTCCAAATTCGTATAGATTTGCATGTGAATTTGCTTATGTTACACTGGATGCCCTTCCTCATGCAACCCTCTACATTTATCTGGGCATAGACATGGCAGCATTGGTTTCAGCAGACACTGTAACATTCAACAGACCCATAATTTAGAAGTCATATTAAATCATATACACATTTTTTGACAAAGTACAGCAAGTTCAAGCATAGCCAAGTCATAAAAGAAAGGACCTGGTTCAATTTGTGGGTAATCTCTGAGGAAATCTGGTTTTTGCATGTAATCTGGGTGTATGACGTCATCACATATTAGTAAACCACCAAAGCAGTGGGTGAGTTTTGGCATGCAGGATTAGTTTATAGTTTCATAATTTGCATTTTAGTCTCCAACTTTTATTTATTTTTTTGCCAGCTTTTCATTCACTGTGCTGTATTGAGTCAAAACAGAGGGACTCTTGCAAGCAACCAATCAGATTTGTCAGAGAGTCTAGTGAAAAAAATTCTACACTGTATCTGCCGTCAACTCGAATTAGATCTTAATTACTACAGAAAACCCCATTCACTATTGTTTCCCTCCAGAGTGCTCCCTGGAGCCTAAACCATCTGCATTACTTCAATATTATTTATCCTGTTGCACTGAGGAGCCGTTTCCCACAATCCCCCTCTGTATAACCCCCTAGCATGCTGCGTGCGCATTATTTCCCCTTACTACAGTTTATTGTTTCATATGGACCAATGTGTTTCTCCTCTGGGCATATGTCCTCTTTCTAACTTCCATCAAGCGCTTTGCCAACACAACTGTGATCCATTAGTGTCTGGCGTTCCTCCACTAATTGCATGAAACTAGGTCTGCAACCTCTTTTACACCCAATCAGTAGGGGGCACACGGGTCCCCCTCTCTTGATTATAAGCTACTAAGTCTAGGGTAGCCATCTTGTTGCAGATTAGGAAGGCAAATAAGGTAGGTGTGGGCGCTTCTTTTAGCCCATGTGTCATTCAGTGTAAAGGGGAGGGGGAAAACCACAGTGACGAAGCCAATTATTTTCACCTATCTGCTGCTCCCTGCCAGTAGACATGTAATCTTAAGCGCTGTCGTGATCCCGGGGCAGCCTTGGAGTCCTGGGAGAATATGGGTTTCGCAGATGAAGCTGTCATAGGAAACTGGAGGCGCGTAGAGCCAGAGACAGCATGGCTTTTCAGATGCAACTCACCTGCCGGCCATTAGACTCAACAAAACACTATTGTTGCGGATGACACAAAGGAGGAAGGAAAGAAAGGAGAAGAATTTAAAGGGCTAAGTGACATTTTAGGGGAAATTGAGATAGATAAGGTAAAGTACAGAAGGCTTGTGCAGGTTTTATCAAAAGGCTATGAACAAAGAAAGGCATACCAGTACAGTAATATGCTAATTACTCAAATAAAAGAACACCAGATATACTTGGAAAGCACACCTCTGCAGTAAAGGCCACAAAGGGACCATTAATGGAACCCAATCATTTGGTCCCAAACAAGCTGTAATTATGTCACACTTAACAATCCCTTAGTAAGACAGTGGTTCAAAATCATGCACTCAAAGTTTAAGGATTAAAAGGTTCACATTACACAATTTTCTGATCTGTTTCCTCATCACAAACATCATTCATACATGTTTAACACACAAAACCCTGTATATTTAGATTTTTTCTCAAACAGAAAACTCTTTTCCACCTTGCGATGTCATGTGGTAATACAGGACGTGCTCCATTGTGTTTTTAAAATCCATACAACTTCACTAAAATCAACTGAATGATTTCAGACTTGGAATTGCCAATCTCTGCTGAACAAAAGGTAAAAGGATCTGTTAACTTGAAAACAACATTATAACATGGCTTAAAACTCAAATTTTATGCAATATAATCCCTTTAAGTAATTATTAAGAACTTTTTTTATATTCCATATTGTAATTTCTGTTAATTTATTGGATTTTGTTATTCATGTCGTAAATGTTTATAGAAAAAAAAATATAGCTTTAAGTTGTCATTTACATTCTTAGCCCTTGAAATATTCCTGTAGACCTAGATTTTTGTGTAAATGTGACCAATACAATAAACTAAGTTTTTTAGAAGTGCAGGAGAAAACAAAAAAGTTAGCTTGCAGCAGTAAAGGCTATAGAAAAATGCTGTTTCACCGTGAGGATCGAGTGACTGTCTGACAAAATCACTGGACAACTATGTATCCCCAGGTTATTACTATAAATAAAAGATGGAAGAGAGGGCCAAATTGTTAAGTTGTACCCCAAGGAGAAAGTTGAGCCAACGTTTTGATGACTCAGCCTTCCCCGTGGTGAGCAGGAAATAAAAGGCCACGAGCGGAGTTTGTGCACATTTTTCGACCTGTAGCGTAGTCCTCTGGTGAATTCCTGTAAAGCTCTGTTTGTAAGAAGCTCAAGTGAAGCAAATGTCAAAAGATTTTCTAAAACTACTGCTGACACAATGAAAAAGGCTATTCACTTCACCAGAGGAAATCCATAAATATAAGTGTGACTTTTGAGCAGATATGGATCGGTGTCATGGAGGTCAGCGATTCTCATTTCACAATAAAATAGTTTTGCAATCTTCCACAATGCCACGGGAAATGCACTTTTCAACAGTATAATAAGCACAGAGTAACAAAGAGGTCCTTCTACGCTGACAAGATATGCAGATAGACATTGTTTTCCTTCCTCCTGTTTTGGTGTGTGGTTAACCCTTAAGATAACAGCAGTGTGAAACGATAGATGTTGAAAATATTGAAGTTGGCGATAGTTGTGATCATATTAGTAGCATTTGGAAATGTAGTAGTATAAGTAGCAGCTAGAGATGCACTGATTTAGTTTTTTGATACATAAAGTTCAAACATTATGAGGCTTTATGGACCTGAAGTACAGCCAGTAAATAGTCTTATTACACCGATATGTCCAACCAGGATATGAACTGATATTTGGATGCCGATGTCTGATCCAGGAAAATTTTCGGTATTGGTGCCGATTAGGGGTGTAACTATATCCAAGTGTCACGATATAATATCGTCATGGTATGAACCTCACGGTACGATATGTATTGCGATATTGTGGGAAAGCTCATGATACGGTGGGGAGGCTCACGATTATGGATGTAACAATATCCAAATCTCTCGGTACGATATTTTCACAGTATTATATTTATTGTGATATTTTGTGGAGGCTAACAAAACTTTTAATATGCTACTTTTTCCTCTTAAAATGCCTTGACAAGACTTAATCCAAAGAACTAAGACTTAAAAGTGCCTAAAACTGTTATTTCTTCTTGTAGTCTGCACTGAAACAGAACAAAGGATCATGGTCTATGTAGTTCCGTCTGTCTTTTTTTTAGCTATTGTTGCATCATAACTCATATTTTAAGCAAAGATACTTGTAATTCAATATATTGTGATGATCCACGATATTAATGTGATAACTTTGACGATACAATATCACAATGTTTCAGTTATTGTTACATCCCTAGTGGTGATATCCAATACCAGTATCAGATTAGTGCATCCCTAGTAGCAGCAGTAGCCACAACAGTAATAGAAGTAGTGGTATTCATAAATTAGCAATACATTCCATCTACAACTCACTGTTACGTCATCTTAATCTATTTAATCTAATGGTTTTTAATTTAATTACATGTTATATCTTTAGTGCATTTTTTAATCAATGCATTTTTCCAATTGCTTACTTTTCCATTTTTGAAACAAATCAAGAGAGGTCCACAAATACTGAGTTGTCAACAAATAATAAGTTCACAAAAGCTCGGAAAAAAATGTTCTGACTTTCTTTCGATGGAAACTCCACATGGAAACAAGCCCCTTCACTTCGGTGGTTTCTCATTTTGACAAGAAACACAAACTAAGTGAGCCGTGTGCATGTGCGGGCAGGTTAGCAGAGGCCCTCTGCATATTTCACTCTTATCATGTTTATCATCTGTTCAACTAGGAACACTTGCCTGCAAATAGTGCCACCTCAGAAGTTGGAACATGAGTATCTCCTTTGTTTCATAGGTTAAACTGTTTGTAAGTAAAGTAATACATTGCAGACATAATGGCTGCTTGTTATATCCATGGATTTCAGAATGATTAAATCTAGGACCGTTGTCATAGAGAATAACAATTTAAAACAAAATATTTTATCTTTTTGATGGGAACAAGTCCTCAAAGTGTTGCGTACTACTACCAGGAAGATGAAACCCATGAATAAAACTGTATTTACCTTGTTATGCTTTGCAACTCCCAGGAACGTGGTTGCTACGAAAACATTATAGTGATAAATTTAGCAATACACAACTGGAATAAGTGTTGCACGAACCCACGTTAAACACAACTTATACACAATAACAATAATCCTGCAAGATTACAGCCTACAAAAGTTACAGTGGCGGTTAATGCACCTGATGTAAATTCAAAACCAGGCTAGACACACCTAAGCAAGACAGACAACTTTGCAAAAACCCATGTAATCTGACAAGAGCCTGTACCTCCATGTGACTGTGGATATCACTATACTATATGTTCAGCATTTTAACAAAAGGATCATGCCAGCATTTTGCTCTGGGGCGCCACCGAGATTGGATACAAGGTAAACGCAGGCGCCATGATGAATATTATTATTGCACTTGTACTTGAGGGCAGTTTTGAAATACTTCTGATGCACAAGGACATACAATGAGATAGTAGTTGAGTTTCTGGCTCTAAGGATATTTCAGAAAGTATTACAACAGATACTGTGTGTTCCCGAGGCTACAGTGAAATCAAGTTAAAGGTCACACTTCAAACTGGGAAACAACATGAAAGTTTAGACGAATGGCAGTCACGTAAAAGACCAGCCAGCCATAACATTATGACAACATACACAGCAGCTGTTATCCAACAAACTGGATGTCCTGTATTCTGACAACTTTATCAAAAGCAAAATAAAATTATCTATAGTTGCTTCTATTTTGACCTCTATGGACCAAATTTGAACAAATTGACTACGAGGACAAAAAAAAAAATGTAAATATTGTAATAAGTATAACCACTGGCGCTAGAAAATCGATGTTATTCACTTCACCTGATTGTGCCCATAATGGCTCGTCTGCATTTTGAATTTGATTACAGTCCTGTAAAACAAACCTTTCATAGTATCAAATTACTCTGAAATTACAATAGTTACTGTAAGTATTTCCTGGAATTGCTGTAGAGGAGTCCTTTTCAGTTAGGGCTGGGCAATATATTGATACAAATCAAATTGTTATCTCATCTCTGTAATTCTGTCATATCGTGGCATACAATCTCTATTGCAGTGGGCACTTATTAGACTTATATAGACTCAGACCAACTTTATTGATCCACAAGGGAAATTATTTGGACAAAGTAGCTCACACATCACAATATAATAGAATAACAAAGAGCAAACATAAGAATGGTAATAATAAATTAAAATTAAGTAGCAAAAATAGCAAGAGACGGTGTCAAATAAAGCAGAATTATAAAAATGTATATGTACAAGTAAAAATAAAATATAGAAATATAGTAATACAAACATATCTCAGCTATATACATGAGGTCAATTCCAGTCCATTTATCTTATTGATTAATCTCTGTATGGCTCTGCGTGAGTGACAGCTGGATTTAACCAATCACAGAGTGTGAACTCTCAGAACAAGGAGATCAAAGGCAATAAAAAATACTGTAGGTGAATCATGATAAAATTAATACGCCTGTCCAACCCTATTTCAAACCAGGCATGTAAATTCAGGCCTTATTCTAAATAGTAAAACAGGCTTGTCCAGACCTGTGTGCTAGGCCTCTCATGTGTCACTGTCATTTAGCCTCTGTACTGGGCCATCGGCTACAGCCCCCTCACACTGACTGCACGCCTCTCTCCCGGACAGGGCTCTCAACACACGGTCTGCGCTGATAGATATGTGATATAACAGGCAGCCGCTTTGTCACTGCACAGGAGGAGGATGTGGGGCTGCCTCCAACATAGAGTGATGAGAAGGAGTCGAACGTGTGAAAGACTACAAACTGCAAAAAAAAAGAAAAACAAATCATGATTAAAACTAAGTAACCTTGATCAAAATAATTATGGGTGACATTTTCGGTTATGTAAATCTTTGTTTTGTTGTGTCTGATTATTAATTTATAACCACAAAGCTCGGAAATGCTAAACAGAATCCATTAAAGGTGAACATCACAGCAAAGTATTGGGGTAAGCTAAATTTGTTGCATAGTGGTTAGCATTCTTGACTCGTAACAATGAGGTGCACAGTTCTCTGTGTCTGGGTGGATTTCCTTAGGATGCTCCGATTTTAATCAACCAAAAACATATGTACATTTTGGACTATGAAATTGTGACCAAGGTCTTGGTTCACGATCAGGAGAAGAATCTTTATACAGGGTATTTTTGCTACTTTTATTGTTTTGAACTTTATCGCATATTTCTTGTTATTATTATTATTTTTTTATATTGTAAAGTGTGAGCTACTGGGTCCAATTTTTTTTTTCTTATGGATCAATAAAGTGCGTGCACTATGTAACTTTTTGATTTGGTGTCCATCATCTTCTAGTTTCTATGGATTTGTCACTACTCTGCCTGGAATGTTCCACAGCTCTTTATTTATATTCATTTAATTACAGATGTTTTTATCTTAAAATTACTAAGAAAAACTGGCATTCTAACTGTAAATGGGGTTGTCTTTTGGCAGATCTGACCTGTAACGTGGCCTGGTTTGGTCTTGATGATAATAGAAAGGTTTAATACCATAGAGAAAAAACATTACAGACAAAGCAATAACATTACACAATACACCTTTAAGCTTATGGGTCACCCACAGGTCCCAAAACAGCACAGAAGAATGGTCAGACATATTCAAACATACGGTATACAGACAGAAGAACCAGGTTATAATTATGGACACATCACTGTTTCTTGATTAGCAGAAACTGTAAGTGTGGAAAATGTGACAGCTTGACAAAAAAAAAATCTCCAAACGATCTGTTCTGTATGTGCGATGCTTCAGTCACAGCTGTTGCACTGTGAACAGAATCAGTAACACCACCTCAGTGTCTCCCTCGCTTTCTCCTTTCTCTCCCGGACATATGTATTTGTGGGTGTAGGATGCAAAACTACAGTGTCTTGTCTGCGAGTCGGAGCACCCACGGGCGTCATGTGTGAGTCAGGCCCACTGGCTGGCCTCATACACAATGACAAGCCAAGCCCTGGGCACACACAACATCACGCCATACTCCAGAACTGCGCCACAAAATGCCGCCATTAGCTATCCTAGTAAGCAGCTGTGTCTTAGGAGAGGGATTCAAAAGAGGAAACTGGCATTCTACCACAGAAATGCATTATGGGAAAGGAAAGAATGGATAGGCATATAACAGACTTAACAAGATTTTGACGGAGGCAACACAAGCTGAAAAATTCCTTTCAGTGTTTAGTTACAGCACAAGGACTCAAAACAACCTTGATGTTCCCTAGGAGGTGCCATCTCATTCTGTGGGAAAGATAGCAAAAAACAGTTATGGATTCCCTTAAAAGAAGTTATTCTCCACATCGGTAACAAATGCAAACAACACGCTCCCAAGATGCAGTACATTACAAAGAAAATCTCACTGGCACATTGATGCACAACTCTGGCCTTACTCAAATATACAATCTGTCACAAGCAATACTATCAAGAGTTACAATGGGAACGTCACAGATCAGTGAAGGAGAAGAAATAACTATTTTTTCTTTCGTACCAAATGTATGTAGGCCTCCTGCGTGTATCGTGTAACAATTTATGGGAGATAGAAAGAACACCACGGCTGGAGCAGTCTGTGAAATAGAATGTCACAAAGTTGCTGTACAGAAAATATAATCACCAGGACTAACAACAACTTCGGACACAAAATAATAACATCTCCTGCAATGAATTCAAGGTTACAGTTTCCCCCCCAGACATGTCAAAACAGCGTACCTAAGAAGTGTGTTAGGATAGCCAACTGTAATTTTTTACTTCGACAAAAGAACTATTCTCAGCTAACTTCCTGCTTTATGTTGCTGCCGCTACTAGCCGGAAACCGATCCATCAAGCCATTGCTCCTGAATGCCCGTGCTCTTAGTGTGAAAGGCAAACAGGTCAAAGGTCACAGAGAGGAGGAAGTCAAGTGTATTTTGTCTATAGCACACCTGGATACATCTCGTGCAGACCTGGAGGTGGCTGCGATTAACCCTGTGGACTTGGGTTTGTTTTCTTCACCTGTATCTGCTCCACTGAAGCAAGGAAGCTGCAAGAGTTAATGTACCAGGGAAGAAAGTGGTCCAATTGCACCCTTTAAAAGCTTAACAATGGGGGAAGAGACACACAGGAGGACAGTACAAGATGGATCTGTCTTCTTGGATCACAGCTTCTGAAAGACAAGTCAGACATATGGAGGAACTAAAATGTGGAGGTTATGCGCCTGTAAAATAAACCTTCACCCATACGTTTACAGAGACACCATGTGGTTTTCCCATTTTGAAGAGCATTCCCAGATCTCTGCAAAAAGAATGGGTCTTTAAGGCTGGCACGTTGCTAACATGTTAAATTAATCTGAACAGGACTCTGGGGCAGATACAATTCTCTGCACTATTGTTATAACTGCAGCAGTTGGTTATGGTCTATTACGCACTATTATCCCAGAAAACAGGACATGATGATCCATTTCCATGTACCATTAACGTTTTACACACCGTTGGCTGGATTGTTAGTATACAATGCGAAAAGAGCTGAAAAGCCTGCCTTGCTTTGTGCCAGTCCAAAGCCTAGATAAATGGCCAGGGTAGCATAAGGGCTACAGATAACAATTATTTTAGTATTCAACTAGTCTAGTTTTCTGATTAATTTTCATAGCCCTAGGTATCAACAAGAGGAGTACGATTGCATCTGTACACCAAGATAAAATCATAACATGGTATTTTTAAATTTGTGGCAAAGGCAATTATGTGGGTTTAATTTCGATAATGATTTTGTTTGACATCAAGAAACAAAACATATTTTGATCTGTGAAAACCATTCAAAATATTTCACATTTTGAACAGTTAGTCAGGTCAGAAAGAGTCAAAGAAATTGTCAAAGGAATAAATATTTATTCTTTAGTCTTGCTCTTGTTTATTCAGGTTATGTCACTTGCATAAGTAACAACTGTTTAATAAATATTTGAGAACTGTAAAATTGGTAATAATGCCCTTAACGCTGTCACTGGATCAAACAGTGCTAAAACCCAATATGTTTGTGCCTATAGTAAACCAATCCCGTTTTCCTCTTAGACTAGAAGCAGCAGACTCACTAGTTCTACACAGTTCACTTTCTCGTGCTCACAATGAGGTCGGCACGTGACCCTACCCCCCTCTGCCTGCAGCTCTCTCACACAAACATCCCTTCTGCAGCACTGTGGGCAAATGCGTTAAGGACCATCTGACTGAGCCCTTAACATGATGCTGCTCCGACACATCTGAGCAGAGGCCAATGTGAAGCTCAGGCTAAAAATACTTATGCACATGCAAGCAAGCACTCTCTGGAGAATTGGATTGGATAATAGTAGCATAGTACCTTCCTGCTCTGTGTGCAAAGCATGAAAGGGGAGCTGGCGCATGCACTCTCCATTGTATTGCATAGCAGTGGTCACATAGCTAGTGCCCATTCAGACATGTTCATTTCCTCTAAAGATTAAAACACAGAATAGAAATAGGAGGAGTAACAGTGCTAATAAATCACAGCATAAGTCGCCCCGCAAAATGGTTACACTTTTCTAATTGGATCTTTTTAGTCATCTTTCATGTAGGATTTATAGGACATCAAGAACGGGCTCTTGAATTCTGAATCCTTCTTGATTCATGACACCATCTGACAGTTCCTAATAAATATTAATAATGCCCCTAAAGGGGACTTTATGGTGGTAAAACAAAGGCGGCTGGGAAAATTAATTATCTAAACTTAATTAATCATCTACGTAGTACACGACAGGTGCTTTGCTTTCCCAAACTGAAGTATACGGGGCAATTTAAGAGGCAGCTGTTGTTGTTGTCTTAACTTTACAGTTTAACACTTGCAAACTTAAAGTTGTTTTTCCAGAACTTTCTGTTGTGTTTGGCACAGCACAGGTGACAAAGGCAAGGCAAGGTAATTAATGGAATAGTAAACATTTGTGTTTAAGACAATGGTTGGATTGTTGGACTTAGAGAAGTCTCTAGTCTTGATGGCAGTAATTTCATTTGATTTATTTAAATATCTGATTTGGATGCTATGTTACTGAATGACAACAAATCAGTGCCGCTACAAAAGTCCTTTCAGCTATGACTTGGCATTTGCTCTATTCATGAGTCAAAACCTGTAGGGGCAAGTTAGATTCTTGGTTTGAATAAAAGGCAATTATGTAGAATCAAGTCATCTTGTGTTATCATGAAACAGAAAAGCCTCTAATCCTCTTGTTATCATAAATGCTGTTCAAATCCACAGCATAAAATAATCTAACTGTCTAGATTCACACAACCAAACCAACACAAAGGCTCTCTTTATGCCTGGAAGATTCTGCAGCCCTTCTACGAACTTTTGTAAAAACAAATTATAAGATAGAGCCCATGGAGGTAGCTTCCATCAGTTCCCATTATAAATGACTATGGGCCTTTCAAACAGCAGATTTGTCAGATGAAAAGTGTGTGTTGTGAAGGTGTGTGGGAATGCAAACCTCAAAGGCACACATCGCATAAGCCGCTCGCTCTCTGCTTTTTGTTTATCGCAGACAGAATTTTAAAAAGGTTTCATTCATTATTCACACTGTATTTGCAGAATGTGCACTCTTAGCTGTGCTTAGTTCAGAAAACACTCTTTGTGGAAATGTTAAATAAACTAGACCTTTGCTCAAGGGATTACCTTACATGTATTACCATAGTAAGATCTACCACAATAGGCGTGTACCTTTACTCTATCAAACAAATGGTTGTATTTCCACATAGCACAAGTGCCTGCATGTATAAACGGATAATCCACTTTTTTTTTTTTCCTTTAAGTCCTCTAAGCGTCCATTTTGCCTTAAACAGAGAGGGGCTGGCCATATTCCCAGTCAGCTGTACAAAATACATTCACAAATTATTAGCAGCTGTCGTAATTGACACATTGATAAAAGCAAATAAATGTGAGTATAAGCAAGTATGTTGAAGGCCACTTTTCAGGTCTGTCCACATTAAATATAATTTGTCTTCCAACCAGTGCTTTACATTACGGGTTTGATTGTGATAAAAAAGGAAAAGCATGATGGTTTATTTATCTTTATACATATTGAGACAAGTCCTTAGCTTCATAATCCCACTTACCCTGGCCTGGGAGCAAATCATAACAACAACCCTGTGAGTGAACAAACAGTCAATTACCCCTCCAAATCAAACAAGGCTCACCGCTGAAGTATGGATGCCTGAACAAACATCTTGTCTTAATATGCGTTGTAAGTGCCTGTATTCTCCAATGGCCCTGACTTTCTGC
Source organism: Boleophthalmus pectinirostris (assembly GCF_026225935.1). Lineage (NCBI taxonomy): Eukaryota > Metazoa > Chordata > Actinopteri > Gobiiformes > Gobiidae > Boleophthalmus > Boleophthalmus pectinirostris. The sequence goes on along the minus strand of NW_026571541.1, from coordinate 13,943,354 downwards.
TTGATGGATTCTCCAAGCTCAATGTGTGAAAGGCAAAGTCAAAATTCCCATGACACCCATTCACCAATGATCAATTTGCCATCATCACCATCCTCAGGGCAGCCTTGACGCATCCACATCCGTCCAACAAGTAAATACAGTGAGTGGCTTAATGCATTTTCCTCTCTAGGGACCAAATGGCATCAGCAGGATATATATATAGTGCTGAGAGATTGCTTTCTCTTGAATAGTGAAAAACTCTTCTCTTGGTCCACTGTTGTTTGTCCATAAAAAGAACTGAAAGTGGGCTTCAGATAGATCGCCAACAAGAAAGGATTAGCGTGATAAAAGTTGCAAAGAAAAGAAAAAGAAAAGGCTGCATCTCTTGTTAAACAAATCAGAATTCACTTTGGAGCGACTATAGGGCACTTGAGAGAGGGATAATTAGCATCCTTCTTCAGCGTGGCCTCTATTGGATCACAAGCTTGGCACAACAAGGACTTTGAAAATCACTTGAGCTAACTAGGTCTATGCAAACCTCCTTTATTGCACAATGTTGCACACTTAATCTCACATGATTCTCTGCATTGCGGCTATGTAAGTTCCTGGGAGTTGAATAATTAGTGATATATGATATTCTTTGTGCATTACCTACAGTTAATGTTTGTCTGTAGCTATAGATTGTAGCCCAATACCATTCCAGGGTATACTTTACCTACTCACGGGGTCGAATTCATTTTAATGTTATATTCTCTTATTCTCCCCCTCTATATTTATAGAGACTTGAGACTAGTCCTGTGAACATGTGACCTTTTAACACCTTCCAAAACTAATGTATACAGAACTATATAATGCTGTAGTATTTAACGGCCGTAGTCGGATTGTACTTGACTAGATCAGTCTTTCATCAATGTCACATTGTGTGGCCAGATTAATCTTAGAGCATAATCTAGTGTGAATCCCACAGTGTGCAGTGGCTCAGGGCCCACTTCACAGCAGCAGCAGCTGGGTAAGCCACCATCGGACAAGGGCGCGTCTAGCTCCGCACCATGACCTTGACAAGAGAGCTTTTTCCCTGACTGACACTCTTTCTCAAGCTGAAAAGAGGCTGAGTCCAATTACAGGTCTGGCTACATTGTCTTGTTAACTTTGGCTGTGACTGTACATTTTGAGGCAGCCCAGAGATCAAGTGCTCGATGGAGTTTAAATTGACACGGCTACCTTTCCCACTGTCACTGGCTGCCGTGTTACTGTGTGATGGGGGAGCAAAATAAGCTGTCAGAGCCTGTCTATGCAGATGCTGACGCCATCACTGTTGGCACATGGTGACAGCCATCGTAGGAGGTCCAGTCTTGTTAAGTAAGCGGCGCAGAGCCATCAAGTAACTCACAACGCCACATTGTCGAAAGATTTCAGCAAATAAGAGTGGCGTCCGCCTTCCGTCATCATTGTTAGCCTGTCGCAAAGATACAAGGTAGGCTCAAGTTGCCAGGAGCGTCACTACAGGCACACGTCAGTAGAAGCACATGCATAATGGTGCATAATGTTAGTACCAGTGTATTATCGAGCTAATAAAAGATTTACTGCAGATGCCAACGGCGTGTGGCAATAGCATTTTGAGAAATAATGAAATACAGCACAATGGAAACAAAAAAAAAGTTTGAATAGCAACAGTGGTAAGACAAATTTAATTAAATCAGAAGAGTTTTGGGTGCAGTGTATTATTTTAAGAGCCAATGAAGTATTCTTCATAGTGACATATATAACTCAATAAAGTAAAACATATATTTCACTGCATGTCAATTTACTCTAAACATATACACAGGTTTCTTAGTTGTCCAATACTTTAATATTATAAGCTGCGTCATCAGCACCTCTGACCGCCAGCACTGGCCCACTCACATATAACATTTATGTATAAGCATGATTGGAAACAATAGCATTATGCACTGGCTGGAGCTAGAATGAAACATTAAGTTACATTAGATTTAGCTTAAACAGTCTGAAGGCTTATGTTTGAGTGACAGTCATGCTGAAGCGTGTTCTGCTGTCAACAGTCCAGTTCAGTTCAAACACAGACAAACAAGACAGATGTGTCATTGCAGTGTTATTAGTTAGGGACACAGTGGGGGTGTAACTTGTGCAATGCCTTGTAATATAACATTATGATTGTGATCAGAAGCAGAAATGTCTGAAAGAATATTGAATCAAGAGTGGAGCTTGATATTGCCAGCTCACTGACACTTACACATCGGCAGCTGCATTGTATCCCCAACTTTAGCAGATTACTAATGAGCTATTGACCTATAAATGCCACTTCAGAAATGACATAGACCAATATTGACCTTTGCAGGAGAAGCTAATCTAAAATGTGTCCACATGCACTGCAGAACAAGCCAGGGGTCAATAGGAAGAGTCCATTAAACCTGTTTAACTAAAACAAAGCCCTGGAATAAATTACCTTAATTTGTTCAACCATCAAGAGTTACTGGTCACTATAGAAACAACCATTTCTTTAGAGTTACTTAAACAAGTGTGGGCATTCTCCTTGTAACTTCCACTTGGCATTTACCCAAAATAAACTGTACTCCCACAGTATGAAAATAAGTTCTTTTATATCGTGGAAGCATAAAAAAAGGTAATTTCTTAGCCAGTCTGACACTCTGTTTGAATCTTGTGTAAGCGCTAAATGTAATATGAATTCTTACTGGTAAGATATATGCATCTAGGAGCTTTGGTGTGTAATATGGGTGCTAAAGGCATATTGCAAAATGGAAATATTTAAAAACCACACAAATGGGCTTGACATTGAGTGCATCCAGCAAAATGGAAAGTAAAAGCTTAAACGTAGCGGTGCAGACCAGTACTCTGAAATCCGCCTGTGTGTTAATTGGAAATTCGGGGCAAATGCTTCGTCCATGAACCATGTTATTGGGAAAGGAAATAAGCACAGACATCAAGATATATAAAGACACTGAGAGGCTAACGAACTAGAGCCGGAGTGATGGCAGGAGGCAGATGTAACTGACACTAAATACACTGTAACATGAGACACATCTCAACGGCAACATCCACAACCGCTCCATTGTCTACTAAAGCCCTGTAACAAGTATGGGTCATTTCAGGTTCGGGGTAACTACATTTCACTGATAGATGTCTAGCTTTTTCTGTCAGTTTCAAAGAATGATAACTTTGCCTTGATAGGGTGGAGGCTATGTACAAGGACATAGCTGAAATGTTATAAGATAGCACTGAAACATTTATTTATCATTGTCAGTAAGTTCCCAGCAACTACAGACGGTGGTGGGGTGGCTAGTTACAGGCACAAAACATGTCACATCTTTTGGACACTGTAAGAGTACTCCAAAAAAATATAACTTAAATAGCAAAAGAAAAAATGTCAATTCTATCAACTGGACAAAAGTTCTTTTTGAGTGACGGGAGGAGCTGACTACACCGACTATCCCTTCAGGCACATATAAGGTTGTGTCCACCGGCAATCTGTCCGGAACTGAAGAAGCCGCTTGGATGAGCTACAAAAAACTTATCCAGTTGACAGAATTATATTTTATCTTGTGCTATGAACCCTATGAAGGATTACACGTATAACTTAAACTTGAAAAACGAGGATGAAGGATTGAACACTTTGCTCATAAACAAAAAACTATGCTATGATGCAACTTTAATATTTGTGTACATTTGAATAGCCTTGCCATGTTTTGAAGGACTCAAAACTACAATGTCTCTATTCTGCATTATTTCAGACATTTTTAAGGTCTATTTCTTAGCTACATTTGAGTCTTTACACATTACATTCTACTTTACGTTTCTCAGTAAAAGCCCCTGAGGCCCCAATAAAAAACTTTTTAGAGAATTTTCCTCTGCCTTTTTACGCACTTGTATGAAAAGTAGTAGTATATAAGATGTAAAAAACTTAACTTTTAAATGAGTTGGAACAGAAATGCACTCTTGAGCAAAATTGTATTCCCTATTTCCATACAATAAAGGCAAGCTTGGCAAGTTTAGTAATCTTTTCTGGGGATAAATCTCTATTTTTAGTGTTGCCTGAATGTAACATTCTGTTGAGTCATCCAGGTGTAGGATCTCAGCCAAACTGTCCCATGTTGGACTTGTGTGTGCCCCCCTGGTGTCCAACCTCACCCCCATCCCCCCGACCTCCATTTTTCCCTGTTGGTCAGTCCGCGGCAAATCCGAAAAGCCTCCCAGCGTCTCCATGGCGACGGGCCTCGGTCGAGCAGATGGCCTCAGTGCGCCGTGCGGCAATTAAAGAGTGAGCGGGGGGAAAGAAAGTGGGTCAGGATCAGGACAGGGAGGGGTCGGAGCAGAGTCCCGGGAACGCGGAGCTGCCCCCGGCCTGCGCATGTACATCTGCATGTGCACATCCAACACTCATTCACGCCTCACTTCACTCGGGTCTCTCTCCATACAAAAACAAATAGCCCAGTCCACGCCAGTAAGGAAGCACTGAAACTGGAGACGCAAAAGGGGAAATGGCACTATGGAGAAACTATGGCTGCACAACTAAAGGACAACATGTTATATGCAATACTGTGGTTGATAAAAGGAGAGTTTGGGAATAATTTTTCATGTTTTGGCAACTACAGGAAAAGAGTGAAGACAAAACATGTTTACTCTAAAAGTTTGGTCCATTTGACAGAACAGAATTTTCTTTTGCTATTGAACCTAACTAGACAACTGGGGGATTATGTAGTTATTTTTAAAAAGATAAAAATTGTATCATTATCATTATTACTACTACTATTTTTTCAGTTTGATTTATTAATGCAGATGTCAAAAATAAAACAAACATGAAACAATTAATAAAGTGCTCACCATTAACATTAGTAGTTGATAAGTCGCGACTATTCAGGTTAAAAGTTTCAGCTGTACTAATTAAAATAAAAATAAAAATCTTAAAAGTATGAGAAAAGTTATCAACTTTCTGAAAAAAATCAACAGGGAGTAAAATTAGACTTGAAATGAGTCCTGAAGAAGACAGAATTAGATTTTGTTGGAATAGGTTTATGGAATAGGTTATGCAGTTACTTTTATGACTCATTTATGTCAGTAGGAGGGCTATAAAGGTATACAGCAATGCAGTATTTTACCCTTATAATAACGCAATAAACTGTGCAGCGTCCCTTTAACAAACTGACTATAACAAAGACGTACATCAAGATAAGATAAGATTTAAAAATCTCCAGCAGAAACCCGCCATTCCAATCATCGGGATTAACCCTTCAAATCCCATAGAAGGGCATATTGAATCAGCCCCCTGTTGTTTGAATGACTCAGGCTCAGGCCACTGGGAAGCCACTCGCTCTGGCAGGAATTTCATAGAACAGAAATGTCTAAACAGCAGGAACCAAATTCGTCCTCAGTAATGTGGGCCAAATCCAATCAGTTTCATCTATTTGCGACTTCTATTACATTATTAGACAGCACTTTGAAATGCACTTCATTTCATCTGGACTCTTTAGGGAAGAGGATCTGTTTGAAAAGGAATGAGATGATTGAATTACTCACTAATGACCTGATTTAGAACACAAGCTTTAAAGTATATTTTAATTCTCTCATATAGATATTTTTTTAATATAATTAAGCCATTGTTTAAGTAATGAATTATCTTTAGGGGCGGAATGAATGGCCTCCCACACTGAGAGAAAACAACTAATGAGCTGGAAAATCATGAATGAACTACACTATTTGCACTGCTTTTTTATACCACCAGCATCCAGTGTGGCCTTAAAAAGCACCACAGCCAAGAACACCAGAGCATGGACTTAAGCCAATTCACTGTTGAAACATGCAGTCCATTCAGAAACATGGCTCAGTGCAAAAGCCAGCGCCTGTGGATTCTTGTCCATGTAAATATCCATTCAACAGGCAATGCGTTTTGTGCCAAAGAAAATGCCATTCTGCACAGACATTTTCAAGGACAGTATAGATCACGTTGCAATATTACTAACAAAGTACCGTATTAAAAAGAGTGTATGCAGGCTGTGCTATTACTGGTTTAAAATGGTGTTACAATTACAACTAAGTCTGCATTGCCAAAGTCTTGACCTCCATATTGAGGACACAAGTATATGAATAGGCCTTGTCTCACATGAATGTTCAGAACCTCAAGAATTTACACACGAATCTAATTTATGATTGGATTATCGTCTTGAAAACCAAAACACCAAATAACAACATCAATAACCTGGTGATCATGTCCAACATTTTTTGTTTTTTTTTTTTTTTTATTAAAAAATAAATTAATTCACATTAAAATTGCTATCAATAAAAGCAGTATGTGATTTGAACATGTTTTTCTCACACCTCCACATACACTCTCTTTAAATGCACTTTTCAATCCATTTTAATGACATGATCAAATTGGCTCAAACACATACACTTTTCCCCACACGTTCCTGTTATTGATCAACCGCCATCATGTTCTGAAGAGTGACAGGTGGATCTAACCAATCGTAGTGATGTATGAACACTCAGAAGCAGCAAATATCTTTAGTCACCTTCGGCTCTCAAAAATATATGACCTTTACGTCACATAGCCCACCCATAGACATCCTCACACAATATGGTATCTATGTGTTTCCAAATGATCTACATTTACACAGAACATATCCAGTCATAAAGACAACTGCTCTACATATTGACTGGGTTCAAAAGCTGAATTAAGTGACCAGCTGAAATGTGAGAACAAACTGGTTTACAATGATAAAGCCACAGGGTTGGCTGGCTGTGTGAAGGGCTGTGGTTAGTGGGAGCAGGGTCATTGTGGGGGCGATTATTTCTGCATAACTAACCCTCATGTAAATATCTATGTCAGTGGTGAGAGAGGAGGATAAAGCCTTGACCTAAGCCTCCTGCTCCTCTACATTGGCCTGACATTTGGCTTTTTTATGGCTCAATTGACACTTACTGGGAAAGACAAAATGGACCCACATGGGCCCTTTGCTAGCGTCCAAGACTTCCACTGATACCTGATGGGTAATTCTATTGGTGCAGCTAAAGCCAAGCAAATGCATGCTGCCAAAATGAGAGCTCCCATGTGGAAATGCCTGGTACAGTTGTCAAGTTGGAAGACTTGTCAAATAGCACACTGAAGAAATTGTGGGCACCGTGGGCATATTCTCACTCAAGTTTATTTATGAAATCATTACCTTCTGGGGGTATACTATTGTAAATGTAACCCAGACAAAATGTCAACCCCCCGGAGCAGTGGGATTTAGGTCGACATTGACCTCGATCTTTCCTTAACCTTTACAAAGATGCTTTTGTTTTCCCTACCCAAAGCTAAACACTGTTTGTGCTTTCAAAACAACCCTTTGAAGTCCACAATAAAAGCTAGGTACTTTACTTACAAACCAAGATTTGCAAATGAATAACCACCCTGTATGTAGCACATACAAAAACCATGAAGGCATAACATTATTGTCAGAGTAATGTGTTGGCTCAGTCACATGACAACATAACAACAACCAAACATAGTTTTACTTTGCAAATTATGATGCAAACACCATACAAAACAAATACTCATTTACCATGATGATATCTTCAAGATACTTATGTACAGGAAGACCTTGGTATGTGTTATACTGTTGAAGAGTAACTCAGTTTCAGTTTCTTGTGTTATTCGTTCTGATACCTTTCACAGACAATAGCAGATTTACTCACAGAGATAACTTTAGTTTAGCCAGTGCACAGTGGTCACTATGAGTATTTTATACAAACAAGTCAATAGTTTAAGTAGGTGCTGTGCTGACGCAGGCTCAGCGTGCTACAGCTCGAGATAAAGGGATAAACACAACACCTTTCCCTGATGCTACAGATTACTCACTCCACAATGAGTACCTTTTTGGCACACCATTTTGGGTCCTATTCTTAGCTATATTTGGTTTATAAAGACCGAATGCAAATAGAATAAAACAATGCATGTGTCACACCTGACTTTTTGCAAACAGCAAAGCATCACGGTGGGAATCAGCCAGGCTTGAATAGAGAGAATCGATAGCCGACTACATTAGCTTGGTTTGGCATAGCCCCTGCTAACAAAATAGAAAAATCAATGCAAAACTGCAGGCCATCTCTGTGTTTATCTTCAATCTTTTGGTGTAGTGAGGTTTAACCACCAGCTCTGTAGAAACAGGTAAATTGTAAGTATTTTTCTACCTTGTGTAAGTTGACCTCAATCTCTTGGTAATGGCACATGCTGGGAAGCGATCATGTCGACTACAGTTACAAGTGGAGCGGAAAAATAGCTCAAATGTTCAGATATAAGCAGGAGAAAATCCTAGGGAACAGGCAATTACCTTTAAAAGTGATGGCAGGGTGGTGCGAATGAGACAGAGCTCGCTGGTTATCACTTATGATACAGTCTACAGGACCACGCCATCAAGTATCTATTGTGGTATTCTGCAGCGCACGGGAGCTTAACTATATGTCAGAGAGAATAAATAAACTCATGTTGTGGATGCCCCCCTTTCCGACACGCACGCCTTCCATTTTACAAGAAGCACGGCTGTTGCTTTGAAGCACAGTCAGCTCCCGGAGAGATATCACGGCGGAATATTAAATGAGTGAACACCATCACTCATTAAAAAGGGAAACATTTCATGAAACAAACCCCCTTTTGTGCAAAGCAGAGAGCAAGTCGACTCACGGCGCACGATGGCCTCAAAGGCACAGGGAAGGGAGAGACTGCAGAGAGAGGAGGAGATACCAGCGGGTCATGCACAGGTTTATACAGAAAGAAAAACATGTACCCAGCTTATGGTGAGTCGCAGAAGCGTTCTTGATTACATGTGTTTACCTGAAGAGGCCTTCCAGGGGTGTCATGTGCTCTGGGTTAGTTTCAGGGGACATAACAAGTTGTTATTTTAAGGACACAACTCACAGACCAGTTTATACTAAGAATGAATGCTTGACAACCCCTGCTATGTGAAATGTAAAAGCAATGACAAATAGCTTATGGCAAAATACTTAACCTCAGTGGTGGTCAGGCTATCAAACAAAAGACCTTACACATGGGGTGGATGTTGTGGTGAGACGAACCCAACGACTGCTTAGGCCAAGGTTTATCAGTTCCAGACCCAAGTCAAGACTGCTAAGCCTTTGACCTGTGAGAGCAGCAAGATTTTATTCAATCCTGGCAGGAGGGAGCTTCTGTGAATGAATAATCAAACTGTTTAAAAGTCTATTGTGATGTGGATCTTAACAGAAACAACGCAATCCGCATAAAGATTAAATATTTAGGTCTGCCTCTCCTTACAGCCAAAACATACAAGGCTGAATTCCTTGAGTGGGGAGAGTGCTCGAAGTGGGTTTACCTTTTGGATGCTCTGGAATGGTCCCTCACCGTTTGGGAGACAATTTTTCAGAAGAAACGGTCAAATGCTGAGACAGAATCTATATGTGAACAAGTCTGATACGATCAGAATGGATGTGGAACTGATCAAGAATGTATGTTCTTGTCTAATCTTTTGTCAGTAAAAGTATGTGATTTGAGCAGAGAACAGATTTTAGAGGAATAAATGTAACTATTTTTTGTGTTAAATGGCAATAATAAAAGTCTATAAAGTTTATGTTGAATAGCAATATTGAAAGCCATTTGTATTTGATCCTATTAAGATAATAAAATCGAAAAATTGTGATTGATCAACGTCAGGGCAGTTTCTTATAGCACAGGCCTAATAAGAAGTCTTCTGTTTTCGTGTGTTAAACCAGTGCATTCACACCTCATCCATCCATTTTATTGGTGGAGTCAGCAGGTTGTAGACTGACTGGTTATCAGCGCTCTCGAGCTCTTTAATGGAAGGCACATCAGCAGCTGCCTGGTGTAAATTGACTTGTTCAGCTCGTGTATGGGGGCGGGAGTGGCGCTGATCAGATCTGCTTTTAAAGGCATACGGTCTTAGTGAAAAGACCAGGAATTATCCACTCGCTCAATCCCGAATAAGCTCCTGAGTTAGGCCCCAGCTGAAAACCCCAGACACAATGAATAATTAAACGCATTCCCCTATGGTTTCTCCAGAAAATACTTGTCGACTCCATTAAAAGTGATGATAACTTTAGAATGTGTTGGAATGAATAATTATTTGTTATAACATCATGATTGTTATTGATTTGCTCTAGCTAAAATATGACAATTTCATGTGTCTATTCAGTAAGCACATTGCTTTAAAGCCTCTTTACTTTGTAAACAATATCCAGAAATACGCAATAATTATATGTTTGATGATTTGAGTAGTGCAGTTGTATTGGGCAAGTAATATCTATAGCTGGAACTGGCGGTGATACAAGAAGAAACATTTTACAAGCTCCCAACAAGGCAAGATTTTGTCACATAAATACAGAGCAGACTGTCCAAATCCCTCCCCCATGTGCAATAGTTTACTTTTCTCCAAACTCAGGAACGAACTGCTAGGAGACCATCTCCCAGGCTGATACAGGTTTTATACAAACGGGAAGCGAAATATGGAAGACTTTGTTCAATCAATGTCATTCTGCAGATCCGAGTGGAAAGTTAACCATTTAGTCTCAGAACAACTGGGGGCTAAAGAGGCAGAAAGACTAGACTTAGAAAAGCAATTCAAAAATGCTAAGGGCGAGATTTGATCCCCTGCATTGATTTTCTTTCTTTGCTGATGCTGCCATTTGAGTTGAAACAGAGAAATTTTCAGGGATTTTCAAAGCATAACATTGCAGCTGCAGTGTGCTGATAAACGCCTTTTACATCCTGATTGGTTATGGCTGTGACTGTTGTGAGAAAGCCAGAGGTGAAAGTGATGACACGAGAGTAACTATAGATTAAAATCACCTCAAAAGTGCACAATCAGAATAATATTGGTGCATATTTCACTGAACACCATGTTCTGACAAATGCTACCATCCGGTAACTGAAGAAGCCAGAGTCTAGGACCAACATTACCTGAGATTTCCACTGTCTGAACTGCTGCTCAAAATAGCATCAACATGCGGGAATATATGAAAACTGTGTCATCATCAAGGAGATGTACAGTGGGGTTGGAAATCTTTTTTATAGAAATGCAAGGCATGTATTGTGTCTGGTGTACCAAATCATGATGCAAATGGCTGATTATTTACTGTACTTTAATAGGAGACCCCTTTGACACATTCGTGCCACTTTCTCCTTGCATAATACTCCATCTCAGCTCAACCTTTTCATTATTTAGCCTTGGTGCTTATCATCATGTTTTATTCATCTATAATATGCATGCAGCCCTTTTCTGGGAGCAGAGACTAGTGCATACGCTGCAAAATGTGCCAACTAACTTCTTTAAACTCCAATATTTTTCTCAAGATCATTTTGAAATGTCATCCTTAAGTACGCTTCTCAGAAAGTTAATCAAAGGGCCACTCCATTTCGAGACACAAAATCGAGACAGTTGCCTCAGTAGGATTTTGTTAAGAGCTGCCAGCACCGACCACAATTAGCCAAATACTTAAAGAGTCGACGTTTGAATGGCCAACAGCCTCTATTAGTTCCTATGGCTAAGTTAAAAGCTTAATCTCCTGTCAGTTCGCCTCAAGCTATCCTCTCCCGGGACGCAAGATGGCTCTCCCCATCCATCACCTCAGCAGGGACCAAAAGAGACACTCCCAAAGGAATAGAGGATCACAGCAATTTGCATTTAAAGCCATCAAGGTCCAACAATCCCATGGTGACATTCTCCATTTTTGCCGTATCTAAAGTGTCAGACAAGTTAAAATGCCAAGCAGTAGCAATTACCATTTTCTAGCAAAGATAAAAATTAGCTGAAATGCTAATTAACATGTTTCCAGCAGACAGAAGCCTTTGCTCAATGACCCATCTGGGAATTGTAACCTGTTTGATAGCTCAACATGAAATCGCTATTAATTCCAGTGCATGTACAAAAGGATGTAGCCACTGTTTGTCTTGTCACCTCCTCTAAGAGAAATACATCAATCAATCGTGGTGACATTTCATACAGAGACTTCAGCATGTTTCTAATAAGGCTGAACAACATTGTCAGCAGCAGCACCACATGTTAGCGTTTCTCACACAGACAATTGTATTTTATGGCACAAGTTCATGCCTCAAATTTGTGTCTCATAATTAATCATAAAAGAGTTCAAACTGTCATTCAAAAGACAGCAAGGTCTCGAGGGAGGTGATGATCAAAACAGGAGCAGAGCAGGCTAACTTAAGATTATGCTGTGATCGGAAATAAAAGACTAACAAACACAATCAAGCAAACTCATATGAAAGATTGAACCAGATGACTGACGGAGAGGAACAGCAGGGGGCTCCCAGCAAATCTGATACAACTTTGACTTCTGCAAAGTTATTATAGAGAAACTAAGGAGAAGTTCATGTAAGATGTGACTAATACTGCTTTGATAATGCATAGATTCATACTTTTTGTCTTATTTATAACAAAATAATGGTCGGTATTTGCCGAAGAATATCACCTGTGCTCTTTTTGAGATACAATCTGAAGACATGAAAGGTGCATTGTGTAACTTTTCTGGTGGAGGGTACGTCACCGAAGACATCTTGTATTAACACATGGCATCTTAAGGTGGAACACAGTGTTTTCAGGTTTAGAAGAAAAACTCAGCCTAAATATGTGTGAAACAAAACACAACTTCAGGTATGTTTTTGATGAAGAAACACCATTATACATAAGCGATAAAGGGCCCATGTTTATGCTCTTAAATCACACAAATCTAACACAAATGCAAGGGTTTATGTTGACATCTTGACGTCTTGACAACACCATTGCATACCCTTTACAACAAAACAGTCTGCATTTTTACTCAAATATTTAATCCAACTAACATGAAAAATTAAAACTATAAAATCAGATTTTCCCAGAGTGTCATTTTGGACTCCTGCAGCAACAGGACACGAGCAAAGAGCCAAGCCACAAATGGGCACCTGGTTGCTAACTCAATTCACAGACAATTAGGTTTCAATCTGGAATACAGGAGAGACCCACTCTGATGGAATAGGAAACAAAGCTGCTATTATCATCCACACAACCACTATTCTCAATGTCTGCTTTATTTGATCACCAATTTGGCAGAACGCCGACAATATTTCTGTAAATGTGGACCCTTTGTGTGCCCTCCAAATGGTTTATTACTGCAACAAGTACAAATGGCTTTCCCTGATGGATAGCTGGTGGAGTTTTTACAGCTTCTTGCATTTGTGAGGGAGGGTCTTTTTGTTTGTGTTGCTGCAGTAATGATAGTGTCTGGAGCATGCTGTATATCAATTAGGCCTTCAAAGACCCTGGGCATTTATGGCAACGCCCTTTGACCTCAGGGTGAAAGACCAAATTCTTTATTTGCATTTGAAAAAGGGTAGAGACAAACACCATCTGAAATCCAATGTTTTTCAATGGTGCCTTGTATGTGCCACAGGTATAAATTATAGGCATGTAGCAGGCATAGGCAGCATAGGGGTCTGAATGCAGTTTTAGAGTGAAGGGTGAATGACCCTACTTCCTACACTATCATCTTTGAAATGTGTTGCTATCAACTAAATACAAATATGATATGATACATTCTTACACATTATATTGGTGTAAGTTAGGGTTTAGATATTTAAATACTGGAATCTGTTTTGTTTTTGTTTTTTTTGTTTTTTTTATAAAAGTTTACATTGTAGATGGGACTTTTAGGTGCATAGTTAAGTTATTTTCTTCTCCCTTCAGTGAACAGCTTCAAACATTTTCCAATTGAAATCCCAAGGGTCTCAACTAATCCTTATCTTCTCCACCAGAAGAGGGATGATCTCAGTGTAAATCAGTGAGGCCTTTGATCAAAGTATTCTACCAGTCTTAAACACATGCTATACATGTGTGGAATATTTGTCAACATAAGACGATCTGTAGTGTTATTACAAATGAACTAGCTATTTATGAATCCAAGTATGCTGAGGTTTTGACCACTATTGACCCTCATCCATTCCTTTCTTAAAATAAAATACCAGTGGGAAATTATAAACAAAAAAATTAAAGTAGCTGAATAAAGTCTATTGCATAATACATCGCAGACATTGATAAAGTGAATACACTGGACAAACTGATGGCTTGTAGCTCTTTTCCTTTCCCAATTAGGGAGCTGTCAATAGAAATTAAGTCCAACACTTTCTTTCAAAACATGGCCTGAATAAACAGGTCTGCATTGACAGTCCTCAGTGTCAGTGTGATCTATGTCAAATTATCCGTTTGTCTGTGGTTAGTATCAATCTCCACCCAAATCTAATCTAGTATCACACTGGCACAGTCCACAATAGTCTATTTGACTTCCATCACACGCTGGAGCTTGGACCTCAGAATCTCGTAAAACAGGCCTAATGCAACATAATACAAACACTCACGTTTTAGATTGTGAATTTAAGTGGTAAGGGGTCAAGCATTAGGGCACGCTTTCCTATTGTTACTCAAGACGACTGTGCAGCTACAGTTGCCATTACAATGAGATATTGGAAAACTTGGAGAATGCAGCTCCACACAGTTCGCACATATCGCCATCTGCCTGCTACAGGAGAAACTTCAATCCAGCCAACAAATAAGTATTTTAGCTTCCGTTGGTGGGCATTATGTCCCCCGGTCATTTGCTCCTCATTTGTTTATTTATAGTAAAGAACATTTCGGAAATAAATGCATAATAAACATACCTTGAAGGCGCAGCGCCAACGCCAGTATCCATATGCCAAAACACATCGCCATGGCTCCTCAACTATCCGGAACGTCTCTGATAACCTGACAGCGAATGGAAGCGGCTCACAGGCGACAGAAAGCGCGCATGCAACTTGTGCAAATCCCACAAATACAAATAACTAGTGCAGCTCACTCGCTGAGCAGAAGTAGCAGACTTTTGCCAAAGTGGGTGCTCTCCGGTGCGCTTTTCTGTGATTAAGCATCAATTCGAGATCTGCGGCTATTCCTCGTGCAGAGTTTGCACTGTTACTATAGCCTCAGAGTCCCTCTATTCAAATCCAAGCAGCTTGAGAGTCCGTGTGTCAAAATGACGGGGGCAAAGACGAGTTCTATTGAACCATGCAGCCTTTGTTACTCCGGTCTCCAGCCTCCTTCCACTGCTGTGGAGGTAAAGTGGGCGGGAGGTCTTCGATCGATGCTGGTTGGGAAGTTTCCAATACTTGCAGAGTTCCTCCGAGAGAATGTCGCCGTTTCTCTCCTTCGCACAGCAGCTAAAAGATGGTTTGCACCTTTACGCACGTCCAAACGTCCCGTAAACAGCCCCTGGGCCAGAAGAGCAGTAAAGTTGTATGAAGAGTGGGGATCACAGATGTGCCCCGATAGCTCCTTGTTTTCGGATCAAATGGAGAGCAGCGTTCTCCGGCTACGCGCACCGCCCCGCAGATCTGCCACCACTGTGTGTTGCAGACTATCGCTGACGCTTTGGGAGAGATCGGATCGAGTGACGTTGTGCAGGGGAGGAGCCTGGATTGTCCTGCAAAAAGGAGAGGAACGCTATGGCAGCCCGGTAGCCCCACGCCTGACCATAGAACTGACTCAGAAACTTCTGAATGCTTTTCAGCATGCATTTTGTGTGTGTGTGACAGCTAGGCGTTCTTTTAGGTTTCAGACATTTTTGGATACGTAACGGTTTGTCAGGCGTATTGTAGCGGCGTGAGTAATAAAGAAGCATTAGAACATGGTTTTGAGTCATTACAGCTTAAAACAACGTGATGACCCACAGCAAGGGCGGCAAAACGCCCAAAAGCACGTGTTTTGTAATGGACATTTGCTTTACCGTCGATTAAAATGTTAATATGAGGTAATAACAGCTATAATTAAAAATAAGCTACTACAAGAAAAATAATGCCTATTATTCCTCTGTCATTTGGCACCACTCACACGCGAGTGCCCTCGTGACAGTTCAAGACCACAGCACAAAATTACTAAATGAACAAATGGACACTCATAAATAACTATTCCAACTTGAAGTGACAGTACAGACAGTGTTTTGTATAAAGACACAGTAAAAGTTTCTAAACCTTTGTGCAGAACACTTCTCATTGTGTGTGTGTGTTGGTCTGTGTACGCCTGAAGGGTTGTGCTTTTACCTCCTCCACTGCTGTGACAGCTAACTAACACAGCTCAGCTCATTTCCTTTGGCTTTCCTTCCTGACAGCCCCTCTTCCTTGTTTCTCACTTGTAAGTCCTTGCCTCATCCTTTTTTCTTCTTACAAACAAGCCCTCAGATCCGGCCTGTGGACTCGGAGGTAAATGAGTGTTAGGATCAATGTGAAAACACTTCCCTCTTGTGGACGCTACTTCAGTGGCTATTTGGGTAATTGGAAAGAGGTTTACCTGCTATATACACTGGCCAGATCAGGCATATCTTTATGACCACCTCTCAAATGTTTGGTGGCAACCATAGTAACCCTTAAATCAAACCTCATACACTGGGATGTGAAATTCACTGTTTTTAAACAGCCTATATTACACTATTTTCTGATCCGTTATAATGTTGTTTCCTCATCATAAACAAATCAGGAGTTGTATTGTGTTTCATTCACACATGTTTAACACACAAACCCTGCACATTTAGACTAAGTTCCTCTCTCAAACAGGAAATATGCTGTTCCACTGTGTGATGTCATGTGGTAATCAATCACAAGGTGGAGCACATCATTTTGAGCTTTGGAGATATAGACAGACTAATAATACAGTATTACTCAAACAGGTATGTTTTGAAGAGGTAGCAACATTGTAACATGGCTTAAAGCTCGAAAGAGTCGTTTTGTATAATATCAGTTCTTATAAAATGAACTATGTATCTTATCTGAGGAAGGCTCTGCCACCTTCTTTTTCTCCATGGTTATTGCTATGCCTGGAATGTTCAACAGTATGATATTAACTTTGCATATAAATAAAACAATAAAAACATATGTATTCTTACTGTATGTCTTGTAACTTGGTTTGGTGGCATTTCCAATGAGATGTCACTTGTCTCCGATGAGATAGACATTGATGCCATATTTGAACATTTCAGGTGAAGAAATAACATCTCCATGGTAACCCAAATAAACCTAATTAATTTATATTATCAGAGTTGACAACAAGCTGTGCACTACTACTTGTTACCTAGTCTATTCACCCCATGGATTCTGAGATGCTCTGACTTGTCTGTTTATCCAGTAGCTTTTGCCAGGCTTAAGGGCATTTTCCTGCTTTACATTTCTGTGATAAACATCTCTTGCTGCCTAATATATCACTTCACTAGCAGGTATTATGATGAATAGGTGTGTTCCACTCCTCTTTTTCAGTGGTCATAATGTTATGCTTAATGGCAGTCATTCACATTAGCAGGCAAATGGGGTGTAGGGAGGGTAGAGGTTTGCTTCTTGGGGTCAAAACCTTGTCTTTGGTCATGATGTATAACCACGAGTAAAACAGTGTATGCTGAACTGCATGAAGAAGCACCTGCCATCACGAGGAGCAGTGGGCCAATTGGTATTTAGGGTGAGCAGTTTCTCCAAGCAAAGTAGTATCAATCAGGCTGTAAGCAGGGAAGTGCACAGCCATGCTATACTTACATGATGCATTTAATAAATAAGGCAAATGTAGTGTTAAAACGCAGAAGCAGACAGCCACTTATCCTGGTAATTAATGTCACAGGGATTCCACTTGATAGTTGATGCTAGAAATAATCATTTACAGTGTAACAGTTTTAGTAAAATATTCCAAGAAATGTATAACAGACTAACTCCCTGACTTTAAAGGAGTCCTCTTTACATTATCATTTGTATAACTGATTGAATCTATTGCACTTGGTCAAAGTTTGAGTAACAAATAATGAGTGAAAAATGCTGAACAGGCTGCCCGTGATTGATTTACACAAGAGATGATGAAATTTGATACACTCATTTTGAAGTACATCTCGTGGTACAGATTGAGTCAAGGCCTGGTTCACTGTGGAGATTTGGAACTGTCGCATCCAATCTGACGTACTGGGAAGTTAGTGAGAGATACGATGTATAAAGTTGTGTTCAATTGGAGGAGTGCTTTACTGCAAAAAGTCTCATACCAGCAAAGAAACTTCCACAAATGATATTCTGTTGTTGTTATGGGGGAAATTTCTATTGTTGCATAATTGTGTAGAGCATCACAAGTGAAAGAAAACACGTTTTACTGCAGCTTTCTGTGATGGCCCTCAAGGGTCCAGTCAGGGAAGGAACACGTGATTTGGGAAGCACCCACATACCTTGACTAAGTGAGAACACTGCATGCTCGGTTTTGGTTTAGTCTGATTGAATTTTTTTTTTTTTATATTACGTATTCTCTTATATACTGACAACAAAACTGCACTATACCCTGGACCTTATGTTTTGGCTGAACATAGCTTAGTTCTGTTACATTTGTTTTGTTGGGACCTGGATTTACTTTGCAAATCCCACTAAAACCACTGATGTATATACGACTAGCGACAATTATTATCTCAGTTATTATTTTTATATCTATCAGAACTGCGAAAACATGCCTGTAAATGCCCTTGGTTGAAGTAGAAATATTCCCAACAAAAAATCAGAAATGGATTGTGAACATAACCAAATCACAGACATATCAGATTATTTGGAAAATTACATAGTACTTCATGTTACACACCCGTTTACCTTTTAGCCTTTTGAATGCACTGGAATCTAGATAATCTAACATTGTATCCACATCCATTTCTTTATCATGACTTGGACATAATCCACGGCCATAAAAGAGAGGAGACACATCCCTCAGACTTAAAAACAACCTCATTAGCTCCGGGTCATAAATCTGAGTGACACAGGGCGTGAGCGTCATCTGGGACTTCTCCAAATTTTGTCATCACCAAACTTTGATTTATTTGCCATGACAACTGTCAGTTTGTGGCAACCTGCAGTAAACACTTCCATGAGCTTGAATACAAATGTTGAATGTCAGTGAAGCAGAGCTCATAAAGGAGACACCATGACCCAACCTATGCTGAAGAGTTTTAAACAATTATGTAATAGTATTTATTTATGCAGACTGGCACATCCATTACACTGACTAAGCCACTTGTGAAAAGTACATTTGTTTGAGAGACTTATCAACTTCTCAGGCAGGTTAATAGATTTCTCAAGTTTCACTTAGATACTGTGCAACCTTCTACTTTACAGGTATATAATGAAGTTTGAGATATAACAGAACATGCTAACTGTGGTTTATTCAGGTTGACTGCTTTCTGTTGAAATGCAAACTTAATTACCTCTTCTGTTAGAAACAAGCACAAGTTAGAGGCAAAAAAGAAAGTTTGTTTTGAGCTATTTGAGCAATTTCTCTAAAATGTAATGGTTTGAATGTTCTCTAAAGGTTCTATATTACACAAAATTGACACTTGTGAGCTCCAGACCATGTTAGAATGTTGTTACCTTCTCAAACAAAGCACAACTCCAGGTATGTTTTTGATAAGGAAACAACAGTATCAGAAAATAGAATAATATGGGCACTTCAAGTTATAGAGAGAAGCTGGAAATGGATGAACTGTCTAAAATGAATGAAAGATAAGACAATTTGTGTTTTAATAACCTTAAATACTAGAAACTTGCAATTTAAATATCACAATAAGTATATCTTTAAAAAAAATATCTCAAAACCTCAAAACTTCTCCAAATATACAATTTGGATGTAAAAAGGTGCAAAAGCTTACTGTTACTATTGGGATATCAAAATACTTTCTCTCGTGGGTATTGTGATTAAATTTTCTTTTATTTTTTCTTTTATTTTTTTATATTCATTTGAGACAGGGACAGCGCACAATTTTACCATTACCCTTAACAGGAGAGATGCATTGTACATCAGGTTGTAGCATCAGTGCTAATTTCCACCTGTAGTCCCTGAGCAGGTTTATTGATTGATTGTATTTAACTGACCTTGACTATCAACTGTTCTGGAGACCTATGTAGCATGTTTTGTGTTGTGTTTGTGTGTTTGGATACATATTATGTATCCAAAGATTCTACCTATTAACATAAATGTACATATTAGGGCGTATACCAATTCCAATTCATGACTCACCCTCATAGTTGCCATTGTGATTTCTGCAGAGTTCTGAGGCCTGATGGAAACAGTGGCAGTAGACAGGGCTCTTCTCTGCTCATTCTCACTGAGACACTGGTTTGAGACGCACACATTTGAAGAGCTCAAAGCACTTTTTGGTACAAATCTGGCTTTGACCTTTACTTACTCTAGTGGCAACTATGTCAACCTATGACATCTATAAGCCCTCTAGTGCAACAGGTACATACACAGTACTCACTGAAGAAAGATACCAAGAACAACAGTTACTAGTGACTTTAAACCACCAGGTTTTGTCAAAAATGTGTTAATGTAAGAAACAGCCACCCACTTCTGTACAAGTAAACTGAACCCAAAATGAGAGGAAATTTGATATGAAAATCACTATGAGAAACAAAATGTTCTTGTTTCCTGAAGGAGTGCAGAGTGGAAAGCAGCTCAATACTTGTCCCCAAATACTGAAGAAATTGCACTGTCACATTAAAATGTGTATTTTTTTTTCTGCTTTTACTTGATTGTTAACAGTCCAGGGCATATGATGTCATGATTTGACATTGATGAAGTCTTGGCACCAATGCATAGTTCAGAGGTCACCATCAGTAACACCCTGCAGGGACTGACCCATACTAACTTAATCCAGATCTGTCTTGATGAGGGAAGCTTCGGCCATGTAGCCAAGTGCCAGGCCCTGGACAGTACACAGACTGTGGCTGTGAATATCCTGAAGCAGAAGACCTGGCCCATGAGGTAAGTCATGTCTGTCATGTTAAGATGGCTGGCCAAAAAGAGTTTCAAAGCATAGATGACTATTACTGTTACACTATGAATTACTATTCAAGTAAGTGTAAAAGTATACCTCACCTCTGCTGAACCTAGACCTGACCAGTAATAAGTAACTTATTTGCTTAGTTAGTTAAATCCCAGTGGTGATTTCTGTCCTGTATTACTTTATGCATTTAATATCATCTTTAAGTTCACAGTTTTAACTCTCAGCTATGTGTCCTTAGGTGTCTATGTTGGAGGAGCTCAGTGTCCTGGACCCCATCCACACTAGCATAGTGCACTTTATGAAGCACTTCCTGTTCATGGGCCTGATTGTCTGGCCAGAAATCCTCTGCATAGACCTGTTTAGGTTTATAGTAAACAGGGGCAGCACCCCATTTGAACTGATGGAGATCTGTCCTATTGCCCACCAGGTTTTGAAGGATTTACTACAGATATCCCAACAGTGCAAATGTACCAAATGAATATCGTTTTCAAACAGATCCAGTAAGTCTTACTTTCTCACGTCTTAACACATTCCTTAAATCCCAGTCCTTCGCAACTTTCAAGTTTAACCAATTTTCACAAAATTTCAGTTTTTAAAGACCCAAATGATGCTAACTTCCCTCTTCTGTCTCTGCAGTTGTTGGTGGCTTTAGATGCACTGAAAGGCTCAGCATCCTGCATAGCAACATCAGACCTGATAATGTGATGTTCACCAACCTGCAGGACCAGCCACTAATAACTCGACCGAGGATGAGAACATGAAGGACTTCATCGATCTTCTTAAAGGAATGCTGTCCATGACTAAGAAGCAGAGAGTGACTCCCAGCCAGGCTCTCCAGCATAGTAATGTAAGTCTACACCTCTCAATCATATAATAATGTAAAAACTCAAATAATGTGTGGCTACTGTGTGTGTGTTTTTTCAGTTTTACCACCTCAGAGGAGTTGATGCTGACCTGTCCTGGGGTGGACTCATTTTCATGTCCCCCAGAAAACACTCCAGAATCATCTGATGATCAAGGTTCTGGCATCTGGTCCTTTTCAGGACCTTCAAGTTCTACATGCTCATCCCTTTCAGGGCCTTCAGACTGTACACCCTCCTCTCTTTCAGGACCTTCATGTTGTACATGCTTGTCCCTTTCAGGGCCTTCATGTTCCACTTGTTGGATTGAGCCTACAGCGCCCCCTAGCAGCTGGAATGAGCTTGAGCCAGTTTATTATCCGAGCAGCTCTGAACTCTTGACCCTTGTCAGGGTGGCAGAAAAAGCAGTCACCGTCCGTGTAGAGGACCTGCACAACACTCGAGAAGTGCTGTACTCTGTTTCTAGAGGATTCCCAGAGTCTTCTGGAAGATTGCAGCTGTGTGCATCATCATCACTGATCATCATCATCATGATCATCACTAATCACTTTTATTAATACATTCTTTATTATTGCACCATTCACTTGTCCTGGTCTTGTTTTAAATTTGACACAATTCAAACATGTAAATATCACAATAGTCCTCTTTTAAGTATAACCGGTGTATGCCAGAGGTTAAAAACTCTGAAAAGTCTATATTACATAATACGTCTGCTTTAAATTACAGCGATGGGATGAGACTGAGACACTTTGTAGCCATCACTCATGATAGTGTAATTTTAACCTTTGGAATAATGGAGTTAATGATGATTGCCTCCTATGTAGTTTCTTTCAGCGTCATAACATTCAGTCTTCAAAATCACTACTTCATTAAGTTAGCCATGATATCATTAATGCGTCCGCTAGCAGACTTCACTGTCAGTATCTTGACACACAAGGAGAATTTGACAACTTATGTGCCAGTAGATATTATTTGAAAAGACACATGCAGGTTTAGCTATGATAAAAAAATATTCCAAATTTTATAGAGAAAGATAAAGGAGCAGTGGGTGTTAAATAATAATAATAAAAAAACTCTATATAACCCAGTTTTCTTTGCAAGATGGAAAAATATGACAAAAGCAAGCAAATATTCTTTAGTACAAAACTGTGCAGAAACAACTCGCTGGCTGTGCATTAGCGTGATTATTGACCCACAAAATCACACTGTGAGATGTGGTTAGTGCATGCTGACCTAATTCATTTAACAGTAGAGGGGTCACTGCTTTAACCATACACATTAAAAACAGGCAGTGTTTCAGATAAGAGTCACATTGTTTTGTTGACCTTGGCATAAGCGACTCTGACATATAGTAAACAGTTAGTAATATCTTAGAGGCAACCACAGAAATGTTGTCTGTCTAATGAGTGAGCATTAGCTTTAGCTTGTAAAGAAACAGGAAAGCTAAGAAGCAAAGAACTAGTCAGGGTTGGGAAGTTAGAGGAGAAATGAAATCTTAAAATTCTGCTGGACTGAAATGTGGAAGTGAAAATCCTGAGATATATTTAAATGTAGAAGTGGTCATAAGTAAAAGTATAGTATTAATCCTGAATAAACTGAAAACAGAAACTTAGCAAAAAACAGTAACTACTGTGAAAAGTAAAATAAATGCGATTGTGAAGTGGACAATAATACAATATTTGGTCTTATGAGGTTAGGATATATTAGGTCTTCTGTTTAGCTACGGTGTTTTACCTTTACCTAGGTCTGGACAATTCTAGTATCAAATTGCAGCTCTTCGGTGATTTTTGTTATATTTAAGATTCAGTTCACATTAGGAATCGAGAGAAGATACAGGAAGTACTCAACTAATACAAGAATCCAATCCATTTCAGAACATAGAAAACTAAACTACAAAATTAGCAGATTTATGCAGAACAAAACACAATATGTATTTGTTTGTAGAGGAAATTATGTCACATAAACAACTGCAGTGTTTGTGATCTGCTAATTGCAACCATTCAAATTGTGATTTCCATTTGATTGTTATAAATCTCACAAGCCTCATTCCCATCATGACTTTTGTTGTGGTTTCTGAGTGAAATATATCATAAAGGCCTATTCAATGAACAACAGATACCTTTGTTATAATGTGGCCTGCATAATTCATGGACTGGGGCCAAAGTCAACAAGGGCCTGGCACAATATGCCACGCCCCTGCCACACACTTTAATCTATTATTTACCACTGGTCCATTATGCCATATGTTTAATTACACTATAATTGTTAGACATCATAAGGTCCAGACTGTCCAGCTGTGACCGGCCGCACTAGCCTGCAGCTAATTCAGTTTTTGTTTTGTTTACACCCAAACAGACTTTTCAGGGTACAATTAAAGCACCCTATTGGTATTGTGTTGTTCTTATCTGAAAGTGCTTGCCTTTTTCTCAGTTAACTATGAAAAACAGATAATAAATATGTTTAATTCTTACTTCTTAATATTCAACAGAATTAACGGTCTGAATCATAGCATCAAGCCAGGATCCTTAGGGTATATTTATATGATGACAGTCTGAACAGAAGACGCAAAAGTGGCATCGTGTCTTCACTTTTTATTCCGCATTTCGACAAGCGTTTTCAGGAGGAAATCTGCGTGCATACGGTGACGCAAAAGTGTGTGGAATTCGATTGGGCATGCTTGTACTTAAAGCAACAATGACATCTTTGGACATCAACCATCGACTGGTTTTCCCAGGTCTCGCCCATAGCAGTCTGGCTCGCCTGTGACAAACTGGTGCATCCAGAATTTAAGAAAGGTAACTGCAGATCCTTCTCTGTTCACTAATAGTATCTATGCATATTCTGTACATTTGTTGGGATGCCTCCTGTAAGCTTATTAGAGGTGCCAGAGCAGCTTGAAGGTCCAACGCATGGAAATGATCCAACACGTTTGTTTCTGTGTACTGTACGTATGTGATGTAAACGTGAACGCAACGTGATCAGATCTGACCAGAGTTTTGTGTCTTGGACAGTGTTGTCGGAAACACTACAGAGGAGCATATTCCACTCTGGAGGACGGTTTCAGATTTTTGCGTTTTTAAGCCCCAAAAACGCTGTCACCGTCTAAACGAAAGGCACATCTGATAAAATATTTTGTCGTTTTTACCCGCAAGCGTTATAGTGTAAACAGGCCCTTAAGCTTAAAGGTATGTTATTTTTCTGGTGGAGGGTCTGGCAATACATTTCCACAGAGTAGGGATGTAACAATATCCAAATCTCTCAGTACGATATTATCACGATATGCATCTCACAGTACAATATTTATGGTGATATTTTGGAAAGGCTTGTATAATTGTAGATAGGACACTTTTTAGCTTTTAAAATACCTTTACAAGATTTTGGTGTGAATTATTTTCATCATAATCCCAAGAATTCAAGTCAGTTTCTTCATGTTGTCTGCACTGAAATGAATGTTTATAAGATGCTGCTACTATAAAACCATGCATTTAAGCAAAGAAAACTTGTAATTCGATATATTGTGACAGCTCATGATATTATTGTGAGACTTTACAATACAATGCAATACATACAATACAATATCATAATATTTTGGTTATTGTTATATCCCTACCACAGAGACAAACAGAAAAGCTGCTTATTCCTCTAAATTTCAGTAATAGAATAATCATTTTTTTTTTATTATAGTGTAGGGGGGAGTTCTCTATTGTGGATGAGGTTAAATGTCTTAGTCACATGCTCAGGAGTGACCGCAGGGATGATGATGACCTTCAGAGGCAGTACAGAAATTGTATGCACAAGATAATACGCAAGAAATCTTTATTTAGCTCTGCTCAAAGTTTACTGCACATGACTCTACTGTATACTGGCCACTTGTGGTGCAGTTCCAGTAAACGTAAATTCAAGAAGCTACAGGCTGCATATAATGAGACGCTTTGTATTTTACTGAAAATCTTCTCCACGTGGACATGTCGTTCTTTACTCTAAAAAATTAAACGCACACCACAGAGGAAAATTGTAAAGCAAAGAAATGAAGCAGTTATTGAGTTCAGCTTTATTTAAGATTCTTCAAATTACCCCAATCACTGTAACGCATTTGGTCCACTTACCATACTCTGGGATAATTGCTGTTATTTTCAGTTCTTATAACATAATTGTGCCAAGTATCTTCCCCTCTAATTCATACAGCTCTTATTTGTAGCTGTAAGTGTGATTTCTATAGCTCTGTCTTTGTCAGCACACTGATTCTTTTGCAGCAACAGCAGGATAAATTCTCCACTCCTAGGATAATGAGATGGATCACATGCACGGCACAACTCGTAGGTTACATGGTTTTTAACTATCCATCAACAGGCTCATTTTCCAACCACTCCAGCCTCCAATATTGTAGATAGAGAGCGACTTCACTTTGACCGCGCACCTTGTTAAAATCTTCTCTGCCTCCTCGTGCTAAAATGACCACATGAAATATAAATGATTATTCCAAATAGGCTCCTTAAATCAGTCCTGTTTCTCTAATCACACAGATAGGAAAAAAAAAACACCTTCTTTTTGGATTTGTCTAAAAATAGGCACATTTAAGAATAAATATCCCTTTGAAATTTGCAGGGAACACATTATTGTTACATTGCAGGATGTGGGTGATTCACTTTCTACCAAATCATGGGGAATTGTAAATGCCTTATTTGCTAATGCCTCCTATTCATTCTCAACTCTGTAACAAGCTTTCTATGGCAAAAAAAAACTCGCATTATGTTTCTTTCTCTGAGCTCGCTGACAAATACACACTTAGCTGATTTATTTCCTGAATGGCATTTTACTACACCGTATTCGTATTTGAATAACAAAAGCTCACTACAACCACCATCTCCGTGCACAAGGATATAGCATTCTGAACAATCATCCAAATAACATTGAAGTGTCCTTTACAGAAGTAGGTTTCTATCACCTTGGCATTGCCACAAGAAAAATGACACTACAATTTTAAGTGTTAGCCTCACTCCTCTTGTCTTCCCCTAACAGGATTTTTGAAAAGTGACAAAAGTGAGCAGTCGGGGGTAGTTGGGAGAGAGGGGACAGCCTTGGTGACATCCACAGACAGGAAAATGAAGAGGAAGTTTTATTGTGGTTTCTCGTAAGAAAGGAGCAGTGCTTTCCAATGATGAACTGATCCTCAAACCACTCATTTCACTTCTCTATCCTCATGACGTTTTAGCTTTTATCTTTTGCAAATCAGCAGATATTCCAATTTCTACAAAGGTTCTTGCTGATATGCATGATTGGGTAATGTTTGATCAAAGAGGAATTGACTGGGATGTAATTAGCCTTTCAAGTTTCTAATGTAGGTTTCATTTCAAGAGAAGATCGAGAGGGAAGTAGGGTCATAGATTTCTTGATAGTTTCCATAATGGTGAAGATAAGACACTTTTGTTAATTTTGTTTGTATTGGTGATAAAGCTCATTCTCCTGATTGAGTTTACCCACAACAGGTCAACACTGATTTGTTCTATTAAAGGTCTTATATTACACAAAACTGACTTGTGAGCTTTAAGCAGTGTTACAATGTTGTTACCTCCACAAAAACATACCTAGAGTTGTGTTTTGTTTCATTCACACATGTTTGAGTAACCTTCTGTCTACATCTTCAAAGCTCAAAATGTTTTGTTCCACCTTGTGATGTCAGTTTCAGATTAGGATCAACCTTTTACCTTTAGTTGAGTAAACATGGGCAATTCCAGGACTGAAATCATCCAAATGATTCTAATGAAGATGTACGGAGCACAGTGGAGCACTTCCTGCATTACATGAGAAGTTGGAAAGAAGTATTTTCTGTTTGAAAGAAGAACTCAGCCTAAATATAATGGGTTTGTGTGTTAAACATGTGTAAATGAAAGAAAACACAACGCCAGGTCTGTTTGTGATGAGGAAACAATGTTATAACATAGAGCAGAAAATAGCCCCGTAGTGCAGTGTTTCCCAAACTTTTTTTTTCTGGGGACCCATATTTTAAAAGTCAGAAACCTCAATAGACATTATTCGTAAATCACAAAATAAAGGTGGATTTGACCATTATTGAACATTAATGAGGATATTTTATTGTTGACTGAGTGATCATGTCTCTAAACAATTAGTATTACTTAAGTTTTAAACAATTAAAAACAGTCATTGAAGCAGCAATAAAAGGATCCATACGTCGCTTATTTGGACATTAACTGTATCCCATTTCTTTTTCTTTTCAACATTCAACTGAACCAGCAATAATGGAACAAAATAGTAAATAGAATAATTGTGGAAATATTAGAAATTACACAAAACATGTCTTAACATTTCAACATTTCTAATGAGATAGGTGGGCCTGTCTGTGTTTTTGTAGCTTGTTCCAGTTTGGGCTGCAGGAGGAGAGCGCAACACACATATCAGGCGCAGTCTGTTTCTGTGTCTTTGTCTTAATTTTTATGAGCACAGAATATCTCATGTGTCAGAACTGTATATTGCAGACCTACATACATGCAGATTGTGACAAGGCAACCCCCAAAAAATCTCTTGCAACCCACCTGAGGGTCGCGACTCAGTCTTTGGGAAACAGTGCCGTAGTGAGTAAATCACTACAACTATAGTGGAAACTACAACTACAACAATAAATCTAATGTATTGTCAAAGAAGGAATGGAAGAGGATAGGCTAAGTCCACTGGCCAGACAAATCATTACACTCATTATCATCCTTACACTCAGGTGGTACAAATACTCATTGAAGTATTTACTGAAAGCATTTTAATGGATTTTCAGTAGAGAACCTTTTAAAGTCTGTTGCTCTAAGAAAGAAGACCTGACAACTTTAAGAAAAGATAGCTTATTTGTACAGATAATGGCAAGTCTGACAAAGTCTCCATAAATAAACTTTTATGTTTGTTGCAGCAGACAGTAATCGCTTTGTTTTTGTTTGCGCACATTTCAATCTACTTCTCACTGCAATCCATTAAAGAAATCATAGTTTTATTGTCAGGAAATGAGTTGAAAAACATTTTTCATCAGTTTGAGTATATAGCTTATTACAAACATACATAATAATATAATAAATGAGGTGGATACTATGAAAAAAAAAGTCAATTCAAGGTAAAATTATAATTAAGTGCCTATATAGAACACTACATGCTTTTATAATACGTTACAATGGTCTAGCTCACACTCAAAAAAGAGATTTGTCTCGAGGGACTTAAAATAATGGTTAAAAAAACAAATAAAAGACGGTTAATCTGGAATTGTATCCTGTCTCGACATTGTGGCTGTGCGACTGACAGGTGGATTAACCCAATCAGAGATGTGCATGGTCCATTTGTGACAAAACAAACACAGGATTTTAAGAGTAAAAAAGAAAATGATATATAATCCGGATGACAGAAAAAGCGTGGGTTTTTGTAAAATCAACGAAACACAGCACTAAACTATGAATCAGAGGGAAAATATATTTGGTTCTGAATGTTATGAGAATATTTCAGAAGAGATGTGCAGTACAAATAAGTGGCTGTGATTAGACTGAACTGAAATGGGGCGCTTGTCTGATGTGCTGTATGGGCTGGTTGTTCAACATTCTAACAGAATAACAGGGACTGTAGAGCAAAAAAACAGCCACATAAAAATGTTGAATTGGAAAAAATATCAAACACATTTTAGTTGAAATAGAACTGGAATAACTTAATTTCCTCTATTAGCCTGGTTTACTGACGCATTAGATATATATAGCAGCAAGACATTTTTATTGAATCCAACATTTTACCTACAATACACTGTCTTTATTGTGCACATTGCTCCACCATTTTAATACTTTTAAAGCAATAAAATCATTTGCAGTGGAAGCTTTCACATTACACACTGAAGGTCAGTTAGCTTTTCAAGTATCCTTTAACAGACATAAAATACATGAGCGTATAATTTGGGAAGGTACAGTGCAGAGACATAACTGCCGCAAAAGGTATAAAACGCTGAGTTAGATGCAAAGAAAAGGCCGGCCGCAAGCAGTAAAGGAATGGATTCTATCTGCAGATCTTTAATTTGAGTCTTGGGCTTCAAAGGCCTGCAGAGAGAAAATGACAGAGGCGCCGAGTGACCAGTGGGCTATCAGCAAATGGGTGGGCAGTGACACAGGGCTCATCACAGGCACCAATCTGGAGGTGCACACAGGACTAAATGACTCAGACTGTTCGAATAAATACGAGCCGCGGGCGACAGCCAGGCCCATTATAGGAAAGATTATAGGTGAGACATGAGGTAAGGTGCTGCATGGACACTTTTCAACATTTTTAGTAAGACTTTGAAACTGCTTCAATATGAAATAAACCATAGACTTATTGTGTACATGCATGTTGGAGACAGTAAATGCTAAATGGTCACTTTTTTTTTTTTTTACTTTTTTTTAATTTTAATATAGCACTTTTCCACCTTCAAGGCCTTCACTCAAAGAGCTTTACATCAAGGAACCACTTACCCATTCACACACACACATTCATACATCAATATACACAGACACTGGGAGAGATGTGGCTTAAGTGTCTTGCCCAAGGCCACAACAGCATTCATCTGTAGGAGCTGGAATCACACTGCCACATGTGGGTCAATGGATCTGGCTGATCAACCAATGATATTTACATCGAGAATGGGATTCAAATTGGCAGTAGACCTGTTGATTAAAAAGCACTAACCACATGACTGAAAACTCAACATAGATTTAGTTCAAATGTGATGCACTGCCTGGCACTACTCTAGTAATACAAAGACTGGTCAGAATAAATGGGTCAGTGACGTGACGTTGCCATTTTTGTGTCCAGAAGCCACAACTTTTAGTTATTAATATATAAAGGTTTAAATTGTTTAAATGTATTAGTTTTATATCACTTTGGTTGTACATTTGGAAGAAGAAACCAAATTTGACAGAATATTATAGGTTTAAAGTCTTAAAATGTCATTCAGTGAAAGGGGTCACACATAGAATCAGAGATGACATTTGCTTGCAAAAATTATAAAAACTTACTTTTCTCTGTGGCATAATTTTTGAAGCAGTGGCATGAACGTATAAAAGTATTTTCAAAATTAACAGAGAACTACTTTTAATGTCTTAAATGAAAAGCCTATTTCATCAAAGTCATTCGGTAACATGATGTTAAAGGGCCACTGCTGGTGACTCCTTTGTCACGAGAAGTACAAGTGCCACAATTCTGGATGTCATTTGGTGCAATGGTCAAAATGTGTTTAAAATTGTTATAATTATTAAAATACTACATTTGAAATTAGTTCTTTTAAAATCGTATTTGTATTATTTACCACACACATAAAACTATATTTGCTACTATATTAAAGTAATACTTTTCATTTTAAATGTAAAATAATCACATAAATAAAGGAAATTAGGATTAGATTAATTAGTAATTATTCAAAATGCAATTGGACAATAACTATACTAAAGGTAGACAGATGTTGTTAGTGGGATTTAGGTGAGTTTTTATAAAGTCAGTTCCAAAAGATAGGTCATGTTTTTGTATTTCAGTTGAACTGTCATTCGGTAACACACAGATGTCATGCGATCAAATGCTGATATTACAGTAACATGTATCAGAAAAAGTTTGTTTTGACATAAAAAAATATATATATATACTTTTACATAAGAACTTAAATTAATGAGGGAAAATACTAACATACTTGGGTTTTATCCAATTTTGAAGCGTTTTACTCTTTATATGAAAAAAAGAGTTGAAAGTTAAGTTAAATTGCACAATTTGCACAAATTGCACAAATTGTGAAATTCTTCAAAACTTTAAGAAAACAAGGCCTACTGTTTATTTGTAGATCTCAGTTATTTAAATGCAATTACATTTTAACAATATGTCCATTGCACCAAATGTCATTTTTAAGATGTCCCTGGATTTAAATGGAGAAAAATGTTTGTTTCTTTTTTTTGATCAAAGTTTTTTTTAAGGGGCATATATAATAAAATATACACTTAAATATACCAGAAAATCTACACATTTTGTGTGCCATTATATTTTTATTTTTTGAGAATTTGAAAATTGCTGATTGTCACTGACCCATATATAAACAAAAAATGTTCAACCTCTTTCCTTTTGCCAACAACAAAGCATGTCATTTATGTCATTTTTCTCGACATTCCTCTTAATTTTTATCTTAAAAAAAAGAAAAAGGTAACTTAAATAACCACTTGTTGAACCACCTTGTTCCAATGTCATTTTCTCTTAGAGTATCGCCCTAACAACAAAAGCAACAAAAATTACAATTCTTCTTTTATACCAACACACCAATAGTAACTGAAACGGTCCAAGGTTCAGACCATTGCAAAATGTCTTCTGAAAACAAAAGCAGCATTGTACTACATGGCCTCCAGCACGAGACGACACCCACAAGTCCAAATTGCCAGCCAGACTATACCTAATAAAGTAAATTTGATTAGTGTTTGTGCTAACAGCTCCCTGAATGAAAGAACTATTTGGCGTAAAGTCTGACAGCCTAAAAGCGCCCGCTCAGATGCAAGAGTACTCTAATCCATCGTGTTTACTTTCCTATTATCACAGCGGGTGCCACTACATCAAACCCCAAAATCAATCGGTTTTAATGCACAATGCCCAGGAAACGTCTGCCTTTCAATTAGACATTTAGCCAACACTGGGGGGTACAGCGCAAACTAGCAACCATCGCCATCAGCGCCAATGGGTCCGCAATAATGATGTGTCTAATGCTTCCTATCGAACAACAAGCTGATCTTCTTGGCGTGCTGCGTTAACTTCCATAGCTCAGCACAGTCTGTTCTGGCCGATAAGGTGCAATCTGATTTGGAGAGATCAAGTGAACCGCAGGAATATGAGTTGTCTGTCAGAAAAGAAAAAAAAAAAAGAAAACAGTCAACAGCCTTAAGATTAATAAATCCGCATGAAAAAAGTGATCCAGCCATGTGGGTCTCACGCTCTCTGTTTGATACTGCTAAGACTACGCTGGGTCTATCTTTAATGCTGCTGGTAGGAGCTTGAATTATACCCACGAGCATGCCAAGGGGGTTATCGGCTCCCACCTCCTGGTAACAACCTGTCTTATGAAGTTGTTATGAAAAAAAAGAGTTGATTTCTTTTTTTTCTTCTTCCAAGCTACATTTGAGAAGACAGAGATAAGAGAAATAAATAATAAAATGCAAAATCTGCAGCGGCCGATAAGACTTCTGGATGGAGAAATTGATTACAGGTTGTTTATGCGGTGTGTATGCGATTTGCTGATCAAACCGAAAAGCTTACTGAACAATGGAGGGAAGGGGGAAGAATTCTGACTCATAATATCCTGTATCTGTAGATAAAGAAATGGTCTGGGAAAAGTGCTAGGGCTTACGGGTCAGATGGATAAACAGTATTTCCTCTGTGGGCTGTTGAATATGATTTTTTACTGTAGGGCAAAAAGCTGTTATATACTGACAAGGTGAAGGTTGGAAAGGCAGTTCAGAGAAATAACTATGTATTTTTGGATTTTGAATGTCACTCTACTTCCTCAGGGAACCAAATCTACTCATTCCATTTTATTCTCAGATTTCTAAACACAATAATTCTGTAACCATATACACTCTGGCAGTTACTGTAGAGCCACCTCTTTACACAACAAAAATGTGAGATCCCTCTTTCGTCAATAACCCACACTCTCCATAATGTCCAAAATTACGCAGTTCAAATGTGCAAAATCTCTTCTACAATGTATAATCTTCTTTTTGTTTTGGAGGAACAGCAAATTAGAAAATAAAAATGTAGTACGTTGGCTAAAGAAAAAGGAACAAATGAAAAATGAACAGAAAGTAATCTTCCAAAGGCATCAACTGATATTTCTTCACGTTATTCAGCCTGTAGCTCATAATTTTTTTGTGCTGTGTTTGAAACCACACCAAGACATTTACAGGCACTTTTTAGCACATATTAGATATGGACTGCAAAATGTATCATAAACAGTAATTAGGGATGTAACAATTACCGAAATATCGTGATATCGTATCGTCAGAATTCTCAATAATATCTTGGTCCATCACAATATATAAGTCTCTTTGCTTAAATTAAGAGTTATGGTGCAGCAATAGCTAAAAAAAAACAAAAAACAAAAAAAAAAAAAGACAGAGGGAACTACATAGACCATGTTCCTTTGTTCCATTTCAGTGCAGACTACAACAAATAACAGTTCTCAGCACTTTTAAGTCTTAGTTCTTTGGATTAAGTCTTGTCAAGGCTATTATTATTGTTATTGTTGTATGATTGGATATTGTTACATCCCTAATCATGAGTCTCCCCACTATATCGTAAGCTTTCACATGATATTGTAATAAATATCGTACCGTCAGGTTCGTACCATGACGATATCGTATCGTGAGACTTTGGTATTGTTACACCCCTAACAGTAATATATATGTTTTAAATCCATGTATTTATATTAGTCAGTATCATCTTTGTTTTCAAATTTGCACAAGCAGAAGCACTTCCTTTCTCCTCTGTACTCTTGCTCTTCCACCTCTTCCTCCCTCCCTCCTCCTCATGTTGGCACAAGGACCATCTTCACACCTCTGCTGCACACCAAACTTCTCTCTCGCTCTTCAGAACCCCAACAATAGAACACCACCTTTCCATCACTGTACCTCAGAATAAAACCATACAGCAAAACTTCACAACATCACCATACCATAGGAGTCAGAGATATTGCATTTCTGTGGTATAGTGAGGGCTCTCACTGCCAGCTCAGACCTTGTTATTTTGGCCTATAATACTCCCTACAATGGAAGCATACCCAGACTGAACTGCACTAGACTGGAATGAACAACATTATCATAATTACTTGAGGGTTCGTGTATCAAAGCGAAGGCTGGCGCCACCTAGTGCCTCCGCTCAATTTCATTTTTCTCCAGCGACTAGGTCAGGAAACTGAATACACTAGACAGTTTGCAAAACCCCCAGAAGTTTAGACACCAGCCAATCGAGCAAACAGCCATACATTCTGTGTTGGCAACGATTCCCGAGATCGAGTATTTAAAACCGGAACAAAGAGAATGTTTGGTGAATTTTATCAAGGGGAAAGACGTTATTGCCCTTCTCCTACAGAATTTGGAAAGAGCTTAATATACTAGTTACCCCCGTTAGTGGCGCATTACATACGTCACGACCAAATAGCAGCGATTGGTTAAATTAAAAAAAGTACCCGCCTACTGTCAAGCGAATGAATTCTAATGCGGCGAGATCAGACAGTTTCCATGAAGTGAAACTGGCTGATGAACCAAGCTACTGGGTCTGTACTGATGGTCAATAAACTTCTCAAGATTTAG
This sequence comes from Boleophthalmus pectinirostris, assembly GCF_026225935.1. Classification (NCBI taxonomy): domain Eukaryota; kingdom Metazoa; phylum Chordata; class Actinopteri; order Gobiiformes; family Gobiidae; genus Boleophthalmus; species Boleophthalmus pectinirostris. Next base: position 13,908,325 of record NW_026571541.1, on the reverse strand, counting down.
TCCTTGCTAATTGTCAAAAGATATGGTTGAGTCTTTTTAAAGGTTCACTGCATAACATTTCTAGTCAAGGGTCTGCCACCTGCTTGTCTCCATGGAAATGTAATTGCTTTGTCTAGAATGTTCCACAATATAGATTAAAGGGAAAGTCTGGAATTTTGGACATAGGATCTCATTTCCTAGTTAAGTGAGTGTTGGAGACGTGTAGAGACACTTTTTTTAAATATACCATCCAGTCCTTGTATTTGCAGAAGTCACTGGTGCTAGGCTAGTGCATGTCAATGGCCATAGTTAGCCTGACATTAAAAACAGTCTTACCCACTCCACAAAGCACCCGAAGAAAATCTATTATTACGCCAGACTATTGATGTAAATGTCTGTGTTGATAGAATAATGTTTGAAATAAAACTAACCTTGCATCGCATGAGTCATCGCATGTTGAGGGACTATTTTCTCAGCAGCATTTTAATTTTAGTTTATAGATAGGTGCTAGGTGATATCAGTCCGCTGCTGCCAAGCTTTCTATCAGTAAGTACAACTCGCTGCTGCTGCTCAGACACAAATCCTTCAAATGCAAGGTTGGTTTTACTTCTACAATTATTCTACTGACAAAGACATTTACATCGACAGTCTGGCATTATAATTGTTTTGCTTCAGGTGCTTTGTGGAGTGGGTAAGTTTTTAGTGGGAGGCTAACTATGGCCATTGACATACACTAGCCTAGCACCAGCGACCTCTGCAAATACAAAGACTGGATGGAATATTTTAAAAAGTGTCTCCACACATCTCCAACCCTCTGGCTCACTAGGAAATGAGGTCCTATGTCCAAAATTCCGGACTGTCCTTTTAAACCTATCTGTCATCAGAGAGACAAACAGGTAACAGCACTACATTACAGCTCAGACCTGTGGAGAGTCATCCCTATTCACAGAAGGAATTATTGTATTTTTGAGCAATAGAAACACCTGCAATGAATAAATGCTAGATGGATATGTTTAAAGTCATACCATGGAACAAGCAAAGCAATATCATCTCCATGGAGACAAGGAGATTGCCGACCCTCTATGAGAAAACGTGCACCTTTTTGTTTTGTGATAAATGTTGATCATTACAAGTATTTACTGTATTTACTATCGAAAATGTTTTTTATCATTACTATTGCTCAGATAAAACTAAACTCATAGCAAATTTTCAGTATGAGGGAAAAAATAATCCTGTCATTTTGTAACTGATCAGAGAAATATTTTCAATCACAACTGCATAGCCCTTCACAGCAAAGGGATACAAAAATGAGAAGAGCTAATTAAACAGCCCTATTGATTATTTTAGTACTTATTTGTTCATCACAGCTAGGCCTTGAGGGAGAGATTTTCCTGTTATGTTATTTTTACACATTTGAATGACAAATGAAGGACCTTGAATAGAACCGTCTCATCTCACTTAACCCCGTCATTTCCAGAGTCTCTCACACAGTTGCTGTTGTTTGCTCGGTTGTACCGGTCACCACTTAAGCTCGAGATCTTGTTCAAATCATGCCCTTATAGAGTACCACAGGAAATTGTCAACAAATTGTAAAGACGCCTTTGTTCGCTTTGAATAAAGTGCAGGGTCTGTGCCACACCCATGCACTTACCTTCATCCCAAATAACTACAGGACTCCAGGGACCACATGCTGCCTACTGATTGGTCCCAAGGGGCCAATTAGTAAGACGCTCAGCAGTATAATGGTATAATCTGTACTGGCACACCCACCCTCACAGACCTCCAAGTCCTCACAGTCTTTCCTTTCTTATAGCTGTCCACCAGGACCTACACACTATAGCCAAGGTTAAAGCTCAGACAAGGTGAGATTTACTGTAGTTAGTGTGTCTATAGTACTTGGTGATGTTGGGTTCTTGATTGCTGCCGAACTGCAAAGTTACAAAAAGAAAATGAAATGTGTGTGTGTATAAATAAATAAATAAATAATCTATATATATATATCACATCTATCTATCTATCTATCTATCTATCTATATCTATATCTATATCTATATCTATATATATCTATCTATATATCTATCTATCTATCTATATATCTATATATATATATATATATATATATATATATATATATATATATATATATATATATATATCCAGAGAACTAGAAACTTCAGCTCAAAATACCAGTTACCTTTACCACAAGACTGCCCTTTGGATGACCATGCATAACTTTGATGATGGCCAAATGGTAAGGCTACAAAAAAATACTTATACTTAGTGTTCAATATATGTTAGATGCAACAGTATTTATTGTGTGTACATTTTCTTTGTACTACTTGGAAGTTTATACTTATCTTTAGGCCATATGATCAGATTTGAGTCGTAGAAAGTAGAATTAATAACTTCTATAACTCAGTACAGATGCAAAACAACTACTCAAGTGTTTCTTTCTGCTATTTAGTTATTGCAGCTTGTGTTTTTTTTAACAGTACTGTAGTACTGTAGAACTGAATCTGCTCTTTCTTGTGTCAGTGGCATAAATTACTTTCACTTATATTTTCTTCAACAATATATTGTACTTCGGAGTTTGTTATCATGACAGGCCTATTTAAGGGCTTTAAGAGGAACTCATTGTAATGTGTCCATGTACTTCATATGGACTGAGTCTATCTTGGCAACATTTTTGGGTGGGGTATACCTTGGTAGTGACAGAGGGATAACACACAGACATAACATAGACAACCACTTAGATACAGTGCCTTTCATTATGGGCAAGAAACACATGCATCTTTGCAGGGTGAGTGGGAAGCCTGAATCTCTGGAGAAAACTTACAACCTCTTTGGTGAAAGAAAGAAGAGACAAAGAGCTCACCACTGTGCACCCACACATAATAGCTGGTAAACCATAGCATCTTTGAAATGTAATATGCACAAGAGTTCATGAAAAGTACAGTAGCTGCAGTTAGATAAGCACTCAAAATCAAATTAATAGCAGATTTTTGGAGTTTTAAAACTATTAAAATTACATGTAAAAATCAAGATCATCTTATTTCTTTCTGATCATGGTCTTTCTGATTACTCACATCAGATTTTGCATTTGGCATGTCATGTAAGAAATCTTAAAGGTCCAGAAATCAGGCTATAATCAGATTTTGTTCTACATGCGAACAAGGTGGTGATTAGTGATCTGGGCACTAGGTTACTTTGGGAGCCAGGTACTTCCTATGTTATTAAAAAGTTTTGTTTTGTTGCTGCAAGCCCTTTCTGCATAGTCTCATTTTTTATCAAGTCATCAGAGGAGCATAAAGTTTAGTCTTAGTTGTTGAAAGCTTTTTCATAAAATTACTTCACAAAAGGTGAAAAAGATGAAAAGGGAAATGCTGTTATTAGAGATTTAGTATAAAACATGTGCATCTTACAACTAGTATTTACATAAATGAAATGTGCATGAAAATGACCACAACACAAGCCTCCTGAACTAAAGCGCTCATCAAATATTCAGCAGATATATATGCTGTTGCCATAGAGACGTGTCCAAACAGCAGCCTGAGCAGGACTGGCAGCTGCTGATGGACTGGGGCTCTGTTTGATGTTGAGATGACCTGACAGTGTTTTAGCCAGACCCTCCAGGACACCGCAACACGCCCTTGAAGTCACACTAACATTTGGATGCATCATTTATTAATGAAAACACCAACAATGAACAATAGAAAGGTTTTCATTTTGGGCAAGCAGAAATTAAAGACATTGTCTTGCTTGTAATGTATTTGTCTCCTTTCAAATAATTCATTCTAAATCACTGGAACAGAAACACTATTTTATCCATGTCATCGCGCGCATGGATTTGACAAGCGATGGCGGTATTTGTGGCACGATGACTATATTAATATTTTTTGTGCTATTTAAAGATGCACTTCATAACTTCACTGTTGGAGGGTCTGCCACTTACTTGTCTCCATGGAGATGTTACATGCATTGACTAGAATCTTTCACAGAAAATGCAATAAAAAGAAAAAAAAACAAAACACCTGAAACTGAAGAAATGTAAGATGGAAGTTTAATGCTGTGCTAAGGAACATGCAGGCAAAGCAATAAATCCATGTTACATGGACAATTTTATGCTGGAATACAAATTCCACTATTAAATAAAATTGTCAATCATATTATTATACTAGAAAAGCACTCAGAGAGCGCAGACCTCCGCCAAGGACTACCCCCATTTTTTATATAAATTGCGATAAAATCAGTCTTCTGGATCAGATCCGGATCAGCCTTTGGAATATGAAAGAGGATCCCATTGTCCATCCCTGAGTCAAATTTCATGGGGTTTGGTCAATAATTAACCGAGATATTAAGAAACAAAATTTTTGTCCCCATTTACCACAATGTTAACTAAAATTTCAAAGTGATCCAGAATCCAGGATTTCTTCTGGATCACCCCCAAAATGAAATCAGTTCTTCCTTTTCACATTTCCAACAAATCCTGAACATTTCATCAAAATCGGTCCATAACTTTTTGAGTTATGTTGCTAACAGACAAACAAACAAACAAACAGACAGACGCCGGCAAAAATATAACCTCCTTGGTGGAGGTAATGACATTACTAGTTATTAGTTTTGTAAAATTGCAATAAGATAATGTCAACATCCTCCATATGTGTATATGTAATACATACACAGTGTATTAACTGGACTTTGGACTTTGGATCTACTGGACACTTTTCCACAACAAACTAATGCTGAGTTGCATTTTAACTCTATGTAGTTCTTTAACCCGTTTATCTCATACATTTTAGCACTGCTCTGTTTGTACCAAGGGAACTGAAGGTGATGAGCTGCTGTCTGAACTATAGAGCGCTTTGGCATGCACGAGGTCCACTATCGCCTTGGCCCCTAAACCACATGGCCTGTGCTTATAGTGAGATAAGACTGGACCCACGCATAAAACCAGCTTAGCCCCAGGAGAAGCCCTTTAATCAGCCTGATGTGCTTAGTGTGCAAAGACTGAGGGGAGTGAAGTGAGGAAGGCCAGGTCAGATAGTGTGACTTAAACATCTGTAACATGGACAATAATGGGATTTCTTTGAATTCCAAAAGCTCATTATCCTTATCACTTGTCCGACGATAGATATTGATATAAGTCTATGCGCATTTCTGAAGTTCTTGAAGGAAATGAGAGAAAGCTTTTTATGCATTTATGAGTCTATTTTCACATCTCTTTTAAATTCAGACCTTGGAATGATTGAACACATATATTAAACAGGCAGACTTTGTGGTTTACAAAAAATAAAGAACACTACAGAAGATGAAATCATAAATCTTAGAACAGAACCATACCCAGTCTACATCAGGGCTAAACTGGGCTCAAACAAGGACCAAACGAGGGCGCTGTACCCATGGGCTGTATAAAGAACTAGACCAAGGGATGCTAGCAGTTATAGAAGCGAATCTGAAGCCAAGGTCCATATTAGGAACAGGAATTTATTTATGGACAACAAAAAATCGAAATTAACATAACAGAATAATGCAGAGCGGGTTAAAGAGAACATTTTTAGACCAAAATGACAAGACTCACTGCAGCAGTTAGTAGTTTTTCTTTTTTCTTAATGTAAGGTCACTTGGAGACAGAGTTGATGGAGCCAGAAGTGCCCCCCATATGCACTTTCTATTTGTAACATGGTGGCTTGTTGGCTGCATCTCTGCACTATTTTGTTTTCCTTTTTGTTCATTTATGGAGAAAGTTGACAGTTAATTGAACAGATGGGTAATAATCACGTCTGTCGCCAATGCTCCCCCGGGACGTCCTCTCCCTCTAGTGAAGGGAGCAGCCCAGTTCTGTTCATCCGCCCTAGCAACACACAAAGTAAACCAGATGAGCCAGTGTTGAGGGGAAAAAGTTTATCAAATCATGAAGCAAGAGACATTTCAACATATAGTAATTATGGTCGACACCAATTAGCACTGAAGAATGTAACAGATGAATTTACTGAACTCTTTGAAAACGAGTTCAATCTGTCACATAGAGCACTGAGACCTTCGAAAATATGTTCTGTTTTATTCATGTAATCAAAGGAAGCAGCAAACACAGTTGTTATGAGGGATTTAAACAGAGATTGGAGAGGCTCAAAATGATATGTACTATTTTCCTGAAGAACTGGAGAGTTGCGAACTCTATAACCTATAAAAAGTCTAAAGTGGCAACTGTTTGAATGTATTAGAACAAATACAAAGATCCAACCAAATTATTCTCAAAAACGGTGCACTTTGCAATGATTTCTACTCCAAAAATGATGCTATGAAATGATTGTAATGTTTACTTGACCTGAGAATAACCCCTGTCCCAAATGCTCTTGGTTTTGAAAAGACTGCAGCCTGCATGTGGTTTTATATCCATGACTAAAAATATGGATTTTTAGAGATTGTTGAGAAAGAACATTTTAGCATTTAATGAATATGAAAATTCAGTGCAAACATGGGTTTAAAGGCATTGTCCTAAACATGCAGCCACAGTGTACCGGTGGAGATACCTGCTCAAGGAAGGGCATCTGGTATATAGTGTGTTCCCCATTGATATTCAATTCACTGGTTGCTTCGAAGCAGATCCTTTGCTATGACAATCCTGGAAAAGCCAGAAAGAGAGAATAAGGTATGGTGGGCACAAACTATTTCAAAATATTCAAATTACATTCACCAACACAGTGGAATTATAATGAAAAATGCTGCAAAATTTGTATTTTCTTTTTGTTCTGGAATATATTTGAATGCACTTTGCAGAGTTTGGGGCTTTTGTATCTATTGTACAGTGATGTAACCCGTGACAGCACATACTGTGGTTGAGTGCAGCTGCCCGACTGCGCACCATTTTATTAATAATACAACAGCCTGTAATCACTGCGTATCAAGATGTTTGGAGGACGACCTTGCAAACCAGAATTTCTAGCAAAAAGTGCTAATTTTCAGACAAATTTATTTTAACTGTGCCCGGAATTGAACATGGTAATCCATTGTTTAGCAAAGACAAATCTTGCTGTTAAAATGCCACTTTTCAAGATGTTTTAAAATGCCTCAAAATAAATAAATAGCTGAGTTTGTTTACCACAGTAACACGGTTCTCTCTCATCCACACACAATGCAAATGCTGCTTAAAACCAATGATGCATGCTTAATGGATTTCCTACATTTGAAATGACTGACTGAACAATGAGCACTAATATGTGCATCTGCTGTAAGAATGGCTCTGCTTTCCCTTTTCACACCCAAATGTGTTTATTTTGATTTATGTAAAAATCACTAATAAAATAATAACAGCCCAAAGTCAATTTCCTGACGTTGGCGTCTGAAAAGAAAACATCTGTGCTGAGTGTAGATGCTGAAGCGCCTTGACTGTAGATAACATGGGAAGACCCTGGTGAAGCATTCAGTGTTAGTGTTATATAAGAGCTGTGGAGAAAGACTTCTAAACACGCCCCCTGATGGTGGAGGTACTCATGCATGTTTTACATCCTGCTATAGTGCATTGAGATCGGACTACATAACCTCTGGAGGCTAAGCACTGCACTGCTGAGGTCAATGTTCTGCTCCACATCTTAACATACAGTATCTACCATATAAAAGATAAAAGTGCTCTAGTGTTTATGGAAAGATAAGAGAGCCATAGACACCGGATTGGTCTGTATCAGTCATCACTGTTCAACTCCTGCACATTTTATACATTGTGTATTGGTTAAGTCTTAATGAAAACAATTACATTTAAATGACCAGTAGAATTCAGATTACTAAATTATTCAGATTATTACATCAGATATTTGGTTCAACGGGTACACTAACTGACTTTTTAAAAATAATTGTTATAAGAGGACAAAGTACAATTTTAAAATAACTCTTTAATCTGTAATATTTTCTTTCCTTTTTGTCTTGGCCACATTAGTTTGACCCTTTTGTTTGCAGAATTATCTTTGTCTAAAGTGGCACAGCTGTGAACAACCAAGAAACCAAATGACATTTCCATAATTTGATAACTTCAGAAATCAGACAGATTTTTGGTGTACATGTTAACTTTTTTCACTATTTGTCTTGAACTACTGTGGAATAATAGAGAATATTTTTTATGTGTTCTGAGCAACCAACTCAAGTAGAAATCAGATTATTCAGTCCAGGACCGGGCACTAGATCTTGTTAGATAGGACTACAGCTTGGCACGGGCTTTCTATGCTCAAATGTGTGATACGATATTTATTAAATATTTTTAAGTTGCATTGTAAGAACAGTGTTGCTAAATGTTGTTTGTTTTGCATCTTAGTCTGAATAACAAATATATAAGGTATGTCTTTTGCAGGCATGTCTCGTATCAGAGATGAGAGAAGGGAGATAGAGGTATGGGCCAGGGCATACAGGAAGCTAATGCATCGTTTGTCATTGGTATATAGGCCTGCCATGGTTTGCTGATTAGTGGAGTAAAGTAGTGCACATGAAGACCAGTGGGCGTGGTTGTATGCATGAATCAACCTTCACATCACCCCTCTGTGCCTTACTGCAACAGGATGAAAGTTGAATTCCCGCCCTCTACATATAATACAGGGCTGCTTTTATACTTAAAGATAGATTGGATACTGGATACTGCATTTTATCAAGCATAGTATAAATATGAAACATTATGACAAATGTATAGCCATTCTCATATAGAATATTAACCCAAAAACTGCCAATCACCTGCCTAATGCATGAGTTGTATGTGAGTGGTTTGCGTATGTATGTACGTATGTATGTATGCATGCATTTTATGTGTTTATCTATTATTTATCTTATTTCTGTGATTTTTCTTTAGTTGCTACTTGAACAGTGTCAGACAAAACATAAACAAAAATAATGGCTGCAAAACAGCAGCTGGACGACTCAAATGACTGATACAGAAAATCTAATGTACATGTACAGTAGATATTCTTCCAGTATGGACAGAGCTATTTAAATTCTATAATCTCATTGCTGAAATCCTGTTTCGACATACAGTACGTGTCAAATTGTCATTTTTAAAACCTTGAGCAGGCTGGCTTCCAATGCAACACAATGTGTTATGTTTGAATCCAGGGCTTTTCTTCTAAATAGCTTGACAAAGACTGCAAATGTAGTGCCACATTCGGCCAAAACGCAGCAGGGTGTCTGTGAAGTTACCAAGCCTTTGATTTGGACATAGAAACATTAGCGATAAATGGAAATATGTCTTTTGTTGGCATGAGCGACCAGATCATGCTCCCTGTCCTGTGTGTGTGTGTATGTCCGCTGCTCCGCCTCCGAAAAGGGCTAAGTAATTTTATGCTCTAATTCTTTTCCTTTAAATTAGGCAAGAGGCATAAAATATGAAGGAAGTAGCAGAGATATTTTGAGAGGTCATGTGATACGAGGCATAAATACTTTAACAAGCATTTGAAAATAAACATTTTATTATGTCATGTGGGAAAATACCGTTTGGTCTGTAAGTTGATTAAGTAGGAAAGTAGTGGCTAATGTGCGCTTGATCCTTTATGTAGCCGTGAAATGGGATGTGATGCAGCCACACCATCGCCTGCCAACTGATTCTGCATTAATCTGCGGGTAATGCAGTACAAGGCATATCCTGCTGTGAACATCTCAGCAAAAAGGTAATCACAGGACTAAAAACGAGCATTTATAATCAAGGGCTTCTCAAACAGAGGTGTATGTACAGCAAAATGTACTCTTTCTAGTGATGTGATCTTTCTAATGATTTGATCTTTTTGTCTGGTGTATTTTTAAGATCAAAGGAAAGTATAATTTTAGCACCTAATGAAACATCAGAGTCCCAAAAGACTGATAAATTGATAAATGATGAGGTTATGCTATGAAGGGCAGAGTAAATCCAACATTAGCAGATGCCTACACTAGATTTTCTGAATGTTTTCCAAATGTTTGTTTGAAGTACCACCAGCCCTATTTTTGAACCACTTGAAGTTCTCTAAGAAACACCCCTCATAAACAAATTATTTCCTTACTTGATGTGCACAATTGCTCCATACAAAATATATAAACTGAAACTTGCACAGTAGAAATACAAGCTCCCAGACTCTTGTTTCATTTCTAACCATTAAATTATAAGATACAGGAAAGCACTTTTAAAAAACATCTCTTGACAATGTAAGACTCACCTATTCTTGACCTCATTACAGCATTTGCAATTCATCAACTTTAGCTAATATTTTCTGTCTCTCGCTGCTTGATTTGTGCGTATAACTTTGACATAATCTTCTTTGATTTAAGCCCGGCTGGTCGGGTCGCACCTTTTCTTCCATGTGTTGTTGTGAATAAATTAATTGCTGTCAGATTGCCATGGTCTTGCCCTTATACCAACATTTACGAGGCGTTATTTTCTCGCCTGTATTAGCAAATTGCATGCATGCGATTCATTTCTCCCCTTAGGCACCTTGTCGTTTTTCTCATCCCAAGCTGAGCGACTGGGGCATGGAGCTATCCGGAGATATATTATTGTCCGGGAGCACAGAGAGAGGGAGAGGGCCTGTCTATGTGATTTATTTCAGATCCACAGCCCTGCAGGAACCTGTTGTCAATCCTCTGGCTTCACCTTAGGGTCACATCAAGGCACCCAGTTAGAAAAAACACACATTTGTTTACAGAGCAGGTTGCCTGTTTGGTGTTTTTTTTTTTATGAAATGGAAATTAAAATGTAAATTGCTTTTGGAGTAAATATTAAGGTGATTTTGGGGGTGATGAAGAAAAACTTCATTGGCAAGAAATGACAACAAGCAAGAAGGATCTAAGTTTGACTTGAAGCTCTCAAGTCAAACTTAGATCCTTCTTGCTTTTGTGCAGAGTTTACATGGTCTTTGTGTTTGTATGGGTACGCCACTTTCTCAGTCAACCTAAAACATGTAATATACAGGCAAAAAATCTCAAGCTAAGGTAGTCCAGACCAAACCTCAACCTGGAGATGGGTCCCTGGGAGTGCAAGTATGGCTGTGGCTGCTCACTGCTTCTCAAAGGATGCCCCTGAAGGAGTTAAATGCAGAATACTCTCTCCAACCTCTCCAAAGATCAATAAAGTATACCTTTACCTTAAAATAATGCAGACACACTGAAAATAGTGATTTACTTATTTTGCTGTCCACCAAAATTCAAAGTAATGAATACATGCCAATCAATCAGAAAAGCTCCTGAGTAGCATTTCACACCACTCTGAGACAGACAGGATGTTATTACAGTTGTTTACAGTTACTCCATAAACCCATTTAAGATGCATTTATCCACTTATGTCTTCTCTCATTTAAAATTAAGACACTCATGGAGTAAGGGCACACATGATGTGACCTCACTCTGCTGTTGCTTAAATGTTTACACAGTTGTTTACTTCAGAACCTAATTTAAAAATCAATGACTAGGTCTAGATTCAAGATGGAATAGTGTACAAAGACTAGCTTTGCATCAATCATTTGCCTCATTGTTACAAGTAAGGTTATGAAATGTTACTAATGACAAAATGTAAATGGTTACATTTATGTACCTTTATTTATCTCCACTGAGCCTTCAAAGTAGTTTACATACATTCACACACACATTTATAGACCTGTGTACATAAACCTGTTTACCCAGGGACAAAACCCCGGTATGCACTGGATCATATAAGCCAGCCTTCAGATCAATGGACAAACACTTTATCAACTGAGGTACTGCTGCCTTATCACAAATACAAATGTATCCAAATGTAGCAATAGAATGTATTTGTATGTCAATTATATTGCACATACTCAACAAAAACAAAAACTTCAAACCATTTGTTATGTGACGCTAGTCTCTAGATACATTTCATGTATATGACCTAGGTAAGTAGTAATTAAAAATTACAGAGAAAGATGTAAAAATAAAATATTTTTGTTTACTTGATTTTATGTCCTCCTTGGTGAAAGCCAAGGCCACTCTCCACATAGCAATGATCGAAGTGCGGACATTAGCCCCCATTCGCGGCCATATTGTGGTCCCAGTGGGAGACATTCATCCCAGTAAGGCTTATTCATGAGGATAGTGGAGTGGCCTGTGCATTATAAATAGCAACAAGCTCTCTGCAGCGCTCAGCCTCCTCCAGTCTCTACAGGTCTGAACTCACAGACACAAACAGAAAATACATGTTACATAAGAGGTCTTAGGCACAGTCACTGGCCAAGGCCACTGCCTCCTAAAAGGGAGAGAAAGCAACACAGTTGTTTACAGTTAAAGCACTGGCCATTAAAACATTTTATTATTTTACAGAATAACATCATCCACTGATAAGGATACACTGACAATGGCGATTTTCAAGGGAAATGTTCCACAATTGTTCTGTAACCACTGGAAATATAGTGGTGATAGTAAAAGCAGTATATAAGTAGCACCAGTAGAATACTGACAATGTTTAAACTGACATGCAGTTGTAGTTTTTGAACAGTACTAGTAATGGGATAATTATTGATGATTTTTAGTGAGTGATTGCAACATTAAGACTGTGAACAACATTGTTTTTTCTTTCGATTTAAAGCAGTTCTACAAACATTTTCATTGCCAATGCAGAACAATCCTTATACGAGACTGTGTGATCCATGTTATCAGCATCCCTTTAATTTGATCAGACACTGCAAACAGCAGAAGATTGGTACAAGCTTCAATGGCTTTCACACGAGCACCTTTGATTATTAAAATTCCTCTCTGTTTCCGTCTAAATGGCCAAAGCTGCTTTTAATCTTCAGGCATATTTGATTCCATTGGTGGCGTCCTCAAAGCCTCCTCCTCTATCAGGCCTCTGAAAGACTTCTTTGTGCTGCATTGGAAGATTTAAATTTTGATACAGACTCCACTGATTGCACCACGCCAAAGCAAAGGTTATTATCATGATGGACTAGATAGCAAAATGTAAGCCATTATGGGGGCTGAGGAAAGGTTGATTAAAATGAGTTTCAGGTTGACTCAGTTCCCTTCGTCCTAACCTCACTTTTTCCAAGACCAAGCAGCCCCCCGAGGCTCCCTAAAAAGAAGACTTTTCATTTAGAGACTATTCACGATGCACGCTCGATCAATCACAAATTCACTGACATACTGTTTCAGCACCCATGGGTGTTCTTCAAGACAATGTTTATTGATCACCTCCGTCAAGGATGAACCCATTAAATATTGGAGTGGATCCATACAGAACAGAAAAGTTCACATGATATGCAAAATTTATAAAGAACTGCCGGCACCACCACAAGCCTGTACCATATGAGTGTCGTCTGTAACACATGACAGTAAAAGTGAAGACATTTGTTTTGGCCCAAAGATGATGAAATAGTGCATGACACAATGTTTTACATTACAAAATGATTTCCTACAGTCATGGCTGCCTGGGGTCAGCAGTCAGAACATTATGCCTGATCAATGCACTATAATCAAAATAATTGAACATGTCTTATTAGTTGGAAAAATATTATCGTTAATAAGGCAGGCAGACCAATGTTGAACCAATCCATTTATATCCTTACTGTCCAAGGCCACAGCCTTTGCGTTAAAATATATTTAAGATATAAGGAAACAAAGAAGCATAAATCTTACCACAATGACCTCAAAAACATTTCTAACCCCTTTTCACATATTGAACAGTTTTTGATAAGGACTGCAGCTATGTTAAAGCAGGTGGGGAAGTTTTGAGCTGAAGTAAACTATTTATCAGACGATGGAGAGTTTCAATTTTGTCGACATTGTTTCTTGTAATAATTTCAACTGACATCCTTTGTTTAGAAAGTCTGTTCGGTGCACAAATTTATAATTGCTTTATCACAGGTTATCTCTTCCACATTTCATTTCTCCAAAATTGTTTTCTGTCAGACCTAAGTGAGAAGCAAAATGCATTTGTGGGGTTTTATAGAGTGAGTAATACAAAGGAAGTGCTGCCTCTAGCAATGTCAGAGCGGGTTACACTCATCCCAAAATAGGTACTAAGGATAGGAGGTGAACATGTCATCCCCACTTAGGTCAACAAAGCAGGAGCTCACACTGGCTAGGATGCGCCCTAACTGCGTTTCTTCTCTCTGAAAAACAATTGTTATTATGGTGCTGTAGGCAACATATGAAGACCACTATCATCTTATTGTGAGAAGTAAAAGAAACCATTTTAACACAAAACACAGTTGATGTCTCTGTGATGTTTCATATATTTGCATACAATTTTATTCATTTCTTTTTTTTTTCTATTGGCCTTTTATGTTTGGGTAATTTCCACATGGCAATCTACTACCATTCAAATTAATCCAGACATTTACAATGACTCTTAATTGAATAGTAGTTTCCCCAAATACTGATAGTTCTACACTTAATTGAGTAATTTCTTGATCTATAATTTGTACTTTTACTACAGGTTTCTGCTACACAAGAAGTTGGTAGAGTGTCTGTCCACTGATTTGAAGGTTAGTAGTTCACATCAGTCAGTCAGATCCACTGACCCACAGAATGGCAATTGTCTGATTCCAGCTCCCACAGATGAATGCTGTCCTTGGGCAAGACACTTAACTCACCTTGCCTATAGTGTCTGATGGATGAATGTGTATGAATGTGCAAGTAGTTCCTTAATGTAAAGCACTCTGAATGCCTTGAAGGTGGAAAAGTGCTATTTAGTGATCATTTACCATTTTCTTTACCCACCTCATTTTAAACAAATAACAAAGAAAAGCATAGACTATCATTGGTTGAACTTGTAGATCTGCAGAGTATGAGGGCAGGTTTTCTTTGCCAATGTGCAGCCGTATTCCTGATTGAAGGCTTGTCAGAACACTTCTCCGCCTAATTGATCCTATAATGAGGAGGGTTTACAGACATTACATCCACTTTATTGGTCTTCTGTCCTGGACACTCATTGACCTGAGCTGTGCAGGTCACCTTCCTCTCATTGACTAATAGCGCTTCACAGATGGGGCGAACTGGCTGCAAGGGCTGGACAGCTTTGACAGCAGGTAAAATGCCATTACTGACATATTAAAACAGTTTCCATCAAGATATAAGCACAATGTTAATTTTCTTTTATAAGGTCAAAAGAGACATGCACACTGAGAGTGTGTCTATGAAATGTAAGAGTGACTGGCAATAGTATTGTGTTCTGAATTAATAAATGTGACATATGTCCTATAAAATGTTAACACTACAATACTGTCATCTGGAGTACTGTTTTGTTAAGTATTGTTCACTGATAAGCTGATTTTATTCCATCTATATATTGTTCAATTAAAGGTAGACTATGCAATTTTTCAGATAGAGGGTTTACCACATGTTTAATGTTATTGTTTTGTCTGGAAATTTCCACTATATGCCATTAAACTATCACCATGGACCAACCAATGGCCAATAAGCTCTGCTGTTATTTTTTGGGCTGACATATCGGTTTATCTCTAGCCACAATGTGGAACATTTCTGTCAAGTCAATAACATTTCCATGGAGACAAGCAGGTGGTGACCTCTCTACCAGTTAAGTTACAATGAAAAGGTCAAATTAAGTGTTTATAAATAATGAATGCTTTGTCTGCTATTACTAATGTTTCTTACCTGCATGTCTTAATGTTGCTGCTGCCCATGTCTCATTGTGCTGCTCTATGTGGACTTTTAACATTTGAGTCTCTCTTTGGACTGCTTTGCTGCTGCTGCTGTGCACAGTCACATGCATTTTAATCTATGAAATGTGGTTAACTGTTTTATTTTATTGTGATCGCTCTTTCTATGGTGCCTTCTGTACATGTGGCAAAGGACTACCAGATGGAATCTATCCTCTTGGCTAACTCATACTATGCAGTTGTACTGTTGTTCAATATGCACTGTCTTTATTATAAATTAATTCATTCATTCATTCTGTGAAATGACTATGCTTTAAATCAGACACAATATGACGACTATATGCTATAACGATATATAAAAACAAACAAATACACAGCAATAAGAACACATCTTCTTTGTGACAACAGATAAGTTAACTGCACAAAACTAAAAACGTGTTGAATCTTAAGGGTTTTAAGGCCTCCAACATGGCTGCCCGGGGGATGTAAAATCACCTGACAGACCTGTGTGAGAAAAGGATAAAGTGCGTGTGTGTGTGTATAGTGTTGTCAAATATAATCCTGTGGCTGTAGGTTATTCAGCTGGGAATCACAGTCCATGATAACAGTCCCACCTCTGCACAGACACTCACACTCACAGAGGCTGGGACTGGCCACGCAGTGTCACTCACAATCAACCAACCTGTACCAAAGAGCATTCAGCCACAAAATGCCAGATTCCACTATAATCATGTTTTTTTCTCTCTTTTTCTATCTCGATCTGTTCAAGCTTGGACTATCTCAGATTCTGAAGACAGACCGTTGAACATCTCGACCTTCAGGATGACAGTTATTATGGCTAGAAGAAATGTGTGCTTTGAGTTGGTGAAGCTTGGAGCATTGTGCAGGTTTACCGAGGCTTGTAACTATGTTCTGCATTATTAGACTTTTGTAAGTTTTAAAGAGACTATGCCAACTGCTATAGTATTATGTGCTGCCAGCTTTTGGTCACACAAGATAGTATGACATGTCATCCAAAGTCAAATTATTTAAAAAATAAAATCCATTACTGTCACAAAGAAAATGAATTACATTTTTATTTATCACTAACAAAAACATTAAGTGATTACATTGGATAGAACTTTAGTAAGATGCAACTTCTGTACTGGAAAGATTTATTTTTGCAGTTGTATAAATGCTTTTTTAATGTGTTATCCACATTAACTAGGGTTCTGACTATAATGCTGCATAATACAGAGACATTGCACAATAGAACAGAGAGAGGTCATAGTTATGTGTCAACATCAAATGATATCTCCTAGACCTAGTGTGACATCGTACAACATTAAAAATGCATTTGAAATTAACTTTTGAACTTGGGATTCTTCAGAGGAGGTCATTTCCTGGTAAATGGATAACCTGTCCCCTGTATAAGATGTGTGCGCTGAGCGTAGCCGCTGGAGCTGGGCCTTGATGTAGGGACTGTTGTGAAGTACACCAGGTACAGTGAGTCCAAACTGCATGAGGACACCTGGGCATATTTGATGTGGAATATTTGATGGGGAATCTGGGGGCAGGAAGGCACGGATGAAAAGCCATCTCTGCCTCCAACCTGGGACAGGATGAGCATACTAATGCAGAGCAGTGATTAGACTTTGTCCACGATACCTCAAGGCCGGGCCACTAATGAAAAAAGAGGCTGACCTTCCAGCCAAGAATGAAGTTTGACCAAAATATGGAAGTTCACTATCAGCATTCAGTCTTCAAATAAAATCTTCTTCATTTACATAATTAGAATGTGGATCTCTATTCGAGTCCATCTTTTGAGGACTGGTTGGTAATATGTGCGAGACAGAGCCCCCACAGAGGACAGTGTTTTAAAAGGGAGATGAGGAGCAGACTTATACATGAGTTTTGACCAAAGAGACAGCACACGTTTGACACCAGCAGATTTAATGAAGCAACAGGAGAGGGGAATGTCTGCCTCATACAAGTGCTATTACCTACTCCGTCACATGTGTGTCTGAGACAATGAGTGAAGAACAAATCACAACTATTCAAACAGCTTGTTCATTCAAAAAGCTCCCTATACTGAAATCAAAATTTAATACTTTAATGTATATAAATGGTAAACTGTCACATTTTTATACACTGTGTGCATAATTATTAGGCAAGTTGTATTTATCAGGATTCATTTTGTAACTGAACAACTACAGTGCTCTGGGTCAGAATGATCCAAAATGTTTATAAACCTCAGCCATGAAATTTAAGAAAGTAAAAGTGAAGTTTTGGCATTTTGAGGAGAATATCTATGTGTGCACAACTATTAATGTGCAGAATTATTACGTCACACAATGACTGCATGCACAATTATAATTGTGTGCACAATTATAGAGAGAGCTCCATTTTGTCTCAGACACCAGCAAGGTGGAGGAGGGGTACTGGTATGGGCTGGTATTATTAAAGATGAGCTTGTTGGACCTATTCAGGTTGAAGTTTGACTAAAAATTTTAGAAGACACTTTTTTCAGTGGTAGAGGAAAAACTCTTCATCCTTCAAGAGGACCATGATTTTTATGCAGGACTATGCTCCATCACATGCATCGAAGTACTTCAGTGTGTGGCTAGCCAGTAAAAGCCTTAAAGATGAAAAAATAATGACAAGGCCCCCTTCCTCACCTGGCCAAAACCCTATTGAGAACTTGTGGGCCATTCTGGGCGTCTGGGAGGCTGCGTTTGCTGCTGCACAAAAAGTTGACTGTCAACAGATCAAGAAACTGACAGACTCCATAAATGGAAGGCGTATGACCATTATTGAGAAGAAGAGTGGCTGTAGTGGTCACTGTTTTGTTTGTTTGTTTGTTTTGAAATGTTAGAAATGTTTATTTGTACAATTTTGAGTTGTTTACTATTCTGACAGATGAAAATAAACAAGTGAGACTGGAAAATTTTCTTCTTTTTTTTTCATTTAGTTGTGTAATAATTCTGCACATTAACAGTTGCCCAATAGTTCTGCACACATACATTTTCTCCTAAGAAAGCCAAAACTTCACTTTTACTTTCTTAAATATTCAGGTTTGAGGTTATTAACCCACTGTACATTGTAGTTCCATATTCAATTATAAAATCACTCCTCATAAATACAACTGGTCTAATAATTATGCACAGTGTAAAGGGCTTTTCCATCTCCAAGGCACTCAGAATTCTCTACACCAAGGGACCACTCACCCATTCACATCCACATTCATACACCAATGGACACAAGCACTGGGGGTGAGATGGGTTAAGTGTCTTGCCCAAGGACAAAACAACAGCATTAATCTGTGGGAGCTGGAATCACATTTGTGTCCCTTGCTGAGTTTACATAGGTGTTTTCACATGTTAGTTGCTGTTTTTGTTTATGTAGTTGAATATCAATGCACCCCACAGCTTTGATATCTTTTAGATGCAAACTACTTCTTTTCTAAAGAAGAAAACGCAGGATAATTGTACCAAACTCTAGTGCTTTATTTCATGAGAATAAATCTTTCTTAACAGGCACAAAACTTTTTACTCGATGAAATCTGACTTAATGTTTCCCCTGTGGCTCATTTAAAGACAACCGCCCCAAATGTTTTGTCTTTTAAGTCTTATAAAAATGATCAACTTATTTCCAAACCACATTGCAGTGAAATCAAGACAACAGCCGGCAGCCACACATTATTGGGCTGCTCGTGGTAGAACCACAGGGGTAGGTTTGATCGAGCGCTCTGTGAGGCTGTGGCCATCCATAAAGCTGGTGGCTCTCACACCTGGGGCTTCTGCTGCACCGCTCCAAACATCCCCAAACACACCCACAGCACGCCTCAGAGGAACAGGCCCACTGTCACCTGCTCCATGTCAACACACAGATACATTCATCAAGTACAAGTCCACGAATGATCTGCTCTCATCATCTGCTTTAGAGGCAGGGCTCTTTTGCAGCAAGGTTAAGAGGCACTATGAGAGCCTTGACAACAGGGTAAACTCAACAAAGAAGGTTATACGATTTGTGAGGATACAGCTATTCAGGCTCATTTAAAGATGGCTATGCTCAAGAGATCAACAGGGAGAAACAGCTTTTTTCTTTATATTTCAGTATGTTTATGTTGTTTTTTTTTTTTTTTTTTTCATAAATCTAGACACTTAATGTTCAATACATACTACAAAGAAGACATTTAAACTCTAGTGATGGCTATGGCATTAACTAGTGCATGTTAAAAATCAATCATCAATTCTTTCTTCTTGATACTAAAGCACTTCATGCTTCGAGTGTTTGATTGTGACTGAAACAGCCATGTCACCCAACGTGTCACTGATGAAAAACCACATGTTCATGGACAAATAAACATGGTACACAGTGTTTTAGTTATACACAGGACATTTATTTATTTATTCATGCACTTCCAAGAAATGCAAGATATAGCATTACCGAACAGCTGGCTATGAAATCAGCTGTCGACTTGACTCACTGAACTGAATGACTCAATGGGGCTGATGAAAATTCCTGGCTTCATGAAATATGTACACGAATAAATGAAATTCTGTTAGTTCTGTCCAAACAGCTGGGTATATTGTTTATGTTTAAGTGGTTTTGGACTAAGTCTTGGTCTCTGCATTATCCCTCCTGTTCCATAATGAATAGAGTAAGAGTTAAACTGCCTAAGGTTGTAAATTTACTAGTTCGTGCTGGCTTTTCTGACATACAGTAGCTATAATTGTAAAGTACAAATACATGTAGTTTTCAATAATTTATATGGAACCTAATTTGCATGCATGCCTTTATATCAACAATATAGGACAATGGGCTATAAGGATTGTGTTCAGGGTTATACTTTGAATGTGTTTGAATGTCTCCTGAAAATTGATTATTTTTCTAAACAGCAAAGACGCCTAAAATAGCTGTGAGATAGAATCCAGGTGTGACCTCTGAAGGATTTCATTTCTACAACGAATACATGTACAGGTTTTTGAAAAGCTGTAGACAGTGTTTGCATTTGAGTGGAATGGTGTGATGTGGGGAAAACTGAGCATCTTTTCTTTTTTTTCTTTTAGCTTTTGGGCTGAGAAGATGGATCTTTCACATCCAGCATTGAAAACTCGGGTTGTATACTAAGCGAGACAGGATATGCCCAAATATGTTGTGTGCAGGGGTTGGCACTATTCATCACCTCCAACACAACCTGCTCTCAGTGCCAATGCAGCGCCTCATCCGCCATGCTGTGTGACTGCCACCACCGCTCCCTCCCAGGCCCGGCAGCTCCGGCTTGAGTGATTTACTATCTGGCTGTATTTTGTCTCACTTGGGTACACTCGGCTAGCCACACTGCTACCCTGTCAAAAAAGCGCCTCTCCGTGTTTGTAATTCGGCGTGAAGCGGTACCTGGGAGGCGCTATCTCCAACCGCATTCATCACGACTGCGCTCCTAATCGGGTTTGGGTCCGGTCTCCTCCACTGCATCAATAAGCCACGTGAGTGTAAAGGGAAAGATCCACGCAATACAAATAAAGTATGTGCTGCAAACACACTATGAGATAATCTGGGGTAATTAGTCACTGTTAAATTTACTGGGGTTATTCTAGAGGCAAGGTTCAAGATTGTGGTCTCTGTTCAAAACAATGTGAAGTCAAGTTGTGTACAGGCCTGTCATGATTAGGCATGGGACAATACTCGGGATGTAACGGTATACAAAAATCATGGTTCAGTATGTACCTTGGTTTTGAGATCATTTGGTTAATTTTCAGTACAGTATGAGAACAAAATGCAAAACCATTTGCTTGTTGTTCATTTGTGTTTTTATTAAACCAACCATTTGTTTTAACCTTATACAAACGTGAAAATAAAATAAATGCAAAGTGCTGCTTGGTAACACTAATAAGTTAAATAAAATATTGTCAAATAAGCAACAAATGTATGAAATATAAAAAATAAAAAAAATCCTTGTAAACAGTATACAAAACTTCAAAAAGTAAAGTGCAGCACTAACAGTCTCAGCATGAAGTTTTACTAAATTTGAATAATTTTGGCTGGAAAAAATAACTTGTCCACATTGTCTGCAGTAAGTGCAGATCTGCTGACAGTTACAATATCAGTGGGCGGGGGGCGGTGATTCCGTGCCGGTGAAAGTGAGGACCAGGCGAGACGACCATAGTTTTGCATGGTTGCGACTCACATGGTTCGGAGGGACGTAGTCAAGGCAGGAGGCAATTGTTGTCAAGGCGGCCGCCCTAACTATAAAGTACTGCAGGAAACACTGCTACCCCAATCACAAACGAGTTCCCTCTTGAATATTATAGAGCTGAGCCTTCCATGTAGCTGCACATGTAGTGGCGGAATGTAAACACACACACAAATTGCACGAACTCACTCATGTACAGCCCATACTGAAACGGTTCGGCACAAATACATGTATTGCTACACCCTTAGACTGAAATTTGGTGTCATGATTATCATGGCCAAAATAATTTCAATTAAAGGTGCACTATGTAATTTCTTGATTGGGGGTCCGTTACCTGCTTGTATCAACTGATATGTCAATGCACTGCATAAATGTTCCACAATATGACCTTAAACAGCTGTACCTTACATTAATTCAATTACAGGTGGCTTTATCACTAAAAAATACCTAGAAAAACAGGCATTCTGACTGTAAGCAGATCTGACCTGTAACTTGGTCTGTTTGGTCTCCATGAAGATAAAAGGTTTAATGCCACACTGTGAAACACTCCAGACAATGTAATAATGTCTCCATGGACAACAAACACATTTGATGGACCCTTCACAAGAAAAATTACACAATGCACCTTTAACAATTAAATCACAATAATTATTAAAGTTGCACAACAGTAAAGTTGTGATGATATGAATAAGTAAATCCAGATTTAAACGACTGTTATAGTATTGTATTTTATTATAAGTTAAAACAACAATGATCTAGAAGAAAACATCATGGATAAGTGGCTTTTTCTCTCCACATTCTGGTGATATAATGGTGATTATGTCTGTTGGAGATTATCACAATTATAAAAAACATGTCCCATAAACGATTACTGTCTACTCTTTTTGTCACGATAAATTATATTATTGTTTATTTATTAGAAATGATTGTTCTATTTACTATATATTGAATGATAACTCAATATAGTTACTTATTGTGAAAGGCTTAGTTGCGTTCACATTTGAACAGAGCGCTACTGGTGAGGGTGAAGGGAATAATTATCATTTAAATGTGAGGAGCATTTGCAATACAAATATACTATACTGTATTTTGGAATATTACACTAGACATTTCAAATGAGTTCCTTTAGTGTGTGTTTTTGTTCACTTTGCTTCTTGGTAATAAACAAAACATGTGGATATGTCATGAAACGCTGACAATAATTTTGTGCCCAAACGTAAATAAATATATAGTGAGATCTATGGATGCAATAAGAATGAAATCCTAATGGTTATTGCTAAGATGCTAAGACAAAATGTGCTGCATTTACTTCATAATTAGTTTTTCTTTTTTACAATGTTTTATTCTTTTAGACATGCTTATTTCTATTCACATTAAGGCTTAAATAAAACACAAATGAATGTATAATAGAGGTTGTGCCACCTCAGCCTGAAGGCTAAATGGTCTTTGCAAAGACCCTTTTCCACTCAAATTAATGCAAACGGATTAGAAAAAGCCATTTCATATTTTCACATGTTCCCGCTTTAATAGCTTGTTTAAGAAAGAGTTCCCATTAATCATTTCCTCAGGTGCCAGTGTCAGCAGAAAGTAGCACTGAACCAAGCTACAACTCAAACCC
Organism: Boleophthalmus pectinirostris; assembly: GCF_026225935.1. Taxonomy (NCBI): domain Eukaryota; kingdom Metazoa; phylum Chordata; class Actinopteri; order Gobiiformes; family Gobiidae; genus Boleophthalmus; species Boleophthalmus pectinirostris. The sequence goes on along the minus strand of NW_026571541.1, from coordinate 13,884,984 downwards.
GCTGTCTGGAATTATTTGAACTTTACTGATTCCAAATTCAGGAAGTAAACTCCACACAGCATGTTAATGTTTACAGTCCTGGCCCCTCTGTGATCGTGTTTTTCCAAAGAAGACCAACAAATGCTGCAGGCAGAGGAACTGGCGATACACGACTGCTGCCGGCAACGGCTTGGCATTTTCCTAAGTTTTGTTTTTCCCTGTGTGTACTCAAATGTTGTTTTCACACCAAAACACCAACTGGAATCTTAAGCCGAATAGACATTTCTTCTTTTATTCTCTTCAAAGTAATTCTAACTGGAAGAAATAGAGATGAATAATTATAACAATCAACACCAAGTAACATGCTAATGCGCACTTCCTGACTATCAGACAATAAAATGCTTTATAATTACATTCAGACAGCATATACTGGACTTATTTTGACCTCAAGAGCTGCTTAAACACTATATCTGTACTGGGGTAAGATCCTTTTTGCTAATACTTTCCCAATACATGGAAAAAAAAACTTGGGTACAGGCCCTTTAAAACCAAAAATACTTGAATTTGGATAAATGCATAGATTGTATATATGGACATAGTTAACGTGCTAGTCACCTTGGTCCAAATAAGAAGTCACACGTGGGCTCTTCCAGCTCCTATTGACCCTGGCTCCCATTGACTTGCATTGGAATATTGCTGTCCCTCTCTCTGTAACTGCTGCTGTGAGCCTTGTCATTTTAATCTTAAAATGTTTGTATTATCCAGCTCTACATTTTTTGCTATTTTGTCTGTCAAAAAAATCCTATTCATAATATAGAGGCTGGCTCCAAATTCGCCCCTGTAATCACCAGCATTGCGAGCTTCATTTGAGCAGTCACACTCACTTAGTTTTTAGTTTTTATGCAATCTATGCATAAGTTTATATATATATATATATATTACTTTTCTACTTGTATAGTATATAAATATGTGGTGTGAACTTGGGTATTATGACCAAGAGTATAATCACGTGCAATGCATCAATCAATTCTATTCATATTAAAACATCAAACAAAGGGCAAAACACAATAAAAACACTTGTGCATCTGACCAAAACCTGCAGTTTGAGGCCAGCTGCTGTTTTAAATTCTCCTTGTGAGATGAGCGCTGCAGTAATGAATTGAATTTTGTAAATGGTCCCTGAATAATTGAAATGGATATCCAATTTGCAGTGCCACACAAATATGATGTGCTGCCATTCAAAGTCCCAAACGCTGAACTTAAAGAACTTAAAGAATCCACCATTTTCCCTTGAGCATCTTGTTCTTCCCAGACACAAAAGAAGTAAATATGAAAAGTGCATTTTCAGTAATGTAATAAATACTATCTTCTCTGGTGTTTTTTCCCTTATACTTTATTCCACTTAAGCCCCAAATGCATTTTTCTTCGCACTTTCAAAGGATATAACATAAATCATGTCCCAGTAATGTAGTCCTTATTTGATTAGGTAGTTTTCCAATTAATGTTTACTCTGCGGAGTCTGGTGGTGTCCGAACACTAAAGTGGAATGAAGGTGTGCTTGCTGTTTAGCTAATGTAATTTTATCATATCAGCGCAAACAGTTAGAGGCATCAATGGGCCAAGTTTCTCCCTGTGTAACTTAAAGCTGAACAACATCCAAGACTTAACTGGATGTTTATTCAAAGTAACAGCAAGAAAACCTTTTAACATAAAAGCTGCAATGCATATAGTCTACACAGAGCTACAAAAAGTCATTACACTAAATACATAGCAAGTGGTTTTGGAAATTGTAGATCAAACAGGAAAGGATTGTTTATAATTATTTTGAATTATCTAAATTATGACAATACACAGACAATATGCATGCATCAGGAACACACCCTACTGTGCCTAAAGGTCACATATTCTGCAACACCCCTGGATCATTATGTTATAATGAAATAAAATGAAATTATGTTATAATGAAATTAAATTGCAACAGTCATCTAAATGACAGATACCTGTCCCAGGCCTGGGGTGCTGTCTAAATAAAATATTAACATTCTAATGTGGCTTCCTTTTTGTCCTGTCTGAAGTGGAGATGTGGATTTACATATTTGTCCACACTAAAAGAAAGCAATGAGAACAAGGTTTATTTGCACACGAAGAGTTTCTCATGTCTTCGTAGGAATCAATTGCTAACTATTGCTACATTCACAGTCAAAACGAGCCGACATGCCTGCTGTACCACTGGGATGATTTAATGATGTTGACATATTGCCACCAACAGAACATCAGTAACTCCTGTGGATATCTGGTGTTTTTTTTTTTTTTTTTGAGAGGGTAAATGAGAAAGGGAAACCGCTATAACATGGTTAAAAATTTTTGCATAATAGGTCTGCATTAATAGATAGCCTTGTACATGTACAGACATCAACATTCAATTATTCATTTTTTTAATGGACCTACTGATTCAGCCAAAAATGTTATGCTAATTTAGTAGACTAAAAAAACAAAATGTGACTTTATGTGAAAATATTATTGTATTTAGTTCTTGACTGCAAAAATATGGCATTAAAGTAATGTGAAATGTATGAATTTACTATTCAAGTAAGTGTAAAAGTATATCTCACCTCTGCTGAACCTAGATCTGACCATTAATAAGTAATTTATTTGCTTAGTTAGTTAAATCCCGGTGGTGATTTCTGTCCTGCTTTACTTTATGTATTTAATATTATGCTCATTGCTTCACAGTTCTGTCTCCGCAGTTGTTGGTGGCTTTGGATGCATTGAAAGGCTCAGCATCTTGCATACCAACATCAGACCTGATAATGTGATGTTCATTAAGTTGGGGATCATCATCTAGCCAAAAGAGTACAGGTAAAAGGCATAACTAACCAGGACTAACCAGGCTTTTTTTTCCAGGGCTCCTGAGGTCACACTTGGTCTCCCATACACTGAGGCCGTAGATGTGTGGGGAGTGGGCTGTGTCCTGGCCTTCCTTTTTCTCTGTGAAAACCTGATCCCTGTACATTGTGAGTACCAAATGTAAAATTCTGACCACACTGGGACTGTCTACACTTTGAATTTTTTTTTTTTTTTTTTTTTTTTTACAAAAGTTCACCCTGACTGCCTTGCGTCGCTGTGTGCGCCTGCATCACTGATCATCATCATGATCAATCATGACTTTTATTGATACTATAATGCAGGTAACTTGGACTCAAATGCAACACATGTGCACAGGCAAACAAAGTCTTATTTAAATAACTGAAAGTGTCCTATAACAGGAAATGTTTATAATGGCAACTCAGACTGGAAATACAACAGAGGAATATATGATATTAAGTGTGAATGAAAATATCTTCCAAGACTGGGAAATGTACTAGTAAAAATGGACTGGGAATAAACTCAGGAACAAACTCAGGAACAGAGACAACAAACAGGGAACACAGAATTGCAGAAGCAAACAGATCAGATTCAGGGGTTATGATTCAGGGTTTTCAGGAGCTTGAGTGTCTGTCTTAACAGGTTGACAATCTGGCAAAGACTGAGTGAGCAGAGGGAGTATATATAGACTGGCCTGGGCTGATTATGGAAAGAGAGGCAGCTGCAGGTAAAGGAGGGAGGTAGCAAAAGGGGGACCGGAACAGACTGGGAAATGGAGCTGGACTGGGGAAAACATGTAAACAAAAGGCAGAACTGTGACAGATACACTAATTATCATTGCAGCATTCACTTGTCCTGGTTTTGTTTTAATTTTTACACAATTCAAACATGTAAATATCACAGTAGTCTAACTCCTTTAAATATAACCACCAGTAGGAAGACATTTAGTACTTGAGTCAAAGTTGGATTGGTGAAAACCAACATGTAACTGGGTTTTGGTGACTACTGTTTGTGTACTGTATTTATGGAATTTCTACTGCTACCATAGTAGTCAATTTGAAATATTTAAACATATAAGATGATATAATGTATCTCAACCAATTGGCATGGCACACCAAACCACCCTCTGCTGACAGACACACAGTTACCTGCACAGACACCTCTCCCAGAGCCTCTGTGGGGCCGTCTAAATAAAATGTCACATTTTTCGTGGCTTCCTTTTTGCCCTGTCTGAAGTGGAGATGTGGATTTACGTACTCATCTACCCTAAAACTAAGCAGTGAGAGCAAGGTTTGTCTAACTGCGACACACATGGCAGCGTTTAAAATGAAATATTATGTTTATTAAAGCTGGGTCCCTGCAAGGCACGCCCACATCACCCCTTGTTGACATATCGCCACCAACACATCCGTAACACTGGCAAATCCTATGGATAGCTGCACATGTATGCTACACTGCTGAATGCTATGCATATCACTCATTGAGAAAATAAAATTGTAGAACAATGTCAGTACAGAGCAGTGGGCGTATTCCGGTGGTGGTGAACACACAAATTGACTGGCATTATGGCTGAAGATAAGTGATTAAAGATTACTCAAACAAGCACAAACCACTCCAAATACAACTTTGAGAGGGTAAATGAGAAGAGGGGATAGCTATAACATGGTTAAAAGCTCTGAAAGGTCGATTCTGCATATGTCTGCTTTAAACAGCCTATATTGTACTATTTTCTTCTATATTTTAAAGTTTCTTCATCAAAAACATACCTGGAGTTGTGTTTTGTTTCATTCACACATGCTTAACACACAAACAGTGCAAATTTAGGCAAAGTTCTTACTTGCTCCACTGTGTTTTTAAACTCCCTACACCTTCACTAGTATTAGTGAGTGAATTAATGATTAGTTAAACTATTGGTAAAGGTCTTTTCACTTCAGAACTTCATTTAAAACCTGTTTAACGTGCCCATTCGACACCTTGTAGCACACATACCCCACTTTTGACTTGTGAATTACCCTGACTTACATATGTTTAAGGTGAGACTTTTTTTTTCTTGTGGCTGATTAACTTAACTTAAAGGACCCATATTATGCTATTTTCTGATCTATGGTATAATGTTTTCTCATCACAAAACACATTGTTCCACCTTGTGATGTCATGTGGTAATGCACTAAGGGCCTGAATTTGCCTCCAGTCTTAGTACTTAGCACAAGTGTGGGGCGTGGAGCTCTAAACAAGAGGCATGTCATGGCTAAATATCCAGGTGGACTCAGGGCATTCAGTGAATTGCCAGAATCGTAAAAATAAATATCAAAATACTCCACTGAAAAACAACATGTAACATGCTCAAAGCTTCTTTCATTTGAAAATATATTCGTATGATAAATGCTTAACATTGATAACATGTTTGTGTGCTGTGCAGGAGCCATCCAGATGCCCTCCCGCAGCAGAGCACAGCCCCTCGCCTGCTCCCTGTATCGGCTCAGCACTGCTCTAGAGTTTGGTTTGTCTGGATCTGTACAAAAGCTACTCATTCACATGAGGCCGTTTACAGCAATGTCCTAAAGTGTGTTTTCTTGCCCAGTCTGCAGTCCTAATTCTGCGATGTCGATTTCCTCATATTCTCGCGGCTGGACTCTGCGCGTGCATTCGCTGACAACTCGGGGCTGTGACAGCGGAGCAGACGCACTTATCATATCTGTGCGCAAAGCTGTAACATCTGAAACATTTATATGACAATAAACATATTCCATAATCTGTGAGACATCCACCAGTGTGGGACCAAATACACTGGACCTGAGAGACGAGAATGTGAGTGGTCAGCTGGAACAGTGGTGGACACTCATACTTCAGGTGATTCTGTGGGAGCAGACTGCAGGAGACAGACGGGAGCGGATGTGAGAAAGCAGCGGATGTGCTGTGGGATGGGGAGCGTATGAGATCTGTTCTGCTGTGTAACGAGAGGAAAACTAACAGAGAAAGCTATAAAAGGTTGATGTGTGTGCACGTACATGGGCTCACAGCGGTGCATGTGTGTATGAGGGGCGCATATGTTTGGAACACAAATCCAGTCAATTCTGTCATGGCCCACACAAAATTCTATACTCCTGGTGCCTGGGGTGCGTACTTGCATCGTGGTGCTCTGGAGTTGTTTTATTGTCATATATAGCCTGTAACTTTTCCCCACCCCCCCCTCTGTGCTGCCTGATAATGAGACGGGCATGGGTAGTGCTTTTAAATGTCACAGCGGTCACAGATTGGTTCAGGTGCCATCACCATATATGTAATTGTACCATTCCACTCCAGCCACCAGCAGCAAAGTACAGCCCGACCTGGACACGCCCACTCCTTAAGGCTTGTGCTTAGTGCTAAGACTGGGGACAAGGTCGGCCCTAAGTGTTTTTAAACTTCATACACCTTCACTACACTAAACACAGCCCTGAAATTATTAATCTTCCACTACATGACATCACCAGGTGGAACAGAGCATGAGATGTAGAATTCAGAATTACTCCAACATGTGTGAATGAAACAATACACAACCCCATGTATGTTTTTGATCAGGTAACAAGATTATTACATGACTAAAAGCTCACAAGAGTCCACTTTGTCTAATATAGGACCTTTAATGTAAAAGGATAGTTGATTATTTAACCACCATGTTTATTTCAAGCTGTTTATAAAGACCCAGTAACTTAAGAAATCGCATGCTAGCGCCACAATAAAACTGCATACTACAGGATCCACATTGATAACAGTATTTAAGTACCATACATGGTACTTTTATGTGCAGGGCAGATTGTAAAACACCATTCTGCTTCAACATACATTGACTTTGAGAGGTTTGTGCATCCTCCTATGAGATACATGAGGAAAAAACATGATGATAGCTTGTGTATCATGGGTCAGTGCTATTCAGATCATAAGTGGCTTCCTGTGGCGAGGCAGTGCATACACTGGATGGACCTGAAAGCAACATTTGTGAGGGCTGATTCCTGCTGTGACACTTGAACATGTAGGATGTTGAAAATATTCTTTGATTTAATAAAGGTGTCTCCATGGATATCAAGATGAAAAACACGTTATCAAAGACAAAGGGAGTCAAAAGACTGGTCCTCCACTGTATAATAAAGGAGACAGAATTTCCACATCCACATTTGAACATTTTCAAACATCAAATTTAACAGCTCTGAAGTATGCTGGGTGACTTGACAGACATATGGAACAATTTAGCACTTCATTAACAGGCACATCATAGGTATAAATCTCACAAATGTTTTTCTTGTAGGGAGTGAAGTTTAAAGTCTCTGAAAATGATTTCTATAAAAAGACTACATTGACTTAACTGTTAATTGAAATTCACTATTCTAATTCTAAAAGGTGAAATCCTACAGCTAATAGAATAAACTATACACATTAATGTATGGTACCTAAGGATGTCAAGATTAGCCGGATATTCATTATGGATACTCATTCTGATTGCAGGTCAGAATATAATCAAAAGAACTAAAAAGTCATCTGTGCCAATTTTAAAAGTAAAAACAAGTCACACTAAATCCAGATTTACAAATCTCTAATCCTAACATTAAGATTTTATATTGTGACGACTAGGGTTATGGTTGACTAAAGAAATTCTTGGTCAACTAAAGATCGTGCATAGATTGGTTGAAGCCTGAATTTATTTAATTTAGTTTAATTTAATTTATTTGTTATTAACCTTTATTTAACCAGGTGAAAAACCCACTGAGATCGAAATCTCTTTTTAAGGGTGGCCTGGACCAAAGTGAAACTGCTGCACACATCATGAAAAACATTTACATATTCACACTAAAATCGAAATAGTATAAATGCTTTTAAAAGCACTACTTAAAGAAACCAGCTCACAAAGCTTCAGTTCAGAATAAAAGGTATTCCAAGCTGTGGTAGCAGCATGCAACTCAACGCTCACTTCCCAGAGTCAGTCCACACACTCAAGGGACAGACAGACAGTAAATATGAGGTGAGCACAGGGCATAGTGGCCTTCAGCTCTCTGCATCAGGGAGCACAGATAGGTAGGCACACAACCTCACATTGTCTTATAAATAAGAGACATCCAATGAGTAAGCCTCTGAGCATTCAGAGAGGCCAACTCAACCCTGGCATACAGTTCACAGTGATGGGTAAGTCGACCACAGAAGCTTGCAAATATCAAATATCTGGCCCAAACCACACTCACAAGGCTAAAAGCTCACAGGATAAGATGTATTTCTATAGAAAAACTCCACTAAAGTAAGTATTTAAAGGGCAGAAGAAACTCCCAGTTCACTCCCAAAACCTTAATAATAACACTAATTTTAATATTATGATTAATTGCCTAAGCAATGCCTAAGCAACTAAAAAGAGCCCTAAAGACATCCCTTAAGGTGAGCACTACAGCAGATTTGGGTAATCAGAGCAACAGTAAAAGCTGGAAGTCTATAGTTAGATATCAAAGCATAGCCATAGTAGAGAATACAACAAGTTGGTGGCTCTGTGTCTGGAGCAGCTAGGGCTTAGAATATGACCATTATTTGAACAAATCCTCTCTGAGTGTGATGTGAGTTGGCCGCAGATAGCCTGGGAGAGCTGCTCACTTCCTTTTTGGCTTGTGCTTCTGACAAATACTCTAACACTGTTTTCTGTGGACTCTCCTCTATAGAGAGAAAGAGAGCACTTTGAAACCAACACTGCAGGTACCATATGTTTTTCCATGCTCACCTCTTCTTTACAACTGTACACTCAAGCCCACTCGGAAAGCTGGGTATACTATTGTGTGAGACTGTTAGGTATGTGTCTGTCGTGTTCCATTTACCACTATGTGAAGTGAAAGTACAGCCATTTCAAAGTCACAAGTAATGACCTAATTACTGATCTGATTCACTGTTCTATTACAGATTGGGTGATAGGCAGAAGGCACAGTATTCTCTGCAGGGATAGACAATAAATCAGTACTAATAATTTTTCTCCCCTCTCCTTATATTGTATAAATAATGTAAAATTCCGTGATATGCATCAGAACATTCTCCATGGAGAAAAATGTCATACCATACTGTGGATGATTATAGCCAAAGGAACATTTTCATAGAGACAAGCAAGAAAAAGAGTCTGGTTTGTTCTAGCCCGCTCACAGCAAGAACACATGTTTTGCACTGCAATAAACTCAACCAAAATTAAAAAACACCAACAACATGCTTTTATTTTAGTCTGTTTTTTGGTGAAAAAGCTCCAATATTGTCAGTAATTGGCAACAAATCAAGTCAAATCTTGCATTATGTTTTTTAAAACATAACACCCATATCTCTGCTGTAGATTCAATCATTCAAGAAAGACACTGGATCACAGCAGGCACAAAAGCAGTTACATTACATTGCCAAAAGTATTCACTCACCCATGCAAAATCAAATGTTCCAATCACTTTCATGGCCACAGGTGTATAAAATCAAACATCTCAGCCTGCAGACTGTTTCTACAAACGTTTGTGAAAGAATGGGTCACTCTCAGGAGCTCAGTGATTTCCAGAGTAGTACTGTGATAGGATGCCACCTGTGCAGCAAGTCCAGTCGTGAAATTTCCTCGCTAAATATTCCACATGTCCATGGTATTATAACAAAGTGGAAGCGATTGGGAACAACAGCAATCCAACCATGAAGTGGTAGGCCACGTAAACTGACGAGGCGGGGTCAGGGGATGAGGCACAAAGTGCGCAGAGGTCGCAAACTTTCTGCAGAGTCAATTGCTACAGATCTCCAAACTTCCAAACATGTGGCCTTCAGATTAGCTCCAGAGCAGGGTTGCCATTTCCAAGCGGCTGCATCCAAGTGCAATGCATAGCGTCGGATGCATTGCAAAGTACGTCGCCACTGGACTCTAGAGTAGTGGAGACACATTCTCTGGAGTGACCAATTGCACTTCTCCAGGTGGCAATCTGAGAACGGTACTTGTCTGACTGCACTGTGCAAAGTGTAAAGTTTGGTGGAGGGGGGATTATGGTGTGGGGTTATTTTTCAGGAGCTGGGCGTGGCCCCTTCATTCCAGTGAAAGGAAATTTTTGGAAGATTTTAGGCAATTCCATGCTCCCAACTTTGTGGGAACAGTTTGGAGATGGCCTCTCTTCCAACATGACTGTGCACCAGTGCACAAAGCAAGGTTCATAAAAACATGGATGAGAGAGTTTGGTGTGGATGAACTAGACTGGCCTGCACAGAGTCCTGATAGAACACCTTTGGGATGAATTAGAGATTGAGAGCCAGGCCTTATCCAACATCAGTGTGTGACCTCACAAATGCGCTTCTGGAAGAGTGGTGAAAAATTCCCATAAGCACACTCCTAAATCTTGTGGACAGCCTTCCCAGAAGAGTTGAAGCTGTTGTGGCTGCAAAGGGTGGACTGACGTCATAAACTCTATGGATTAAGAATGGGATGTCACTTAAGTTCATATGCAAGTCAAGGTGGGTGAGCAAACACTTTTGGCAAAATAATGTATATTAATTATGTTGACTGCAAATTTGCTGGTCACCTCATGAAATCTAAAGTCAAACACATGTCACATATTTAATGACCAGCAGCCTACAATATTAACCTGCTGTAGGCTGTAAGGATTCTTACTTTGTAGAGACATGGTTACCTTTGTCATTTGCTACATCACTTGAAATGAAATGTCATATTAACAATAACTGTTTATATTGCACTTTCAATTACAACAATATTAAGACAAATGCACAGAGAAAGTGTTGCCCAAGGACACTCCAGCAATATATGCAACAGTAGCAGAGAATGAACCACCAAACTTTGCTTTAGAGGCCAAACTGAGCTATTACTGCCTTCTGACTAAATCTTTATTTTCAAAACTCCATTTAATGCCTTCGTTAGAACTGAATACTAAACAGAAAGTCACACACAGCAGCAGTGCATTGTGAATCCACTTCTCTCACCTTTACTATATTTCACTATGCAGAAAAACTATCCAAGCATATAAGAACATTGTCGCATGAGAAATACCAACTCACAAAATCACTTAACATTAGCCCGCTTTGTTACCTGCACAAAACGCAGTATTTTCTCAAAGAGACCCTGACTTATTCCCTGTGGGAGGGGAGAGTGTTTCTGCAATTGCTTTTTGTAAACCTTTAATCATTCAGAGATATAGGGGGCCAACAATAGCGGGGATTAGCACTTTTAAAACATCAAAGTAACAGTCGACTGCACACAACCCCGAGAGCTTCATAAAACTCAATTAGTGCCAAAGAAAATACCAGCCAAACTTACTCTTACTTAACTCCCACATGAAAGAATTTGGACATTTGTGCGAACCTTGTATATTATTCCAACTTACTTTCTTTATCAAATCTAGGCCATTCAATTTACTACAGCAACATGATCCCGCTATATGAGCTGACAGAGGTGCGAATGAAATAGAGGAAATTAGTAAAACATCCGAGTGTATGCTTTCATCATAGACAGACTGCTTTAATCTCAGTAAAGAGGGTGTTTATGCTAGAGCAGCCTCCAACCACTTTTCATCTTATTAGCTCACGCAGAGATATTGGAAAAAAGGAAGATGTGAAAGGACCTCTTGGTGAAACAGCACACATCAAAAGGAGTAGGGCGACAAGTTATTTGACGAATCATTCAGGTAACAGCGTGCCACCGAACAGGGCCGCTCAAAGGAAAAGTTGGTGGCAAATAAATTATTCTGTCTCTGTCAGACGGTATCGAAAAGCATCTTCTCTAATTTATTACATACACACTGATTTCACTGCGGTACATTCAATTCATAGTGTGAAAATATATACACTATTCTGAGAGATTGGGTCATGATTACAATTTTATTACCATTTTTATTACAATTGAATATTTTTAGGACTAATGCCATACCTCCATTTTATTTTTTATTGTTGTACATTGTTTATGCCTGTCATAAATATTATATTAAGTTATCATTCAATATTAGATGGAACAATACTTTTTGGAGGTCAATTGTTATCATGGGTATTTTTTCTTGTGCCCCATTTCTTTGTGGCCATACCAGCTTGTCAAAGGCTGATCTCATCAGATGTCAGAAACTACACAGGCCCTGGGTACTACTTGGATGGGAGACCACTGGGAATTCCAGGTGCCACAGTGGGGCGCCGGTTGCAAAAACTGTCATTGTGTCCTATGGTGCCTCACTTCAGTCTGTCTGCCCCTGGGCAGCTGAGGCTACAATAGTAGCTTGCCATCAGTGAGTGTGGAATGAATGAACAATGAACTGTAAAATGCTTTGGGTATCTTGAAAGGCGCTTTATAAATGCAGTAATTAATTCATTAATTTCCTTTGTACTAGTGTGAAAATTAGTTTAGAAAAAAGTTATTTTTCTGTACTAAGATGAGATCTGAACTTCTATGATCAGTTATAGACACTAACTACTTAAGTTTTGCATTCTGTTTTTAATTATTGTAGCTTGTGTTTTTTTTTGGTTTTTTTTTAACAATATTATACAAGAATGCTTTTTGGAGTTTGGTTTCAATATTATTGTTTATTGTATATATACTTCAGCAATATATATCGCACTTCAAAATTTGTTATGGTAACCGGTCTAGATGTACATCACCCATTCACTTCTATAAATGAACATTTTGTAAACAAAGTTGATGTAAAAGTCAGATATTTCCCACAAATGTTGTATTGTCAAAAAAAGTGAGCAACCATTGTATCAGTTTTACACAAGGTGATGACATATTAGCCATCACACTGGGCCTGTCACGATAACAAATTCAGAAGTGATGTTCTTTATATTGCTAAAATAATTATATATAGACGATAAACAATAATATTGAAATTATTTTATGCTACTGACACTATAACCCAAGAGCAGATTTAAATCACAAAAAATATTCTAAATCTACAATACTGTTCATAAATAAATCATAAGCTGCAATAAATAAATAAATAAATAAATAAATAGCAGATTGAAATACCAGTAGTTAGTTTGCATCTGTAATAAGTTATTAATGCAGCCTTTTGCAGCTGAAATGTAATTATATAGGCAAAAAATAACCAAAAAAGTACACACGATAAATTTTGACCCCAACAATATTGTTCCAGCTTTCATATAGTAAACGATAACACAATGCAGTCATTATAGCAACAGACTTACACAGAAATAATGATCATCCATGCGCTGTACTTTTTGCCTGTTTGGAAACCAGAGGTAATCTATGGTGACAAGCTGGCCCAAGAACCGATCCCATTGCCTCCTCCCACAACAGCACCATCCCTCCACGTCCAAAAAACTGAGTAACACTTTCTCCCCCTGTCTGATGTGTTAAACCATGTAGGTGAATGGTCAGGCTTCCCAGTGACACCGTCTTGCATCAGCCGACCCAAACCCCTGCCAGTATTTACGCATCCCCCCTTAGTTTATGACAACTTTGAATCATTTCTGGCAATACATCCTGCACCTTTTCATTTCTCTTGTCAAGCACTGCTCCATCTTTCATGTCAGCGAGTGTATATACCTCAGAACTTAATCTTTCCCTGCGCATTTGTCATCCTTTTCAAATACTCCCTACATTGTCTGAAGTGAAAGAACCTAGCAAAGAGAGGAGAGACGAGAGCGGCTTCAGTGAAAGCTCCAGCATTCACACACGGGTGCACAATTGCTCAAATGTGCAAACAGTCACGTGAGCACTGTGATAAGCAATGCAGCCAAATCCTACATCCCAAAGAGATACTACACTGAGAAATAATGGCTATATGGATTGAGGGGAAAAGGGGACAAAATGTATTTCAAATAACCTTTATCTTTCACTGTCAAAACTGAGACACCGTCAATCCTTTGAAGTGTAAAATTTCCCTTAGAGTGTAAACAACCGCCTTCTATCCATGACGCTTACCTCTCTGCTTCTTTGTGTTGGCAATTTTCTACATGAATAAAGAAGAGGCTCCTTGCTTTCTCCCATAGGCGAGACACAGACTGGAGAGCAATCTGTTATAATATCAACTCAAGCCCCCATTGGCAAGCATCATTAGCCCTTGCTTCTCTGATTTTTACTATAACTCGTGCATTCACTCCTCGCTTGTGTCCAAGTGCCAATAAGCTCCATTGCAATTGATTCACCACGGCCGACAAGTGAGTTTGATACCGGATTCCCAGCTTTATCCGGCTGCCCAAATTCAATTATCTGAACAAGAATCGTACCAATTATTCCAGCGAACTAAACTAATCTCTATGTTGTGATTTTATTGTTCCTCCCGCTTTTCTCAATCCGCATTTAAACAATCTGTGGAGATAAAAGCCCAAAGCTGCCCCAACACCACCTCGTCTTTGTCAGTCAGCTTAGCACACACGTATTAGCATTTTCTGAAAGCCTGGGTCACGGATCAAATTTTATTACAATATTTATTACAATGCGTAGAACTAATACCTTACTGTTGTACATCACTTCTAGAAATGAAAATTTTGAACTCAAAGTTGATATAAAATGTAATGATAACAAATTTTGAAGGTCGATATATGTCTGAAGTAAATATAGGGGATAAATGATAATACTGAAACTTAATTTATTCCATTGACATAAACCCCAAGAGCAGATTTAAATCACACATAACTTTTCTAAATCTACAATATTGCTGTAAAATAATGAGCTCGTAATGTCTGCCCAAATTCAATTATCTGAACAAGAATCGTACCAGTTATTCCAGTGAACTAAACTAATCTCTATTCTATATTGTGATATTATTGTTCCACCCGCTTTTCTCAATCCTCATTTAAACAATCTCTGCAGATAAAAGCCCAAAGCTGCCCCGACACCACCTCGTCTTTGCCAGTCGGATTAACACACACGTACATTGCACTATAGGTGTGGAGGCTGCGGATTTTCGCACACATCCCTGTCATAAAAGATTGAGCATGTGGGAGTCATTGAAATGTATTCATGCTCACAATGTAGAGGAAGCAAGGGCCAAAGTAATGGTTGTCAGGGACGGGTATGCCTCAGTGAACTCAAGACGACATTTTCTGTGTGAGTGGCTACGGGGCTGTGGAGTTATATAACCCTAGGAAGCCACAGATGAGAATGTCACATGTGAGGACTAATAAAATGCTACGTTTAGTATGTGCGCCATGAAGAAGCTCGTGTAGCACCAATGATTTAATAAAGGCGAGCTGTGTTTTAGCTTTGCCCCTGGATAAATGGGATTACTATGTGCAGTGCTGCCAGGTAACATAAACTGCACATGGCCGGACCAGCTACATGGAATCAATATAGAAACTGTGCTTGATGAGGCTTAAAAAAAGAAACATCTGTGAATGTTCGGGTAAAGGGCATTTCTCGTAATAATGTGACAGGGGATATGACCTTGTTTGTTGAATAGGACTTTATGAATGATAAACTTTTTCTCTGCAACAACAAATTGGTTTTAACCGTTTTCTGTTGGTGAAGGATGGACAAGATGTATGCCAAATGGTCAGGTTACTGGTTGGTCATTGGAGCATGGACTGTTTGCTCGTCTCATAGAGCAGGCACCAATTATATTTTGCCAGACAGGTGAATCAAATAAATACTTGGAGTTTTATTTTGCTTCATTCACACTTGTTTCATTAATTAATTGCATTCTTTGAGTGCACAAAAATGCTCAGTTTGCATTTTGCCTAATTTGTTGGGTAACAAGTCAAAATCCAGATTTCTCTTACACATTTTTTAAGCCATCTTGTTTTGCTATACTTTGTGACAGGACTGTTGCCTGATTTCTCTATAACACAGGTGCTATAGCATCTATAGGTGCTGTTTCCTATCTACCACACCATAACACATGAGGGGAAGGTGATTTTTACACATTACAATTGCTAGGACATTTGTGTGTTTACAATAATTGACTACACTGTGAGAATCCTTTGTAAAACACCTTCAAATCCTGTTTTGATATAAAAAGGTTTATGGGGTTGTCTACTACTGGAGCTGACACACTCTCAATATGGTTTTGATTAGACACTGCGTGGATAGCTTGACCTTAATCCATGTGGCACAATGGTTAGAATGCAGCGGTTCAGTACACATCACATCAGGTTATTAAGGTTAAAGTCTTATAGCACGTTTTTTTCACCATAAAGTAATTTATAGAAGATGAGTTAGGATTACATTATTCACACCTAAACAGACTCTTTTGAAAGGGCTGAAAATTATTATGGAAACAGAGGAAAGAATAGATAAAATAGTGTAACTGTGTAAATGTTACATTATGGCAATTAATTAAATAGTTTATCATAAGTGCTTAATTATGTCTCTGTTAGTATTTAAAAAGTACTTATGCTTATTATCCACTGTTTATGCTTTTAGACATTTTTTACAATTATCCAGCCATTAATTATTTTCATCCTATTAAACTTACATGCTTATAGACCTCTACTTGTAACTAGCATACCTTCTTCTGGACTGAGCTTCTCTCACCTAAAGTGAAAATTTGAATTACATAATTTCCTAAATATTTAAAAGTTGAGCTTGTTATGATATTTCAATCAGAGCTTTCTTCCATCAAAGCAGTGAACAGTGTGTGCTATCTGTAGTAAGAGAAGCATGGCACTGTGAGATATGAACTTTAGTTATCTCTGCCTTTAGCCCTCCTAATTATACGCCTTTCACGTTATGACACTCTTTGCTCTCTGGATTATAGGCAAAAAGCCAAATGTCGGAACAGTGAAGTTGAGACCAACTTAAAAATGACATTTTGTAGAACTTTTGTGGTCTCATATTTTTATCTCCATAATCAGGATAATGATAGCTGTGTGGTGCCTTCAATATGCTGATTTTCACCGTATATGTGAAGTGAACTTGTCAAAACACAGAGCAAATCAGCAGAAATTATCTTCACTGCTTACAACTTGATAAAAACAGTACCAGTGGCTTGGATTTACTGTCATGAATTTGTTAAGTATTTTATATATTTATTTTGAATTACCTTCATACTTGAAATGATTTCTTTTTCAGTCTACTTAAACTTAGTACTTCAGACACTCTCATCATTTTTCATTTGCTGTTCTTCCCATTAGTAAAGAGGTGGGTTGGCGGCCCTTTGGCTTTAAGGGCCCCTCAGACTGGAATCATCTGCCTTCACGACTGACTTTCCACCAGTTTGACCCACATTACACTTAAGTACTTTCAGTAATTGATTAGCCGTGACAAACATGCTGTATTTCAACCCTCCATCTTACTCTAAATGGTTCACAGTAAAGTTTGCCTGTGAATATAAGTAAACCTCTAGCAGTTCTTCTAGACATTTGTGTCATCTGATCAGGTGTGAATCACTGATGTCTGCATTTAGTTGACCCAACACGTACAGTTCCTGAGTACTATCAGCGGCCTTTTAACAACTGGCTCTGTGTACCAACATGTGGTCTATAGCAGTAGCAGTCCAATCAAACAAAACCATGCTACAAGCTCTGTGGCATTCGGTTCAATAACTACTGCTGCTGCACTCACACCATAGCTATTACTCAAAATGCAGTGCACAAATAAAGAGATGTGACTAGTGTGGGGGAGAGAAAGGCCACGGCACTGAGACTAATGGTGGAGGGGCTGAGCACATGCAGACCGTTCAGGTTAAAAGGCAATATCAATTCATAAAACACACTTGACATGGATGAACCACAAATGTTAACTGTGTGGACACTGAATATATAGCATAACATGGGGCGGCAAGTTGAAAAACCGCTTTGGTTCAAGGGAACAGTCTGTCTCAAAAGAACATTTAACTCACCACGGCTGTTTATATGTTGATGAAAGGTAAAAAGTGTCATTTATGGGGCATTTTTCAGAGCATCTGGCTAATAGGGCTGGGTATCATTTAGAAGTTGCTGATACAATACATACCTTGGCCACGATACGATACATATCTCAATACTGTGCACTTTCGGTTCGATATATATTTCAAATCGATTTGATACCATTCAATAAAAATAAAGGCAAAATTATGGCTGTGATACTAAAAGTTTTTGTTAAACCACTTCTTGCGCAAAGTTAATATGGAACACAAACATTTTACTCATCAAAACTTCTGAAAATGTCAAGTCACGAGTTTCCTTCCTCTGAACAAACAACAAAACTGTTGCGCTGTAAGAAAATAATTTAGTAAAATATACCAAAAAATACTCTTGGCAATATATCGATACACCAGTACCGGATATCGATACTGTATCATCACATTAAACGATACGATATATCGATATTTTGATATTTTTGCACACCGCTAATGGCTAACTGTACAAACTAAAAGGTCCATTAAATAAATACGCCATTTACAGTATGTTAGCAAATGAAGAAAAGTAAAATAAATGCTGAAAATGTTTGAAATTTTGATCTCAGTCAGAGATGTAATAGCATTATGTTCATTAGTGCACATTCACTATCTATTAAACTGAAATAAAGTGGAAATAACTGACCTCAATCTCAATGCTTCATGCAGGGCTGCTGTATTAAGTCAAACCAAGGAAGGTAAAATCTTATTACAATGAAATTAGTTTAAATTATATCTTACCAGAATCAGTGTTCCAGCAAAAAGTAGCTCGAGCTAAACTTTTCCAAGTGATGACTCAACACAAAGACCTATTGATTCTCGGCTATAGGCTACATATAGTTTGAAATCTCTAATTAGCTGATGGCATGTATCCCAGTCCAAATTGGACAGTTGACTTGTGATTGTGTCAAGATCTTGTGAAAGCCCCTGACGTCGGCTGCGAGCAGAAACTGCATTGTCTGTGAAAATCTGATTAGTGAGATTGAATAGAAGGTAATGCGTATGTGAGAGATAAAATGCGCTAATGCTAATCCGCTAAAGAGCTAGCACATTTTTCAAACACATTTTTGAAGAACGCATTTTCATCTCGAGGTATGTGTATTCTTTCATAAAACTAAATAGGCTCTTGATGTTGCTATGGTTCCTCCGAGGGTTTGAATCCAAAATGCCACCCATGCAGAGGGAACGTGCCAGACGAGTATAAGTGCCAAAAACATGGACTGACAACAACAGGGAGCTCCAGGCCAACTGCATTATGACAAATAGACCTGTGGGCAAATTAAGTGTAAAGCATGTACAATGCAAATGCAATCAATCCTGAAATCCATTCTGAAAAGATCTATGTGATATAGGGCATAGCTATATATTCGAATGTCCTCTTCACATGATTGCGTTATTACTGAACAACTTCCTGTGTATTTGATTAGACCAGCTAGAAGCCAAAGTGTGATGAGTGGGCAGAAAGATAGAAAAACAAGAATTCCCTCTTCCCAATCAGCCCAATAAAGTCTGTCAAAAATAAAGATGACAAAACTAGGGAAAAATTGCCTTGCAGAATTATTTATACACCCGATGGTCGTTTTGGCAATTTAATTTGTTCAACTGAAAACATTTTGAAGTCATGAAAAGAAACTGTCCCGAACATTGGTTTTAATGTGGCATAACAGTCCTAATTGGCACTTGATCTTAATTTGTGCATTTGTCACATAATTGGCTGAAAAGGTGAGTTAGCACGGCAGGATTACAGCTACGTGCTGACAGTTGTGAAGATTGCGAACATTGCTTCTTGCCGTGCACACAGACAGCACCTGTCAACAGACTGACAAGCCTCAACCTGCAAATAAATGTTAGCTGACACGTCATTAAAGGACTTTACAAAACTAAGTGTTGTTTTGACATGAAAACAAGCAGAGCCAGCCACTCAGCCCATTTAATCAAACCCTAAACCCTCAGAGGCTTAATAAATGTCCCTGCCAACTTTCATAAATGGAGGATCAATTCTAATTGATTTCATAGTCTGATACATTTATTAAAGTGACATCCAGTTATACACGTGCTTACCTGTTTTGCCATCAGCTGTGTCAAGAGGCAGAAAGGATCTCAGGTTTATATTTTATTCAGACTTATTTTGTGTTGTTTAATTTAATAGGCAGAAGGATTTAACACACTGGCTATGTTTACATACACAAAAATCTGATCATTATCAGATTTCTGGAGTTATCATACTATTTAAATGTCAGGTAAACAGTTACATCTGATGTGTGTAATCTTTGCAACCCAAAAAACATGCTACACAGGTCTTCAGAACAGTTGATAGTCAAGATCAGTTAAATACAATCAATCAATGAATCTGTCCAGGGACTACAGGTGGAAATTAGCACTGATGCTACAACCTGATGTACAATGCATCTCTCCTGTTAAGGTAAAAATGTGCGCTGTCCCTGTCTCAAATAAATAAATAAATAAATAAATTTGTGATGAGGAAAATTATGCAAAAAAGGAAAAGTAATGTGGCAAAGACAAAAATAAAGATTGAACATTTTATTTTAAAGAAGTCATATTACCCTATTTTTGACCTATGTTATGTGATTTCCTCATCACAAATATACCTGGAGTTTTATTTGGTTTCATTAACAAATTTTTAACACGCAAACCCTGCATAATTAGGCTGAGTTCTTCGCTCAAACTGAAAACACTCTGTTCCACCTTGTGATGTCATGTGTTAATACAGGAAGTACTCCACCATGTTTTTAAACTCCATACACCTTCACTAAAATAATTTGGATGATTTCTGCCCTGGAATAGCCAATCTCTACTGAACAAAAGGTAAAAGGTAGCTATTAATGTGTAAACTACCATTATATAACATCACAAGGTGGAACAGAGCATCTGGAGCTTTGAAGATATAAACAGACTAAAAATAGTATCTTACTCAAACATGTATGAATGAACCAAAACACAACTCCGTGTTTTTGAGGAGGTAACAACATTCTAACATGACTTAAAGCTCACAAGACTCAATTTTGCATAATATAAGACCTTTAAAATGTATTGTTCTTTGTCTTCCAATTGCAACAGTTACTTTAATAATCCACAGATTAACTGACACATGTCGCCAGATGCTGTGTGCACAGAAAATCAGATCTAATCATGTGGTCATTAGATTATTTTAGTCAGATATTTTTCTAACCTTGCACTATGCTTGTTTTACATTTACTACATATAAAAGCTACATATGAGTCAATTGTCAAAATAGTTCCAATACTGCTAAAACGTTTTTCAATGGTTTAGCCTTGATCTATTGTGCAACAGGCTAGCCAGAGGAATTTCCCTTAAGAGCTGAATGCATTAGTTCCAGGATGCCACCTCGTCACATTAGAAGACATGAGGCGCAGATGAGAGCTGCCACTCAGAGGAGCAGAGGACCATCAGTGATTATCTTATCTTCCCAAAGACATCGCCCACATGCTGAGGCAGGCAGCCGCTGTGCAGAGGTGTGCGCGAGACGCTTTGTTGACTCCAGCGCATGTAAATACTGGGCGAGACATTGTATTTACTCTGCAACTTGCAAAAATGTATAAATATAAAACAGAACCAAGCTGGACAGAATTTAGTTGGGTAGTTGGAGAAAAGAAAAATGCCGGGAATTTTTTCTTTAAAAATGCACTATGTAATCTTTCTCGTGGAGGGTCTGTCACCTGCTTGTCTGTTTGGAGATGTTATTGCTTTGCCAAGAATGTCCCAAAATATGGCATTAAAGGGCCCATATTATGCTGTTTTCTCATCTATGTTCCACCTTGTGATGTGGTAATACAGGAAATTCGCCATTGTGTTTTTTTAAACTCCATAAACCTTCAATAGAATCATTTGGATCATTTCATCCCTGGAATTGAAAGAAATAAAGGTAAAAGGAGCTGTTGACTTGAAAACTACAGCTCTACAAGGTGTAGACAGACTGCTAACAAAGGATTACATAAAACATGTGAATGAAACAAAACACAACTCCAGGTATGTTTTGAGGAGGTAACAACATTATAACCTGGCTTTAAGCTCAAAAGGGTCAGTTTTGCGTAATATAGCACCTTTAAACTATTTTTCCTAGACTTGTGATTCGAGTCGTAGATAATGACTTGTGACTCAATGCCAAACTGGGCAAACAAGCATGACATCTCCAATAGACACAAGGTTAGGACATGGTTGACTTGTTATGGCTGAATCCTCACAAATTCATTAGTTGTAAATGTGAATGAATACTAGATAGTGACTTCCTTTTGTACGGTTTCCCTTTCTGTCACACTCAGAGACATTCAGAAAGATGACGCTAATTAAACAAGTGTTAATACAAATGAATTAGATCCTTCACACAGCTCAGCCCCCCCACTGCTCCTGCTGCACCTTAACAATGTCACCAGTGTAGTTTGTTATCCTGTTTATGTTTTATAATCCCCTCGAGGACAAGCCCATCTGTTCTCACCTTTCTCTGCTTTGTGCAAACTTTGATTGCGACATATGATTACTCCATATACCGGCTGTTTGCAGGGAATCTAAACAAGCAATGATTGCCACTCTGTTATAGAAACTGTAGATTTCCTAAGGTGGAAAGGAGTCTCATAATCAAAGAATGAACTGATGCTTCGATGTACTAACTGTGTTGACTCTTTCACCTCTTCTGTTGTGCTCCCAGCTATACTCTGGTGAAGAATATAAATGTTTTAAATTTTTACATAAAGAAGGTGTAACAACAGAATTAATGAGACCTATGCCAAGCTGGTCCTTGAAAGATGAGGCGGTAAAGACTCTTTAACTCTAAATTTAACACTTTAATTTGTGTCATAAATCTTACTTTTACTGATGGGAAGAATCTACTAGAACTAAAACAAATAATGCACTCTTTGATTTGTATCAGTTGACATTGGTGCGGGTTGGGTTTATTGATCGCTGATCAGAGTGTTGACAATACTGTTCACTCACATTTCTATGTAGATCCAATTATTCTATAGTATTTAAATATGTTTCCAAAGTGAAAGTTTATTTTTTTTATTATTATTATTTTTTTTTTTGTTATTTGCTCACCACTAATCTTTTGAAGAAATGTTACAACCACAAAGGGTTTATCCAAGTACATAACTGCCATTTTTACACTGAATAAAAAGTTTGTATTTTATTCTGTCTTACACCAAAGACAATAAAGTACTACACACAAACAAAGAACAGATGGTTATTTCTCATAGAGATTCTGTGACCTTTGAAAAATCAACGTGTGGCTCAAAGGGCCACGTGGGGTGACTGCAGAAGCACATTGGTAAACAAAAGGTTGTCTAGAATTATCTCCTAGGTCCTGGTGAGACCGCAGACTCTCATGGAGGATAATAACTTTCACTGCTAACAACCAAGGCAGGTGAACTGTCACGCTAAGGCAAAGAGTAGCAAATTTAATGTTACAATCTCACTAAGAATCTTGCCAAAATTGTTTTGGTGAATATTAATATTACCGGAGTGCGTTCACATTTCTCAATTAAAACAGATTCATTTTCTGAGTATGCTCACAGGGGCTGCCAGATATTACACAAGTGATAAGCAAAAACAGTGATGATAATGTTGAACAATCTAATCTCAAGATATAAATGTAATTATTTAAAGTAACAAAAACACTTGATTTTACTAACTAAAATGATATGACACAGATTCTGACAGTTCACAATTACAGATTGTAACCTTGATTTTTTTTTTTTTTTTAGCAATATTTAGTTAAGAAAACCAATGTGCAATACAATACTGTACAATGCAACCATTTCTAAAACAACAGCAATAAATGTAAGCTCCCAGATAACAAGTAAAAATGTCAGCTACTGAGTACACAATAAGTAGTACTTCCTCATGCACTTTGACCCTGCTCGTATATGGACTCCAGCCATGCAGTTGGTATCCACTGTTGTATTTGCAGACAGCGATAGTCCTGGCATGTACATGAAACAAGCCTCTGCCAGCATAAGGCTAATACTGTGGGACGGAGGGGCGCTCTGCTGATTAATTACAGCGGCACTCAGGTCCCTGCCTCCACCCTTTAGCTACAACACACCGTCTGAACAAACAACTGTATTTACAATGGGCTGTGCGGAGGCGCAGGAGCCATACTTGGACCTAGACTTGTGCCTCCAGGTAAAACTATGATGAGTCACTAAACTAACAGGAAATAGATGTCCGTTTCTTATTTTACTGGTATTTTTGGGCAAGGCTGCGTCATACATTGTCAATCTCTTTTAATGGAAGCTGCCTCAAAGCCCTCAATTACCACAACAGGGAATGAGACCTTGCTCAGAGTGATGAAGCCCTTGAAATTGCTGAATAGTAGACGAATAATAAACTTTGATCAGACAGGAATGGGGGTGTGGTTTGTGTGTTGTTGTATGGCTGGGGGCATAAGAGAAGATTCATGTTTTATTCAGCCCCATGCATGCGGTTAGGAGCACACTGAGGCTCTTTGAGTAGCCAGTGGTGACGGGAAAGCTTTGGGTTTGAGCTCCCCCTATTGGTGGATGTGTACAACTGCACTAACAGTACACTGTACAATGTGTCACTGAGAAGACTGGGGTTGAAAAGCAATCAAAATTATGTGTTCCAGCCAATGTGTTTGCACTGTAATTCTTGAGTGCTTTTTGCCAATACAGAAAAGAAGCAATATCTCTTTGTAATGGGTAGTTTCTATATGCAAAATAGAGACAAGGATCATATACACCGATACTTAGTCTTCCATACAGTCCAGGACAACATATTAACCAACCATTTTGAGTGTGGTGAGCTAGCTGACATGAGGTAATCTACAAACCATAGGATATTGCAGCTGATTAGATCCCACACATCACTCCCAGGGACTTTTCATTTTCCAAACCAGTTATCCCGCCTGCACAAATGATAGCGGGCGCATGACATCAAGTGTTAAATAAGCTCTGGACGGAAGGCTATCCATTTTACTTTGTGGCTTCAGCCCTAATGTCTAGTCCTCCATAAAATGCTATTTCCATTCTCCGGTGCAGGTAAACTATCCCGGGGGATTTCTGCGTGCTCATTTAACTTTCTAATAAAGGGCCTTAAAGACATGCAGATAGGTATTTTCAAAGAGAGGATGGGGGCTTCTCGAGCGCATCCTGCCATGAGAAGAGTTGACGGTAAAAAATGCATGAGGAATAAGATGGCAGGTGGATGTGTGCTTCTAGGGAAAAGGAAAGAAAAAAAGAAATCAAGTGAGTCTATTTGAGCTTTCCTACTGCTGGAGATATGATGTAATACTCCAAAATAAGGTGCCTGAATTCTTCATAATAGACTGTAAGCGATTCTATGCATATCCCACTCTACGAATATATAGTATAATGTATAAAATATTTGCCATCACATGTATTTTATATGAAAACATAGAATATTCAGTTGCACCCACACTCTTTGAAGTAACATTGTTTATTCAGCCATTGAGCTAAAAGTGCTCTTCAACATGCTTTGAATCTCAGTGGGAGATTGAGCCCCATAAACTGAGGCAAAATGGCATTGTTTACTCTAGATAGCAGAGTGCAGATGCAGTCTTGTGGCCATCAATGATATCCTGTATATGATTGGGGTGTACAAAACAAAGCAATAGTCTTGACTTAAATCTTTTCCATTTCAAAAGGAAACAATGTTATCAGTACATTAGTCAGTCACTATTACTATCATTATACTGTTTAATTACTAAATTGTAATAATTAGCAGCACTGGAGGGAATCTCACTTTTTACTTCCGCAATTTAAAACAACACAAAAGATCTAATTTATCTCCTAATTATGTTTTCATTATTGGAATAAGAGTTCTCAAAACACTTAAGACTAAGGATGGCAGATTTAATTATTTTTACAATTAACTGTGATTATGTCACAATAATATACTCAAACTTTTGCAAGGAAAATGTAAGAAACTACAGCTATTTTTATGCCATGGAACAAAAGGTACATTTAAATATGCATTTGTATGGTAATATATTAGGCCATGTGAATGACAAGGAAAAGATAAGTTTTACATTCAATTTTTTTCACCATAAAATCATGTTTCCTTTGTTCATTCACTCATTTACATCAGCAATGAAACAAAGCATGGTCCTTCCACCACAGGCTACCTTGTGTTTCAATGTTTTGGTCCTGTACGATATAATGTCAGTAAGTTAAAACTACATGAGCTTTGATAGTCACGCCCTGTAGTAACAATAACATGTGAGAAATGCATATCCTAACATATCTAAAACTTGATTGTTCAAAGTAAATGAGTATCTGTATTAACAAAATAGAGACTGTATATTACAAAAGATATAAAAATCTTACAAAGAAATCCAGAAATGTAAGAAGTACATTACTCTGCATGTAAATCTACAAGGCCAGGAGAACTATAGTCTAAAGTAAACTGTAATCTCTTGCAACTCGTGGCTGTTTGAGATGAAAGATATTCAAGGCTGTCTGTTTATCTCACAGCACAACACTGAGCCTTATAGTTAAGAGGTTTAAGGTCTTTTTGGATTATTTGTCACTCACCAAAGTAAATAAGGTGTTTTGTGATTTGGCAAATACATCCTGGTAAATCTGTTCTATTTGTGAAATGAACTCCCCAAACACAATTGTAGAGTTTAGAATTGGGTGTAATAATAGTCCTTACCCGCTCTCTCACAACCACCACCAACCCTCAATCAAATCTCACTTAACATCTGCAAAAGTGCTCCCAGAAGAGCTCCTTCAGCCTAGGCAAATCCGCAGCACACTCAGTCTCTATGTAAACCTGGCTGCATTTCTTCGGCAGCCAAAGACACCTATAACACTGCAGCCTGTTTCACTTACCTCTCAGCTTCTCTTCTGGAGTCGGCCATAAATCATCCATGGTCTGCAGTGACAGACCCAATGCTGCAACACATTATATTTGGAAAAACATTACGCTTACATGTTCACTAATCCCAAAGTTTCAAGATGGAGTTGTAGGTGTCATTTGTACCTTGTCTGATAACTTTGTCGGGTTGGGTGGTGGTGAGGAAAAGTAAAGCTTGTTTCACTTTCTTCAGTTGCTTGAAGTTGCACAGCATTTTTGTCGTTGTCTGCAAAAATACATTAAACGGCCCATATTATGCTATTTTCTATCGTAAAATGTTTTCTCATCAGTAGCAAACCTGGAGTTGTGAGCTGTGTTTTGTTTCATTCACATGTTTAACCCCACATATTTAGTATGTGTGCTTCTCTAAAACAGAAAACACTCCATTCCACCTTGTGATGTCATGTGGTAACTCAGGAACTGCGGCACTGTGTTGTAAAACTCAATTAACTTTCACTAGAATCTTTTGGATGATTTTAGCCCTGAAACTGCCCATCTTTACTGAGCTAAACATAAAAGGAGGCTGTTAACTTAAACTTCATGACATTGCAAGGTGGAACAGAGCATTTTGAGCTTTGAAGATGTAGACAGACTAATAATACAGGATTACTCAAACATGTGCGAATGAAACAAAATACAACTCTGGGTATGTTTTTGTTGATGAGCCATTTTTGAGTACCATAGGACATTTAAGAATAAAAGAGTGCAAAGGATCATGACATTTTGAGTTAGAACATTGGAATATTAAAATGTGATGACAACATGATATTGCAGCACAGTTGTTCCTTAAAAACACATGTGCAGAAGTTATATGTAGCCAGAAAATCTAACAGGTATGATATATTTATTTAATCAAGAAGCCTTTCCAAATTTTAGCCCTTTGGCAGACACACAAACTATTAACACACATATGGAAAACTAATACATAGTTACAATAGCTGTTGAGCAGATTGAGGCTTGGCTTTATTTAGCAAAATACCACCACAATCCTACTTAATAGTAATTTTAGTCCCACATGCTTTACATTTACTATATTTGCCCTTGTTTCATCATCTAAGAGTTATTGTGCTATTGGTTTTTCTGACATTTTTAAAATAAAAATAGTAGTTTCAGAATCGATCTAACACGCAAATAACACGTCTGCGAACAAACAAAGCAGAAAATTCCCGATCTGCACACTGCTCAACAAAAGGTGTTTCCAGTAAAAGAACAACATTGTTTATTTGCCTAACCTCTGGCACTCATCTCTCTGTTGAGCGGATTATTGTGTTTTAATCCAGCCACAAGTGCCCCCGCGCTGCATGTACTAGTCCGTCGCCATCATCAGCGGGCCAGGTATCAGCACAGAGACCCCTGTTTACCTCCACAGGGCTCGGGGATTAGGAGCTCAGATTTTCAAGCACTAAGGAGCTATGCTAAAGCCTTTCTGGATTATTATGATACAAGATGGGTTTTTTTCTGAGTGTTGCTCTGATCTCATGAACCAGTATGTTAGATAACATGGTACTGCTAGGGCTGTGTTCGCTTTTGTTCTTATGTTTCTGAACATGTTTATTAATATAATACAGTTAAGATCTATTATTTAGCAGTGTTGGCCCAGAACGCCTTTGTAGTCCTTCAGTGAGATGTTCTACAAAACATCTCACTGTCTATATATGTTATACCATGAATGTACAGCACTGTTTCAAAGACTGCAGATACATCTGCACTCAAAATCTCTTTATTTACAGATTTTTGAGTTATGTGATGATTAAAACAGCAAACAGTCATGTAAACAGCAAAATTATTTAATTTCTTTCCACCTATTATTCACATCAAACTTAGTGGTTTGCGGTTCATAAAAGCAATCTTGAAGATCTGGGAATCAGATAATAAGATTTAGGCACAACCGCAGCCAGACTCACACAATCTTGTAATAGTCATTTCAACACAAATAATTAATATATATGCCATTAAAAACAAACAAACACGAAAACATTACAAGTTAAACTGTATGAAGTTTTTGGTGCCCAATTTCACCCAGCTATATACTGTATATAAAAAAATAAAAAATAAAAATTAAGAATGATATGCTGGTATGTAACAGATAGTGTCAAAAAGGCAAAGCATAAAAAAGCTGTCATCTTTCAGGTCTCACCACAACACTCAAATAACTACAGGCAACTTCAGTTTACAACAAATAGCGTTTAAACAACTTTAAACCTTTTGCAACTGTCCATTAACTTTCCCAAACACTTAATACGTTATCTCACCCACTATTAGCCAGCCCATTACTGTTGTTACATTACTCCTCTTTAGCTGCAGCACTTATTGACTTGTGTAATTGGACAAAACACTGACGGCGTCTTCATTGTATAAGCTTTTTCGCCGTATACTACCACCGAGGGTCAGTGTTTTTTGATTATCTGTTAATTTCCCTCAAGACTGGAACTGGCTGAAGAACTCCTCACTACTACTTCTTTTTTCAACTTTTGGAGTCAGTAAATACTTTCCTTATTGACATAATCAAGTTGCTGAGGCTGTGACATTTACAGTAATAGCAGACTGATAATCCACACACAATTGCTTCTCCTTGCTCGAGCGCTACAGGGGAAGCCTTAGGGGACAGGCTGTAGAAAATTGTTGCTTACCGACTGACCGTGAACATGATAGCCTTGCCCTCACTCTTTAACTGTTATTACCCCTGTGGAAAATGGAGGATCAAACTGTCCGCACTGACCTGAAGGTGATAGGTCGACATAGAAGACGCAAGAGCTCTCTCAAGTGGCCAAAAAGAAAACTTCTACTTCAACACTTGTACAATTGCAATGCTGATAAATTCGTAGTTCTTAAAGGTGCACTATGTAGCTTTTTGGTTGGGGGTCTGGCATCTGCTTGTTTCTATGGATATGTCTGCGGACTGATTTAATGTTTAATTTTATGTTCCACAGTATGACATTAAACAGCTCTAACTTAAGTTTATTCAATTACAGATGATTTTATAGCTCAAAACTACTTAGAAAAACAAAGCAATAACATGTCCATGGACACTTTGGGTTGCCAGATTATATAAAAGTTTACAATAAATCTAAAAGGGTTCTCGATTATGAGAACACCAAATGGCATCTCCGTACAGTTGCATTTATATTTCTATATCTTCAAACCAAAAACAGTAACTTGTGTAACTCTTAAAGACAATGTTATAATCCACTATCTTGCCTTTCATCATCAAAGCAAATAACTATACACGTGAGAGTTTTTTAATTGCCATTTTTAAACACTGCACTAATTTATTCAAATCTGATTTTCACTCTTCTTCCTTTTAGCCTCTGGAATATAAAACTGTTCACATGGAGAGGTAGCCCAGTGGTAGATGTGTAAATTGGATAGTTAAAGCAGTTGCAGCATTAATCAGGCAGGCGTCGTTAAAGATTTCCAGTAAGATGCCTCTCCGGTGTCATATCCACGTATAGTGCTGAACGTGTAGCCTCCAGGAAATATAGGAGGCACACAGCAGCGCTTTCTAAATTGGATTTGAGAGGAGGTACCAAAGATGGTCTAGTCTTTCACACAAATGATGCAGCAAAAACCTTTATATTACGGTAGTGTAAATAAGACTAGCAGCATGCATGCAACAAACGTACAAATATGAAAGACTGTGTACATACTCATTAAAAGTGTAAAAGCAAGCGTGTTTCCGGGGGGACCTTGGTGGAGCTTCAGTAGTTTTGCTTAATTAAAACCAAAATTAATGTAACAGTTAAACACTTAATAAAAACACGGTTACCCAAAAAGCTACACATATCAAAGAGGAAGTAATGTCTTAGCACAAGTAATATTTGTATCCACTGCCCACAACCATAAAATTTTTGGTTAATGCTCTACATCATTATATAACTGATTTTTTTCAAAGGATATTGAATTAAAATTTTAACTAAAATAACGGCATAAAATAGCTGAAATAGAAAATCTGAAAACAATTGAAAGCTGTTTTTTCTTTCTCACCATCTGCCTTGTGAACAGTCCCACAGCCTATACCTCTTCGTGCTCTCCAGTTCCAGATCACTGCTGCCAGTAATTGGAAAAGAGCTTTGTGCTGGAACCATTTTGTGATTATACTTAGACACATTTATAGGAACTTTGAATTAGTTTGTAGGATGGCAAAATCCCAGGGTTACGGTTCTCTCCATTTCCTAATGTTTTGATTAAATACACAACCAGGTACTGTAGGTATAATTATACTTATAGATTTAGGTCTACCATTTTGGATCTGCAAAACTAAACCGCGCATGAATTCTGAAATTAAAAGGATTTGGATATCTCCTTACCTTTTATAGTGGCCATGAGAAATTGGTTGGTTTGTCCTTGACTTCATCTTCTTTTGTCTGTTTTACCAAAGTCCCAAGAAGGTCCCATGCAAAGATAACATGATGTAACTGTATTTCATCCTCTCGTGTATTACCTACATGCATTAATCTCATCTAGGACTTTGGGAGATATCGATTTTCTGATTTTTAATCGAGCTACCACCTCTGTTTACACAGGATATTATGCTACTGTAAAAATGGATTGTAACTACTCAGCTAAACCAGCAGCACTTGGGCTTCTGAATGGGCTAAAAATTAGCTAAATTACTAATAACAAAATCTTGCCCAGATTGAGAACTATGATAAAATGATGACTAACCATTGCAATGCTAAGATAACAGCTATGATACAAAGGCAATAAGGTCCACAAAGGATATACAATCTTCCATGAAGAATTTATCTACAACTATCAATGTAAGAAAGACAAAAGCTTAAAGGCTAACAACGCCTAGCATTAATGAACTACTGAGCAAAACTAGCATTATGGTAATGAATTAAACATAAGTAACTTGTTAATTCAGACTGATTCTTCAATTAAGGTTAAAAATCGATTTCATGATGTTGATATTAGCATAGATAGATAAATTTGTGCAGTTCAAATGCTAAACATTTCTAGCATACCATAACGCTAGTTTGCTAATGCTAGGCGTTGTCTTTCTTACCTTGATAGTTGTGGATAATTCTTCATGGAAGAATGTTTATCTTATGAGGACCTGATTGGTTGAAAATTTGTTGATGTGGCAGGCAGATTTATTAAGCTGGTGGATACGCAAGACATTTTGCCATAGAAAAGTTTTTCTCACTTCTAGAGCATTATCACTACATTCTCAAGATTTCGATATTGTGTTTTATCTTTTCTTTTTTTTTTTTTATGTATTTATTTGGTTATTTATTTAGTTAGTTAGTTTTGTTTTCCGTCTTTGCCAACAGTTGCAGCATGCCTTCCTTTCAGCGGCATTTTTGTGTTAACCAAATACAGATGTGGTCCGTGCGGGCCAGCTCAAAGTCCACCTCTGCTGCCGCCCCCTTCTGTGATTGGCCCGTGAAGATGGTGGAAGTTAGCAGGGAGAAAAAGCTTTCCCCATCTGCATTTTCAGCGCCATCATTTTCCTTGTTTGTCTTTTTCTACCTTCTATACAGACTGTGACAACATGGCTTCAGGACACGATAGTGCAGTACTCCAAGCTATTTTCAACCCCAGCAATCCCTTTGGGGACATCGGCCTGAACCAAGAGGAGGCATTAACTGATGATGGTGAGTGTATGGTTTGATGTGTGTTGCTATTTTTTCATCTTTATCATTGCCTGACATATTGAATTTTCTTGAACTCATCCCATGCCTGGACTAGAACATGACATTTTAATCCGAGTTGAGTTCGAGTGACATTTCTGTGTTTTTGCTATTGCACGCTACCTGTCAATTGCGTTGGGGAGTGCTTTCTCAACCTGTTTATCTTGCCCCGGCAGACAGCGGCTTTGACACAGAGTTGTTGAAGCAGGTGAAGGAGTTGGAAATGCGTGGCGTCTCAGCGGCAGAGGCAGGAGATTTGGAAGGCGCACTTCAACTGTTCAGCCAGGCAATCCAGCTGCTGCCCGGGAGAGCATCAGCCTACAACAACCGCGCTCAGGCCCTGCGGCTACAGGGGAACACAGCAGGTATGTACGCCCGCTCATGCTCTCGCTCACGCTCACGATCACGCTCTGCACAGGCTGTGGGGGGCGGCGGGGGGCGGCAGGGGGCTGTGCGGGCCTGGCATGACAGCACATGGCAGCTCTGTGTCTGTGCTGCACTCTGCCAGCACACTCTGCACTGGGCGTCTTTAACATGCAGCCAGCTTAGTTTCATCTGGTGTGGGTGAAGCAAATGGCAGCTCATGTTGCACGGTTTGATACTGGACTTGCTGATGGAGACTATTGTGTGTTTATTAATTCACAGTTAAATATAGAGCAATAAACCAGATTTTACTTTCCATGCATTATTAATGAAGTAACGTTTTGTCCAAAGCCTTGTCAGTCATACACAATGTGAGCTAAAATTACAAACCTAAATCTCTGTTTTATAAGAAGAGTGTAATATGTTGAGTTTGTTAAATGGATCAGAACCATATCATGCAATAAAGCTACATAATAAACTTGGAAGCTTTTTGTTTTGTAGACATATAGTTTATAATGAATCTGCATGCAGCCATTCACAGGCTTGTCCAAATATTGTTAAAAAGAAATCTATTATGAATTATTGGAATTTACATATGCCACAGTAGAAAGGAGAAGGCTTGGAGTGACTGATTGGTTTATTCTGCATTTGTACATAGATTATATACACTGTTTCAAATTACATCTCTGTATGCAAAGCCTAATTGTAATTGGACAGAATAGCATGTTTGCTTTTTTCTAACAGAACACAGCAGGTATGCCTAATTCAATTTTAAAGAATACGGCCTAATTTAGTTCTAGGTATGAAAATACGTTTTGAGAGAACACATGTGATGAACAAATGCTTTGATAACAATATCAAGTTATCATGTGCTAAGTGGCTTAAATTTTATTTGCAGAATACAAATGATTTCAACAATTTTTTTCCTTTGCTTCCTCAACATCCACAGTGTGTCATTTTGCACACTTTTACCACTATAACCTCTTTGTTATTCATGAAAGCCGTTTTCTCTGTATCAGCTGACCTCACCTGTCCGTGTATGACCCAGGTGCGTTCCAGGATTTGGACCGGGCTGTGGAGCTGAGTGGGTCGGCGGGTCGTACCGGATGCCAGGCACTAGTGCAGAGAGGCCTTCTGCGGAGACTCATGTGTCAAAACGACGAGGCCAGAGAGGACTTTGCAAAAGCAGCGGCGCTCGGGAGTGAATTTGCCCGACAACAGGCGGTTCAACTCAACCCATATGCCGCGCTCTGCAACCAGATGTTGTCGGAGGTCATCAACAAGCTCCGCAATCCTGACCTGTCTCAAGTGCTTTAGCATCTTACAAATGTCATTAAATAAAATGTTGCTTTTCTACTGGATTCTTTTATTCAAATTTACAAGGCATTTCAAAGCAATAAGGGAAACAATACAGAATATGAGCAAAAATAAATAAAATTAAATAATCGTTAGTAGATTTTGAGTTAATACATGTGGACTAGTGCTTAATGTGCACGTGGATTACAAGTGAGAAATTCTATTGCAATAATAATGCATAAGATATGACCTAAAACAAAATAAGTGTAGGCTACTCAAAGTAGACTATAGACCTAAGTGTAATTTTAATTTCATATGAGAACTCAGTGTTTCCCATTAACAGAGGAAACTATCGTGCTTAAATAGTCTCATTTTTACCCCCATAGTCTAAAAACTAGCTGAAAATAAAATGGTGAAATAAATTATACTTTTTATGCTTGTAGTGTTGCCACAAAATAGAGAAGTGACTATTTTTAATCTATAACTATTTTTTGTTCAGTAGAGGCAATAAGTGGCATTTATACACCAAAATATATTAAATAAAATGATTAGAATAAACCTGTGGAAAACACTTGAACTGAACTTAAATCGAGCACTGGTCATTGAAATACAACATCTGTCCGCTAGATGTCAGTCTCGTCCCACTAAAAAGCAGTATCACTGTTCCACATTATGCGAGATGAAATTGCGGATAGTTTTAAAGTAAATGACGTCAGTCTCGACATTTTCATCACCATCAATAGTTTTGCATCAAATGCCTAGATGTTAGTGAAATATAACTACATTTATCTTTAAACTCCAAACCAGATGCCAAAAAGAACAGTATGTACATGTGATTACTGCCCTATTTATATCTGAGAGGGAGGCACTGTTGACAAAAGACATATGTGAGTAGTTGTAAATACATGCCACTGGAGCTACTGCAGATTCCCTGGCCTGGGTGTTATCGGCTGGGACAGGCTTTCCCCTGTGTGTCTGTGACCTCTCCTAGGCCGGGTAAGGCCACAGGTTCACAGCGCTCCTCTCTCTGGTAGTAGGGGCAGCTCTGTAGGTGCTCTGACATAGAGGGATTGTCACTAAAGCTCCATCTATCCACAGTGGAAAACACAAAGCTGAAGGTCCATACCTGCAAAACAAAGCCATACACACACAAAAAAAACCTATGTAAGTGATTTGCACATGCTGAGGAATAATTCCTGTTGCCCTGTCAGGCAACAGCTGTTGTGATTTTGGCCTATACAATATTAGCTGTATTGAAGTAGTGAGAATACTTTCTGAAAGGGCAAACTTAACTATGGGCATACCACAAATATTTAATAAAAAGCTGAGCAGAAATAAATCATTACAGACAAATGACCAGCAGAAAGAAGATAATAGGGGGAAGGAAACAAAATATATTTTAAATAAACTGAAATTATGAAAGAAAAGAAAATCTTAAAATATTAAGTAGGTCTGTTGTGTTTGTAGTGTTTGGACTAATGTTACTTAAATGCTAAATCATTTATTAAAACGTATCCCATCTTAACCCAACAATGCATCAAATGATGTTGGTGTTGCTTTTGAAATACATTACAAGTGGTCAGCTGTCAACAGTGAGTGTAATTAACCTCTTATGTGTCTATGTAAGTGAGAGGAAATGTATATCTGTATTAAAGTTGCACATTAGTAAACATCATCTCACCACTGGAACTTGATGAAAGCACCTTAACCTTATTTGTTACCCCTCTGGCCTGACTTGGCAGGGGACAATTGTCTTTTTATATCCCCAGTATCTGGACCAAATATTTTTATCATCTGTATCACATGCTGTTTTTGAATACATTTGTTATGATGCCGCTCCTTCACTGGGAAAATATGCCCAGCTGTCTACTGAATATTGTTATTAGCCTTCATTTCCATGTTAATCCAGATCTGCCAAGTTAAGGAGTCACACTTTACAGTGGGCTCAAGCTCAGGCCATAACACTTCAGTGATATCACCGACACAACAGTCCCATGCTACTGTGCGTGTCCTGCTTTTACCTCATGGCTGCTTAGCTTCAATGGAAACTATGTTTGTAGGTCTCTGAGACTCTCTGCTGTACTGAGGTTTGAGCAAACCTAAGATGTTGCTATTACATTGTACTTTTGTTGGGTTCATTCTGTGGCTACATATGAATTGTTGATGGAAAACCTGCAAAAAAATACATTAATAATATGTGTAATTTTCTTATGTGTCCATTTTGTGTTTTTGTTTATAAAGTCAATTATCCAATGGTTAACTAAAATGACCTCCACACTTTCGGTTGCAAGATCCTTCTAATACCAGAGAGAAATAAAGCAATTTCTCTGATCTGAATCCTCCCATTCAAAACCCAGCACGTGCAACCAATTGTTAATCATAACTTGTGCTGTCTCGTTAGCACCGTGACTGTTGCTTTCAAATGAAAAATGGGTTGTCCATGTCCACATTTAATGAGTAGACAGACACTGGTAACCCAGATTATATTGTGATTGTAGTTCTTTTTTTAAACCAGCAGAGTGCAGCCTAGATATCCTAATAAAAACTACGTGTAAATAAAGAGAGATACTTGCTTTCTTTTGACACTTCCAGGCAGTCCTCCCAGTGGAATCTGTCTCCTTTTCCCACTTAAGGGAGACCATTCCTCTCTCCTGCAAAAACGTGCCACAAACATCCCTCATTCGGCGTGAGGCCTGGGACAGCTGGGACAATGTGAAACTGTCAAGGTAACTCGCAATGTGTTGGAGGACCTCTGAGGGCAATTTGCTCAGGTGATCCATTTGGGGGTCTTTCTTCATGTTTTGGCAGATGGAGGAAGAAGAAGAGAAGGCTTCAGGCTGAAGGACAAGAGCATTGACATCTTGGCAGTACTTTATTGTGGCCTGTTGACCTGAAGGATGAAACCTTGCCTGGGTGTAAGTGCAGCCCAGGTATGCTAGGGGGCAGCGCTGCTGGAACCATCCATTCAGACAAGATTGGATGTCGGAGTGCACGTTTTTAAAGTGTGAGCTAAACTCATCACGCCGGAAGAAGTGTCCGCAAAAGAAGCTAAAGGTCGAACTGCTTCTGTTATGCCTTCTCGTCACTGGTTCAGTTTCAACATTGACATACAGACTATTGTGGTTTGGTGCAATATCAGCAAGACACATGTCAGTTTGAAATGGTGCTGAGTGGAAGTCATATGTTTGTGTTCCTACCTCGTCATACAGTGCATCAGTGGATGTATTCTGCGATACTGAATGTCCTTTCAATTCTTTTTCCAATGCACATAGAAGTGCCATGGGTACTTCACTGCATTTTGGAAGATCTTCGATTAACACCCCCAGATCTGCAGTATCTACACACTGATGAACCATTTTGATCTTTCTGGTGGGGTCTTTTAGTTGGCATCGTCTTGCTCGGTAACTCGTAGGAACTTTGAAAGAGCGAACAGTCTTCACCTCAATCGGCTCAAGTTTTCCATAGACAAAATCCTTCTCTCTTGGGGTGCACGCTGGAAGTATACCAAAGTTAATAAGCATGGCCCCATTGTGAACTAGATACATGTCATATTCGGACATTTGGACTTGTCTTTCTAACCTCTCCAGGACCCCATCTTGCCAGGGAGCTAGTCCTGTTGCACCATTCTCGCCTAAAGCGGTAGCAGCTGTACTAGTGTCTCCATGTCCACTGCTCAAATAATATTCCCCTCTTGTCTCTCTTTGACAGCTGTGTGATTTCTCCCCTGCCTTCTCTTCCTTTCTTTCTTCATTCCTCTCCAGGTTTTTGACAGTTTCCTTGCATCCATCCATTTCCTTCTTAAACATCTTTTCCCAGGAGTTGTAGTTCTGAATATTCTCAACATTCCTACTTCTTGCCAAGGCATCTCTCTCTTCTTGGCTCAACTCTTTTTCTTTTGTTTCTGCACAACATTCAGCGAGTTTCTCATCACACAATGGAGAATTGTCAGTCGTATCGACAGAAGCACTAGACCTGGGGTCAGAATCATCAACCATCAGCTCAGGGAACACGCTCCTCATTTTGATAGATCGAAAAAGTATTTCTTGGTCTCTTAGTGCCATAGCAACATCTAGAGGTTGTCTAGTTTGACGCTCTTGTGAAATGTTTGTATAAAATGGTGGAGTATCATCAGGAATGGGCCAACGATTCCAGTCTTGAGAACAGCAGACAACACTGGCGGGACAGGTGCGCAGGTGTTGGGACAGCCGAAAGCGGGGCATAGTCAGCGGGCATCCAAAGTTGGCATTAATGCATGGAACTGTCTCATTAGGACAGAGGAGAAGGTGGTCCTCCTCCTTGCACAGATGAAGGCAGGCCCCACAGTTTTTACGACACTTAATTACCGCACACGTTCTGGAGATGTGACAGTGGAGGTTATGGCACTTGTCGCAGTGCTGGTGGGGCCCGGCTGCCTCTGACGTCCTGCTTCTCACCTGGTTCAAAGACACAGGGAAATATGCAAAAGACAATCTGTGCTGTATTTGTCGACATTAATGAAAACACACAGGATTATGCTGATGATGAAATACAAGGGCATGAGCTATAAAAGCATGCATTAAGACTACACCAGAAAGTCTGATTATGTCAGGAACAGAGCATGTGCAATATAGAGTTTGAACATTTATATACTTTAGTGAAATATATACTAAGAGGTGTTAACTTAAAATGTATTCACTTATTATTATATTTAATAATTTTGCAAATTTAAGCTTACAGCATGTTTAGAATTTGTGACATTTTGTTGATTTATGCAGACTAGAAACTGATACCAGAACTCTATAGACTGTGAGCACTGGTAGTTCCATTACTTATAATGAACATCTTGAAAATAACATACTAGAGATTTACTGATAAGGTTTTTTGTTTTTTTCACAGCCAATGCTGATAATGACTGGTTAAAATACAGAGTCACTGATATTTTTGGGCCAAAACTTTATTTTAGATTCTCCAACTTATATCATTTAAATTTTAAAGCTAAAATAAAGCTTTGTGTATTTCTAGGCAGGAAATTGACCAAAACAAAAGAAAAAGTCCAAATATCAGTAAAGCGATAAACAGGTCTATCTCGATTACATACCCATGCTGGTTATCTTTTTTTATATATAAATTGACTTACCATCATGACTATGAGCAAAGTCAAACCATAAACTGGAAAATCATATCCTACATCACAATAAAAAAAAAGAAAAAAGAAAAACACTTTTATAAATATCACGTTTTGCAACCCAAGGAAAATTGTAGATGGCAATTAAAATGTCAACACAAACAATGCCGTGCCTCACCTTTTGTTCTTGTGTGGCCGTCATAGTGTGTTCAGTGGCACCTCTGAGTAACCTCTCTGCACTGTGTCTGCACATTATAAATAGCCTCACACAGGGGCAGACAGGCCAGTGGGAAGGGGCACTATTGTCACTCAGCCATTAAGGACCAAGGTCAAGTTACAGTCGCCACATGAGAGGAGGGCGATAATGCTTCCTAATCCAGGTACTCAGCACTCTCACTACCGCTTTGCACTTTGATCTGCGCTACAAACAACAACATGGTGGATTTATATAAAAGAGTGTTCAGTGTTTGAGGATCTAAGCCTGTGGAATTAATTTTCAGATAATTGGCTGAATTATGTTACAGTAATAAAATTGATCAACAAAAACGTTACTATTAGGTTTAGGATTCACATAAAGCATTCACACTTGTCCTGATGCAGTTTAGTCCTGATGTGGACTTGTCTTGTCCTAGTCTTATAAATCCAGTTATAGTCCATGTTTAGTTTAGGGTGACCAGATTTTCAAAATGAAAAACTGGGACACACCTGGGTTGGGATGGTTGGTATAAATAAAACTGTGAAAGGAGCGCACAGCATTGTCCATTCTTGACTTATTTGTAGGTCAGTCATAATCTGAGGAACTTCTTATGGTCATTTTCAAACATGTTTTTCTGTATTTTAGTTAAATACGTGACAATATATTGCCCTTCTACTGTTGGCAGGTATCAGATTGGTCAAATACCCAGCAAAATAGGGACACTTGGACATTTCTTGTATAAAACTGGGACAAATCAATGGTTTTGGATAAATCTGCTGGGTCACCCTAGTTTAATTCCCACATTAGTCCCAGTTCAGTCCCAGTTGTGTTATGGTATGAGTAACTGAGAATTTTACCATCTTCCAGAGTAACTTTAAAAAGCATAAGTATTTTTTTTCCCATTTTTTCCCACACATGTTTAACTCACAAACCCTGCACATTTAAGCTGATTTAGTTTCTCAAACTGAATACCCTCTATTCCACCTTATGATGATGTCATGTGGTAATACAGGAAGTGCTTCACTCTGTTTTTAAGCTCCATACAACTTATAGAATCATCTGGATACTTTCAGCTGTGCAATGGCCAGTCTCTACTGAACTGTAAAAGGTAGTCATTAACTTGAAAAATACTACTGCGTGATATCACAAGGTGGAACAGAGCATTTTAAGCTTTGGAGATGCAGACAGACTAATAATGCAGGATTACTCAAACATGTGTGAATGAAAAAAACATAACTCCAGGTATGTTTTTCATGAGGTAATATCATTCTAACATGGCTCACAAGAGTTCATTTTGTGTAATTTTGCCTAATACAGATGTAATGAGCACAATGGTTTGAATATTGCTCTTTTTTGCTCCAAATTACCCAGGTGCGACCAGTGCTTAGGGGATAAAGAGGACACAATATCTCTTATTATTAACATTGTCATAACTGGACCAGCTGCTTCTGGGCACAGGCAGGAGCACACAACTATACACTGACATTTTACGTTCATCCTTCAACCACTAGATGTCAGTGTCACACTTGAGTAAAGTTGATTTGTTGGTCTTTTATAGATAATACAGAAAGCCTTGATATGGGCCTTGTTTAATTTGTTCTGTTCTAGCTGTGTGGTTTTAGGCAATTTACAATCATTTTTGATTGCATGAAAATTGTGGACACAAAATTAAACAATGGAACAACATGTCTTTTTCAAGATTTATACAGTGAATGAAACATAACCACTATCCTTTTCGTGGTTCAGAATGTTGTCTGTTTTGCTTCATAATGTGTTTAGATTAACAGCGACTGAACAATCATGGAGGTCTGTGCTCCTCAGCAGGCTGCAGGAGCAGCTCCAGACTCTCCCCAGGACAGAGGCACCCTCCTGGGCATGTGCGCCTCTGTCAGCAGCCTCTCAACCTGCAGCAGACGCCTTATCACACACAGCTGCCTCGTTCACTGTGCGCTCCTCTAATCAACGTGAGGCCCCCGCACAGCAAGCAACAATCAGCATCACACTCACCATAGCAGGAGCAATACTGTTACTGCAATTATTGCTCAGGTATGGAGTTTGAGTGAAGATAAAAGGGTAGCACTTTATAATAACTACACTTTTAATAGACTTGATGAAGCAAAGATTTCATTGGTAATAAACTACAAAGTACAAGTTCACATACTGTATAAAGTGCACATGAAAACATACAAAACTTGATTCATTAAAAAGTTTCAAGCTGAATGAAGTTGCAGAGCCATTATAAGTGTTTGTAGGTACAGGAAGGAGCAGTGGTGAGACAGCTGTGGACTGATACAAATGGAACTTTTGCTGTCTCAGAAGCCCTATGATTTTAATTGTTGCTAGATAATGGCTATTATACTATTTATAGCATTTATAGCAATAACTTTTTTGTGAGGGTCCTCTACCATGAGGTGTTATTGTTTTGCCTGGAATGTTCATCACTTTGGCATTAGATGTAACCATGCTGCATTTAATCATTTACACCTTATGTTTTCTGATCTATAAGATATTTACATTTTGCTGCTACTGTGAATAAAACTCAAAGCCACAGCTCTACTCTCTAGTACCATTACTACTGTTACTACTATAACACTACTAAAAATGCTACCACAGCAGCATCACCTTTCTTCCGTGATAATCGAACAAAACAACAATCTTTGATTTATGTTAGAGCAAGGTGAGAAGATACATTTTGCACTGAGAGAAAAAAATTCCGCATAATGATACTTGCAATATGAACCACTCTTCCACTTTACCTCCATCAATGACATTCATTTCTTTATTTGTCACTTTTATACAACTTCAACTTGTTCTCTCCATTAAGCATTATTAAAGGTCTTTACCCACCACATAATCTGTATCGTGGAAGACAATGTTCCACCTTTTGATACTTTACCAAGCAGCAAAGTAAGTAACAAGGTGCTTAACAATCTCACCCAGACTTATTGAGTAAAATTCATTTGCCTTCTCAGCTTGAGGTCTTATGCAAGCTGGCAGCCCAAAAAAGCCATAATTATCACTTGTCCATTTTCTGAGCTAGACTTGAACAATTCTGAGGCCACTGGCTAATGATTCATGCAGCGACTTCATGTCATTTAACTCTAATTTAATGTTGTAAAATGTGACTGGACAGCTTTAGATGGCATTTTTTCATCCAACCTCTCCATGATTAATATTCAACTCACTCAATAGCTCCCACCACAAGATATATTAATAACTTCACTGCATCAACTTTAACATGACTGCTTTCCACCATCCAAAGCCAGAGTACTGTATCCTTATATGGCCTATAAAGTTTAGCCAATCGAACCTCATTGCCATCATTCT
This sequence comes from Boleophthalmus pectinirostris, assembly GCF_026225935.1. NCBI lineage: Eukaryota > Metazoa > Chordata > Actinopteri > Gobiiformes > Gobiidae > Boleophthalmus > Boleophthalmus pectinirostris. The sequence goes on along the minus strand of NW_026571541.1, from coordinate 13,842,558 downwards.
CAAATATTGCCTTTTGTTTGGGATTTCTATCTGGTTTATTACACCTGGAAAACCGTATTAATAAGCTGAGAGCGAGAAAGAGGGAGAAGGGGGGAGAGAGACAGAGAGAGACAGAGAAAGAGAGAGAGGGGGAAAGGAAGAAAGTGTGTTTATTACAGCGCTGGGTCCAGTGCAGCCCTATAAATAAGATCCAGACTGCTGTGGGATCGTGTATGAATGTGGTGATTAACCAGAAGAATAACAACAATAAGAAATAAAAACTGATTTTACAGTTTAGTTCTGCAGATTCAAAAGTCTCTATGGTTTAGATTAGATTATGCCATGGTTAAATGTCCTAACAGTTAAAACATAAAAAATAAGATAATTTAATAAAAATAAAAAGTTCAGCAACGAAATAATGCAAAGGTCTCATAAGGTATTTTCTAGAGACTTGTTGTTTACTCCTCTGTTATTGTCTGTGCTAAGCTGCTCTGTTGCTACACTGTTGCAATTAAAGTGCCATGTACCTGAATAAAAAGCAATATTTCAGACTCATTGTGAAAATTTTATTACCTGTTGCTATAAATGTGACAAATATTGCATTAAGAAAAAAGAAAACCTCACATGAGCTATGACATGTGCACTGAAAACTTGTTTCCAAATGGTTTTCATCCAACAATGTCTCAAGAGTGGATACATTTTCCCGGCAGTTGCTTTCTTGTGGCTCTCATCCATCCATCATCAAACTTTTTAAAAATGTATCGGGGTGGAGATACAGGCCCTTTAACCATTTCTTTTGTTTTTTTTCTTCAGATGAAATATAATTAACAGGCGTTTTATCAAAAAAAAAAAACATTGTTTAACAGTGCCCCCTGCTGTTGAACTAAACAAAGGCATGAAATTTTAACAGCAAGTTTTTGACATCAATTTGACCTGATTTTGTCTCGGCTTTGGCCACAGAAATCGTTTTCACTTAATTATAAAGAGGTCACCACACTCATTTTGTACCTGTCTGAATGAATTGAGACACTTTTTCAACCCTGACCAATCAACACGCAAATGTTTATAGCCATATCTATTTAGCTCGGAGCGCCCGGTATTCACCATTTAATTACAACGACTAATTAAAAGTTGTTGGTAATGGGAGTTTGTGCAGGTCCCCTCAGGGCAGGGTACTTTGTGTCATTTTGCATCATTTATGAAGAATATGCTCAAGAACAAAAAAGCAAGCCAAATTGTAAATGAGATATTTCACTCCACTTGTATTCATTATAATGGGGAAAAGAGGAGGAAGTCCACGAGTAATTTTATGCCTAATGTACAACAGTCATAAATAATGGGTCATAAAACATTCATGAAAGTGGTAAAACAGCTTGTTGTAGACAAGTTCAATAATAAAACGCACCAAAAGCATTTATAATTCAGAACAGATCCCGATAGGAGGAACCAATGTGAGAATTATTGGAAATTTCAACCAAGTCCCTTTACATGCACATAAAAACGATTGATGGCAGGATTCAGTTAATGCATGCAAGTCAGGCTGTGGATGCTGCAACTACTTTGTCCCACTTTTGGCTCAAAGACTCTTCTGAAATGCAGATACAATGAAAACAAATCAAGCATGCAATAGAAAGATAATAGAAAATCTCACAAGTTAATGGTCGTTATGAAAAGTCCTCTGATCCTGGTTGAAAAGGATATAGAAACTCCACAAATATCTTTACACTTTCTTTGTAAATATTCTGGTGGGGGTACCGCTTGAAATGTTCCGCACTCTGGCTTTAAACTCATCTATCTTGCATTTATTCAATTACAGGTGTTTTAGTTGCATAACATTAATATCTCCATGGAGACGAGCAGGTGGCAGAGCTCTCACCAGAAAAGTGTTGTATTTAAACAAACATGTAGATAACATGCTCTGCTTTTCTTGATGGTCTCTAAGGGAGCTACAGTTAGAGTGTTACTTTTATGTGAGTATTGCTTTATTCAATTTCATTATCCAGGAAAAAATATTACAATAACAGAACTATCATGTAAAATCATGCTTTTGAAGCTAAAAAATACTGGGGAAAAAGGCTCTACGTGGACTGTATAAAGAAGTGGACTAAGGCAATGTGGCGTCACAAATAATGTTTGGCTCCAGTCAAATGAAGCTGACAAGGCTGGGAGTTATAGGATTGAATTTGGAGCATAGAGTGTATATATAAATAAATGAGCATAACGAACGCACTAGCCACCACGTTCCAAATAGGAAGTTCTGATGCAGGCACTTCCGGCTCCTACTGACCCTGGTTCCCATTGACTTACATTGGAACATTGTCGCCTCACTCTCTGTAACTGCTGTAGTGAGCCTCATCATTTTTGGTCTTAAAATGTTCGTATTAACCTGCTTTACATGACCTTGGTGTCTTTCTTTTTCACTATTTTGTTAGTTTATAGTTTGTTTGTTCAAATTCGCCCCTGTAACCACTAACATCACGAGCTTCATTCAAGTGGAACCAATTGCTTCTTATACAGCCTACGATTTGGAGCCAGGTCCACACTAGGAGAAGGAATTTTTGTAAGTACAAAACAGCAAAATAAAAACACCAGGATCATGTAGAGCGCGTTAATACGAGCATTTTAAGACCAAAGTCTCACTGCAGCAGTTACAGAGAGAGGGGTGACAATTTTCCAATGTATAGTCAATTAGAAACAGAGTGGATGGAGCTGGAAGTACCTCTTTGAGCACTTCCTATCTGGAGCATGGCAGCTATGTCCGTATATATATACACAGTCTATGGCTCTATTACTGTTTTAACTGAGAGTAATTCTTTAGAGCAAGTTGCAGTACATCTTTTACTTTTCATGACTACCCTATTCCACTTACATTATAAAACTCACTGTTCACTCAGTGTGTCATTTGGATGTAACTTTGTGTGTCTGTAGGCATTTTAATCAGAAACAATTTGCTGCTGCTGCCAACAGGAGGTTGATGAGAGTGCTGAGATGTGCCTTAATATCAAATCCATTGTGGAGAAATGGAAAATAAATTGGATGTTGGCAGATATGTCAAGTACTGCAATGGTCCATTATTAAGTTATTGTTTGTAATTACTGGGCGTGGGCGGAGATACCAACACGGACATATTTTATTGGCCACATTATTAGGTACACATGTTTCAGTATTCAGTATAAGAATACAAAATTTAACATTCTTCAAATTCATTCAGGTACATTTTACTAGTACAGTGCACAATATTACACTGACCAAAACAGGAAAGAAGTCTTAATTAATTTCTACATGTAATTGGACTGGACTAATAACTGTATTTTGTTTTATTTAATTTTGTGTTTTGTTTAGTTTTCAACATCTTTGGGGTCTGAATCATAGACTGTATATATAAATAGACATAACCTGCTAGCTGCTGAGTTCTAAATAGGAAGTAAGCATCTTGCGATCTTGTTCCATCGCCTCTGTTTCTAATTCACTTTGTATTGAAAAAGTGTGGCCCTTCTCTCTGTAACTACTGTTGTCAGGCTTGTCATTTTGGTCTAAAAATGTTCATATTAACCCGCTTTTGGTGTTTTTATCCATAAATCAATTCTTCCTAATATGGAACTTGACTCCAAATTCACCCCATAATTTCTAGCCTTGGTGAGCTTCATTTGACTGGAGCACTATGAACACAACAAGTGACATCACACTCACTTAGTCCACTTCTTTATACAGTCTACGGTCTAAAAACAAATTGGATCATGTTATTTAGAAACCTTCGTTATCTTGTATAATTGAGTATACTCCTATCAACCTGTTACATATTCAACGCACAAATTGAATCTTGTAGCCAAACATATAGACGCATACACAGCCTTGGATCCGTCAGACAGTGATGGAGATAATTTCTTCTAAGGTGGTGCAGTTAAAATGGCGGCTGCGTGTGTTTTTTGTTGTTCTGTGGTGGAGTGATAAGGAGCAGACACTGATAAGGGAGCAGAGCAGAGCCACGGGATGTCAGTGCCTCACAAAGCGCCTAGTTTCAATCCAAGTTTACCAACGTGCGCTGTGAGCTGTGCACGGCTGCTCACATAGACCCCCCTGATCTTATCCTACTCCACACACAAATGATATGTGCCAGTGCAAATTTCATGCCAATTTCGACTGCTGCTGCATCCCCATTGCAGCGGCCAGGCTTATTAGGGAGTGTGATTTAGTGTTATTTAGCAGCAGTTATCCATGCAAGCTTATCGTCACTTCACTAAAATGTTTACATTAACTTTGCACTAGTCAGACAAAAAGTTATGGGGAATTTATAACTGTGCAGCTGGGCATTGTCAGCGCATATAAATACTGCAAGAAACTGGTTTATTTTGCTATTTTAAATTTAAAGGCTCTATACTCTAAAGGCCCAATATTTCATTTTTATGTATATAAGTAAAATTAGTTTTGCCCCACTATTGTACAAGCTGCTCTCGAGGACAACATTACTCCACTGTGTACTTTCTGCATCTAATTGTGAAGTGTTTTAAGTGCAAGGTTAGTGTGCAAGTTGTTATTAGCAATACCATGATGCAGAGGATAGGACTTGAAAGTCGTGGCTTGGACTCGAATCAGACTTGAGTCACTATTTTTAGGACTTGAGGCTTGACTTGATAAAATGGACTAAAACTTGGGACTCGACTTGGACTTGAGGCCTGTGACTAGAGAAAACTTGAGAAGCACTTTTAAATCTGAATTATTTCTGTTCTGGCTGTAATGATTCACTCTAAGATCTTGTCAAAACTTTTAAAAAGTAAACATTTACATTTCTACAACTCTTATATAAATACTCATATAAATATACTATGATTTTTTATTTTTTTTTTTAAGTAGAATTTAGTTTAAAAGTCATATAAATTGCAAAAACCTAAGCTATACTTGGTACTTTGATTTAAAGACTTGAAATGACTTGAACTTCTTGGACTTATGGGCCAGTGACTCAAGACTTGACTTGGACTCACCTGTATTTGACTTTGGGACTTGACTTGGACTTGAGGTCAAAGACTTGAGGCTTACTTGAGACTTGCAAAACAATGACTTGGTCCCTCCTCTGCCATGATGTAAAACTCCACTCAGGTTGTGAAAAGTGCTTCTGAACTCATTATAGTATGGTGGATTTGGACTCTCAGAATCCATAAGATATGTGAGTAATTCTTTGGACCACTCCAAACCATTTTAAATGCATTCGTTTTTTCACGTTGTTAAAATAATGAAAATCAGGTAGCCTACAGTGTAAAACCACATCATTTATGACATAATGAACATGATTAGACAACCTAATAACCTAATGGTATTTCACTTTGCCTGTAATTATTATTGACTGTGTGAGCACTTAATGACATTTATTGCACTTGACAAAATAACTTAATATAATTTTAAATAGATTTCTCACACATATTTTTCAAATGTAATCTCTCCAATTTTAAACAGCTATTGATTGTAGAAAAAAGAAAGAAAAGTTAATAATGTACAGCTAGTGACAGATGGATTAAGCAGAACTCCCCCAGACAGCTGTAATGGTGGACTAATGGTATTGATGTGATGTAATTAGAAATCAGGACTAATGGGTCCTCCCAAGTTCCACAAGTGAAAGGCAGCAACAGTCAACAAGCTCTTTACTTTAACTTGTAGCACTCCATCACTCGCACACACATATACACACACATACACACATACACACACATACACACACATGCTGCCAGTGTTTTGTGCAATAACTCTTTGTCAAACTGTTCTACACTGCACACAAACTCTGGCATCTTGTCAAATACTGCAGCTGTGATCTTCAGTAGCCAAAGTGAATGCTAATGACCACAGAGATGAGATCTACGATTATGTAATTCACTCATAGAGAGATCAGATGGTATAATGTATATTTGTGTGCACCTGGCTTGTAGTTTTGTAATTATAAAGTGTATTTGTATCTCTGGTAAAGATGCATAGTAATCTTATCTTACATTAATTGAGGTAGTATTTAATCTATGGTTTGGAGACATTAACAGATGTAGCCACAACAGTTTGACTTTTTGAATAATAAAATAATACTGATTTATACTGACAGAAGAAAACAAGACTCTCGGGTGGTCTGTATGTCAACCTGGCACAGTTTACTAATGATTTTATAAAAGTTTCAAAAGAGAAAAATAGCTTGAAATTTCTAATTAATGTTTGGTTCAATAAAGCACTAGAAGCACAGGGTTATACTGCCTGGAGAGATACCTGCCAGTCAAAGTCACTTAAGTACAACTCATGTGTTTAACAGAGTGTGAACTGATAAACATGTTTATTCAGAAGTTGGGGCCTTGTACGAGGTGGTGAATTCTCTATGGTACAGATGAAAGTCGGGATTAAAGGCATCTAAAATCAAAAGGTTCAATGTCTATTTTTTCATTTTCCAAAGTAATTTTACCTTAGAGTGTGTTGATGTTGATTTATACATGTTAATCAGGTTTGAATGACCTTTTTATTTAATATTTGTCACTGACACTGTAGTCGATATTTTTAACTCAAACTTGTTCTGTCTCCTGTCTAGCTTGTGAAGTTTAACATCTGTAATTCTTTCAAAGTCGACTCCATCCACAAATCAGTCAATAATTGAAAGCAAGGACAGAAAAGATTATGCCACATTGTTGAGAGTATAGTCACAAAATCTGACAGAGCCGAAAAGGTGGATTAAGTGTTTTAATGTTTGTCAAAGTTTGTGATTTTAAACCACACTGTAAGCCAAATGTCTCCAAAGGATTCATATCTGATGTGGGTATAGTTCTTGTTATGTAATGTGTTATATCTCGTGTTGCCAACTATGACTTTTTTTCAAGTTTTCTGCACACTATTCTTAACATTAACTATATCCGTGTCTTTTCTCGCTAACACCTTTGTATTGACAGTTCATAATGTGGTGCTCCTCAGATCCTCTCCAAACCCACCACATTTGACACATGCTGTTTCTTTGAGATTCACAGTCACAAGATTGTCAAGGCTGAGCTACACGGATCAGGAGTGTCTGAAATTCCCTGCTGTGCTGTTCTCCAATTACCAGCACTGATGTTTACCCTGAATTGGCCCAGACGCTCCTTGCACCATGCCCTCACAAAACGCAGCTTGCGGTGCCTCAGTCCTGTCCAAACAGGGGCGTGCCTGGGCTACTGTGCTCCAGGGGAAGCGCCACTCTCATGCCCCATTAGCCACGCGTCCCCAGTGTATGAAGAAAGATGTGTGCGCTGTTGTAGCTGCCATGCTATAGCAGACATCTGGACGGCAGCCATTTGTCCTCTGTCCTGTGACATCTTCGGACGACCTCAGCCAGTGGAGGGGAACGCAGGTTTTAATCACAATATCAGTGGAGATGAAAGTAATACAAAATAAGTTTTTAGGGTTGGTATACTGCAACACATTTATACAGAGGAAATTAGAAGTAATCTACCAAATGTTTGTTAAAGCTGACTGCCGGTCCATTAGGATACACATTAGCCATTTTAAATCAGCAATTGTACATTTCTGCTGGAGGGTCTGCCACCTGCTTGTCTCCATGAAGATGTTATTGCTTTGTTAAGAATGTTCCACAGTGTGCAATCAAGCTTGTTCTCCTTTGGTGAATACATCACTAAATATGTTCAGAATATAGCATGTTTGATTTTTATTTTCCTATCTGTTACACACAGTATTGTTTGCATGCTGTTTTGTCAAAGCACTGACCATCAACAGTTCTCTTCACTGTCTCTCACTCTTTTAAGTTGACTTAGAAAATATTCTCGATCTTCTGTAATCATAACGCATAATTCAGTCTAGTAAACACATCAACATTGAGTTTTATTCGTTTAGATTGTGAGGGGAAAAAATCAGTAGCAGAGTATAATTTAGTCAACACAGCAGTGCCATGACTTTGAGAGAAGGCAGTCAGAGGACTCACAGCGGGAGGTAGGATAAGGGCATTACATATCAATAAGTAGATGCAGATGTAGATGCAGATGTGCCGATGGGTAAACCTGGGGGATATGCACAGTCTCAGTCCACAGGGAAATCATAGAGTTGTCTGTGTCAAGCAGCCGAACCCTGAGGTCTAAATGGGATGGATCACACAGGCAGGGCTCAGGTCACTGCTGCACTATCGATTACCAATGCTACACATCTCATTCCCTTTTCCAGTCTGACTCTTTCACCCTGAGACTCATAATGGCACACTGGACCGAGACTGGCTTTAACTGGAGTCTGATTTAAGCTTCGTAGTGTGTTAGAAAGATGAATAAAGCACTCAGGGGTTATAAAGGGGTGTTATTTGTAGGGCCTGGACTATGTGGCATTTTGGAGGACGATATCAATAATTTAAGAGTTTGGAAATAGAGAACAGATAATTTGGTCAGTATGATTACTGTTTTAAGTCTTAAGGCTAATCTCTATATGGAAAATCGAAAATCATAATTCTGGTTGGGGGAATATGACAACAGGTTTGCATCCTAACACATGTTCTAAAACATAAAATGACAAAGCAAAAGTATGTTTAAAAGACAATACAAAAAATGCACAACATACTTGTAGTTTAAAGCTACAATTTGTAATTAGACTGGCCAATCCAGCCCTGTTGTATTCTCACATAACACCACTTGATGTTATCTGTGTTCACTCTCTCTGATAGTGTGCCAGCTTTGGCCAGACAGAAGACTGCCTGGAATGATTTACCAATATGGCATCTATATCTCCTTGGAGACAAGCACCAATCCAAGTTATAGGTCAGATCTGTGGAGAGGTGACCCCACTTTATACCCACTTTTTAAGCAATAAAAAAACTGTAATTGAATAAATGCAAGATACATAGTCATATTGTAGAATATTCCAATTAAAGCATGCAGTATCACCATGAAGACAAGCAGGTAGTGTACTCAAAAAGAGTCGTATAGTGAATGTACTGCGTTTTTGTATATACTGCAGCTTGTTGTTTATGGGTCAAAGTTGTGATTTATAACTCCCTCTTTTTTTTTGCACCGTGCGTGCACTCATCATAAAGTGCTCCATTCAATGTGACTGTGCCCACATTCAATACAGACAGAGTAAGTGTTTTGCGATGGGCGTTTGTAGAACATACTGTATCATTCATTGGCAGACATTACATTTGAAAGCTTGGTGGGGTGTTTATTGAAGTCCTGACCCCGTCCTCTCCTCATTAAATTGATTCATGGATTCAATAAGTGGGCCACAGGCTGCAGGTGAGCACGATGGAGCGCACGTTAGCCCGGGACATCCATCACACTGAGCAGGTATCTTCACTCCTCCTTCAGCAAGTCTCACTACAGCCTTGCAGATGTTACTGGCCTGCAGCCCAGATTCCTGCTCTGCCCGGACTAGGCCAGAGATATGTCATGTGTTATAGGAGGAAAGCCATTGCAAGGGTTTATTAAAAATGAGAACTTTGTGTGAGAGACTTGGAAATGATTAGTAGATGTTTATAAAACCAAAACACATTTTTACTCAGAGGTTCACAGAGTAGCCCAAGTTTTAAATAAACAAATTAAATAAATGTAAATAAATAGTTTAGTACTAACTTCTATTGTTGCTATTGTTGCTTTTTCTTTCTGTTGCTGACATTTTTCACATCTTGTATCAGAAAACTACTAACAGAAAACTATAAAATATACTATATTTTTATATAATCTTTACTATATTTTATAAACTATAAAATGTAAAAAATCATAAAATTTATTTAACTCAGTAGAAAGTAGTTAATGTTTACCTTGCAGATATATGCCACAACATGATCACCATTAGAGAACAGTATTGAGGATATTGCCAACTCATGTTACAAAATGATGAAAAATGAACTTTTGAAAACCACTGTACACAGGGCCTCATTCATAAATGAAGAGAATATTTCTTAATTTATTTGATATGAACCCATAATTTATTTAATTTCTATTTTCACTGTGTTTAGCTTTATGTTGTGCCATCCTTGTGCAGTAGCTTTTCCAGCACATCCAATCAGCTCTGATGAGACACATTGATTACATTTGAGGCTCACAGGTAAAACCAATTCATATCTGATCTATTTCAATCACGATGATGACTTGCTCAACATTGCGGAGTGAAAATCGTACCCATAATGCATTGCCAAGCCCTGTCTTCATTAATGTCCGCTCAGAGGCAGCTGGTGGCCTGCAGTGTAATGACCTGTGGCTACCTGACGTGTCTCCTCTGTCAGTGCCAATGACGCATACATCTGCACTCTGTTCTTTCATTAATTTAGAAAAGATCAGAGTTTTTGCTTGTGTTCCACTTGTTTACTTCAAGCCGTGACTCATATCAGCGAAACCACTCATTTCTTGAAAGCAATACCAGATTTGTCTTGTACGACAACAGAGTACTTACTAAACAGGACAGTGCCTATTAAAAAGTCTGCAATGCATTTATGAGCCCCAAGACAACAAGATCCTGACATTAAATGAGCTATATTACAGCGATTTATTGTCAGGCAGTAAATACTTCCCACCAGCAAATCTATTACAAACATATATTATTTTACAGCCGTTTTTTAAAGCCTTATGAGTATTCTCAGTATGTACTCTGCATTTTGGACCATTGTTGTTATCCCTAATGAAACCAATAAGCAAGGGCTGCATATACAACATTGCGCCCTCACTGACCTATATGCATCAATTGTTCAATTAGAAAAGCAGGATGCCAGCCAAAACCACTAATCACAAGGGCACCGCAGAGCAACTCTTTATTCCACTACAATCTATACTGAGCTGCTTTCTAGAACATTATGTAAAAACTCTATTTGTTATTTAGTTGAAAAAAGATTATTGTGTGTACAGTGGTTTAGAGCCCCTAAACTGGCCTTAAATACCAATGTCAAGTTCCCAATCCTAACACAACATTATTAACAACCTATTATGCAAAATAGTCTTTTAGAGCTTTTAGCCATGTTATAATTGTTCCCCTTCTCAATTACCCACTCAAAGTTGTATTTAGAGTGATTTTTGCATGTTTTAGTCATCTTTATTTTCCTGCATTCAAGACGTAATTGCTTTGATTTACGCTTGTTTTCACCAACACTGGTTCACACCCAATGCTCAGTACTTTCTTCTTCCACTTTACTGTCTTAATCGATGATACAAGTTGGGTTCCACAGCATTGCTTTATTTTGGTACAAAAAACAAACAAACAAAAAAGCACCAGCTTATTCATGAAAATAAATCTGCTGCTTGCTAGTGTGAGTTGGAGCCACAGGTATGGGCCACTTTGTTGAAATGTCGTTTATGGTGTCATGATGTAAAGGTGCAGAATCAGCTCCCATTGGACTCTGCAATTTTCCAACCCAGAAGTCAGGAGACTTCTTTTATTAAATTGTGAACTACAGGTGTCATAGATTAACTATACCACAAAAGCACAGTATTTCTTCTTTAAGTATTTAAAGAAGACATGCAACCCCACAGTTATAAGGTCAGGTCAGCTTATAGATTTCATATATTATAATTATGTATGAAAACATCTATAATGTATAATTTATACATATGAATACCAAACTCTTGTTTGCAAATGATCACAGATTTTATTTGTTTACATATATATGAATATTTGAAAACATTCATATCCTACTGATGTGAAACATATACAAATGACAGAACTCAAGCTGATAAATGGTTAAATGATGTGTGAATATCAACATTAGCAGCTCATTTAATCCTTATTCTATCCATTCATTCTTTTCCCTTTTAAATCTAATGTCCCATTCACCATAAAAAAAATTGTCTACTGAACTCCTGGATCACTGTCAGTCCAGTGTCACGCCTCTTCATGCTGTGGCTGTGTACACAGGAACCCAGTGTTGTCCTCAGGTGCCCTTCAAACCGTCCAGAAACCAGCGCTTCGGGCCAAAACACACAATTAAAGTAAGTGCACTTTTCTTCTTCTCCTCTGAGTACTATGTGTCAGACCACCTCCATCCTGGTGGGCAGTGGCCTCACAGCTCCTCCTCAGTGTAGTGCAATCTGACTTTTGCTCTAGTTAGTTACAAGCTTCTGGCTCCTTATGGTAATGCATCTTTCATACCTGTTTTATGTTGATGAGTGTAAATGACAAATATTTCATTAGACATAGTAAAGTTTAATGATGCATTATAATTAAAAGATTCAGAAGTAAATAGGAAAGCCAATAAAATGCAATTAAAAAGTCTATGCTAAGAGCCTGAGGATGCACAGCACAAAGAAGAAAGATGGTTTTGAGGTGTCAGATAATGTTCAGTAAATCAGAGTTCTAATCACTAACTGGAAAAGAGTATTGGGGCAATATGACATGAGCTAAAATAATATTTAAGGTGGTAATTAATTGGGCCAGAAAAGTCTCATTAGAACCAAGCACCCATCAGCCCAAAAGTCACAGGTGTGATCCTAACGTCGACCAGTGGCTCATGTTGTTGTGCCTTTAAGCAAGACATTTCAATCACAGAAGTGTCTAACCAATACGAAAAATGGGTAAGTGAATGAAGTGAATGAATAATAATATATGAAATTTTTAATCAACTTGGTACATCTTGAAGAGCCTTGTATGAAACTGAAACATTATTTATATTGACATAAACTGGTATTTGTAATTACGATAGGTGTAAACAATTCTAAAAGACATGACAAGACTGTGGGCATGTTAGCAGGCAGGAGTGCTACATCCAACATATATATGTTGTGGTGCTCTTTGGTGCAAGGATCAGTTTCAGGTTCAGAAAAGTAAAAGAAAACTGACTCAAAACAGGTCATAATATTAAATGTCTTTATTAACATATGGCAAGTAGGACTAAAATGCCAGCACATTTCAGCCCTTTGGCCTTCATCAGGGCAAACCCGAGATGGCTGGTTTAAAGCAGAGCTGAGGCAACCATCTTGAGTTTGCTCTGATGAAGGCAGAAAGACTGAAACGCACTGGCATTTGCCAGGTGGTAATAAATGCTTTTAATATTAGGAATTAGACTCATTGTTCACACTTTATTGAGGCTAAGACATCTTGTGAATGAACTGAGACATATTCAGGATAGGTTCAACTATGAATCAATGTTCAGCAACATTCAGCCAGGCTTCATTCATTGTCATGTTTACTCAGAGAGATAAAAGTATACATAAAGGCTGAACAAAGACTTTTCATGCAGGCAGAGTACTCACCTTGGCTGCTCGAGCAGATAGCATTGCACAGGTGGGATTAGACAATCAGATCCTGAAACATCTTTCTCATCTTCTAATAATGAATGGGAGTGTGTTCGAGATGAGTGGGAGGCCAGGGCAGAGGTACTTCATTACAGGCTAAATCTGTGTGCCTCCAGGACCCAGCCAGTTTAAATATTATGTTCATCTGATAGATAATAGACACAGTTATATAAGTTTCCACTGATGCTGGAGACTATGATATTATTTTTTGAAAACAACAAATCTAACACGTACACTATCAATCAAAAGTTTAAACACACCTTCTTTTTCTTTAAGTTTACCACTTTCTACAACTAGTTTTTTGTCCTATTGTAAGGCATCTGTGAATGCATCCGCCTGTGCGTTGCAGTGCATGGCTCAAGGCGTCACTGATTAGCGATTAGAAAAGGGTGCGCACGCTGTAGGGTGGCAGTCTGGGCTTTTCGGCTCATAGATGTCCATGGCGCATATAAAGCTGTTTTTCCTGAGAATGTCCCCTGTTAAAAATTTGCCTTAATGTGATGTTTATGGAATTAGGATTCAAGGTGCTCTGTGGAGTTGGTGGTGACGGCAGCCGCTCCTAACGTGCTCCAAGCCCCATGTAGAGTGCCCCCCTCCCCCTACTAAATTCTCTGTAAATATCTTTTGTTGTATACCTGGGGTGGTGGTCGTTAATGGCCTACCTTTACCTTTACCTTTACCTTTACCTTTATCTTTATCTGTATACCTTATTCTTACTCTTCCTTTTTTCATTTTTTTTTAATGCTGTGGGACAGTAGCTGAGGTCTTAGAGAGGAAGTGTAATATTTGGCCGGGTTCTCAGTGCAATGCAAGGTTAGGCCTCAAGGGTTAGCACTTTAGCCCAGATAAGCCTTACCTTAGCACTTTCACCATCTGGAACTCTATGCACTTTAACTTGACAAAGCCTACCTCTAATACCATAGCACATGCACTTTAAGTACCAATTAGCACAGCATTCAATGAAATTATTTTTAAATGTCTAGAATATTCAATAAAGACTTGTAACTTTTTTATATCATATTGCCCTTTTTTTAATGCCAGAACAGATTCTGTGAGTAGTCTAATAAGGGGATCACTCGGTTACAATATATACACACAGAAGACATCAAATACTAATATATGATGTCACAGATGTGGAATTGTATAGCTAAAATTGAAAAATTATATTTCAGATCCTCAAAGTTGTTTTGTTGACAGTGCTTTGTTGGCCTTCTCTCAATGAGCTGCTTGAAGTCTCCTGAAATGGTTTTCACAGCAGTGGAATGCCAAAAGTGCAAATCAGGGTTCAAAGTAGTGTGGCTGTTTTTAATTATTCTAAAACAACTTGAATTATTTTGAGTCATTTTTTTGTTTAGTGCATTCCATATGTGTGCATCCATAGTTTAGCCTTCAGTGAGAATCTACAATCTAAATAATCATGGAAATATAGAATCACACATGACAGGTGTGTCCAAACATTTGACTTGAAGAGTATATACAAATAATACTTAAAACTAAAATGTGATTTGATTAAAAATAAATGAGAAGAAATTGGATAGCTCAAAGTGCATTACCTGCTTACCACTACTTTCTCGGAGACTTTTGATAGATACGACTCTGCAGACAGCAACACACCACATGAACAGCAATTTTGGAAATGCTCTGATTCAGGCGTCCAGCCATCACAATTTGTCCCTTATCAAACTCGCTCCAGTCCTTACACATTCCAATTTTTTCTTGCCTCTATCACATCAACTTCGAGGACAAAATGTTCACTTGCAGCCCAAAATGGTGAATGTGCCAACAGGTGCTCTGGAGAGATAATCTGAGTTATTTTCTTCATCTCTGAGTGCCTGTAATTTTATGCCTAATTGTCATAAGTGATAACAACTGAATTTTAATGTAACTATATACTTGCCCAAAACTGCCTCTTTCAAATCCTTATATTCTCTGGTCAGTTAATGCAGTCTTGATTTGTAAACTCTTGGTAAATCCTAAACTTTTAAACGTAAAAAGGGTGAAGTGTAGAAGGCCCTAATCCACTATGTTTAAGATCATGTTTTATTCAACAGAGGACGTCCAGACTGATCGATCGACCTAACAACACACTTTTAGCATTAACTTTATCAATATTCATGGCCCACTGCATGCTCTGTGCTTCATATTAACCATCTCACATTCAGCAAAAACAGAGCCACCCTTATCTTCTGATCTTGGATTGTCAGAAATAATTCACTAATGATGTTAAATTATAACTGGGATTGGGAACAGGCTGAACAAATTGAAACCCAAATACTTCAGATGGATTTGGTGTTCAAAGCAATGGAATAAAGAATGGGGGCGTCTTTGAAAGCTATAAATATACCCTATATGATAAAATAGCTGAACTCATCTACATGATTGGAGGCGGAGACGTGTAAAAATAGCCTTTTAAAAGTGCTTATTTTTCACTTTTGATACTTGCATTAGATAACCTTGGACTGGGCAGACTATCTGCTTTCACTAACAGGAAACCTTCTTCTCATTATAGGAAAGCACTAAAAACATTATGGGTAAATATAGATTCACTTTAAAAATGTGTCATCAAATGGAATCAGTCCAAGAATTTTGTAACAGATCACTGTCTTCACTTCTTTACATTGTTGTCATGTGGCCAAAACTCCTTGAGATTCCCTGGTCTCATCTCATCACAGAAGGAGCAGGGCTGGGTCTGGTTAGTTCTTGGATGGAAGACAGCAGGTGTCACACTGGAGCAGAAGTTAAGTTACTCCATGCAAACTCCAAGACAAGAAGTGTCCAAGACACTTCACCTGTTTTGCATAGTATGGATGTGGTTCGTGAGTGTTGGTCAGAAGGAGCAACGGCACACATTGGCACCTCTTCTTGCTCCTGTCTACCCCAGGGCAGCTGTGGTTACACAGTAGTAGCTTACCACCACAGAGTATGGAGTGAATGAACAATGCATGGCACAGTAAAGTAACTCAATGGGAAAGAGCATTTACCCTGAAACTAGAAGCTGTCCATAAATCCTGCATTTCATTTAAACAGATGCTAACTTGTTGTGCAGTATTATAAAGGCTGTTTTGTTAGTGCATTCATTTAAAGCTTTAGCAGAAATATCACCATCTGTCAGTTTGACGTTTGAAAATCAAATCATAAAAGTACATCAGACCTTTTGAAATCTTGCTCACTGAGGTTGCTCTGTCTCTTAACAGCCTCATTCCTCATGGCTGTAAATGTTACATAAATGTCCATGTGACCATTACAGTTATGGATGGCTTTGATGGGGGTCATTTTACATGCTGAGAGCAGCATATGCTCCTGAGGTCTCCAGGCCTGGACAGCTCTAGGAAGGACACACGTCGAGACCTGACTACTTGGCCCCAGAACCAATTACTGGCCTTAGTAAGCATGTGCAATCACTCACCGTTTACAGTCAATACATCTGTGCTACACCTGCTAAATTTGCTCACTTGAAAAGTCAATAATTGTTGGTGGTCAAATGGACATTAAAGGACATAGTATCATTTGGAACTGGAAATACACTGCAAGAATGCTGATTTGTGACATTATTATTCAATTATCTATTTATTTATGTATTTATTTATTAATGATGAATGATGTATAGCCTTGACACCTGACTTTAAGCTGCAGGTTTTACAAATTGCTTGTGCTATATTTTGTACTGGTAAACACTGAACATGTCACAGATAGACTATCTTGTGATAACTCTTTAAACTTACCACAGGGCTATAGTTCAAATAAGTTGTTTTTAAGAGTTAAAAATGGCATGGAATTGGATTTTTGAACAGGTTTCCTTTGACTGGGCCCTGACAGAAAAGATTATTGAACAAGTCGTTTGTGACTCTCTTGTCAACTCAACTCAAATGAGTAACAACTCCATGCACTCCAGGATGAACATGCAGCCCTGTTGTGATTTGTGGATAAAGTTTTGGAGTTGGTGATAAAACTTCAAACTTGGAATTGTGTGTGTAAATGTTTGCAGGTCTTTTGGTTTGACTTGAAAAATTGTGTTGAAACTGAATGCAGCGGTGTGCCCAGTTGGCTAGGTGAAGGATTGTGTTTAGCTCCTTGTGGTGAACCTTCTCTTCACTTTCTCAAAAAGCAAAAGGAGTACTCTTCAGACCAGTGGGCATCGGAGGAGTGCAGATTTTCAGCTCGAGACTAGAAGTGAAAAGCACACACTCAAAATCTACTATTTCAACACAAACCACATGCAGCTGTTGTTTTAGTATACATTTATTCATAGGCTTCCTCACAGAAACATCCTTCATAAAGTTGGGCAAAATAGCAGTT
This sequence comes from Boleophthalmus pectinirostris, assembly GCF_026225935.1. Classification (NCBI taxonomy): domain Eukaryota; kingdom Metazoa; phylum Chordata; class Actinopteri; order Gobiiformes; family Gobiidae; genus Boleophthalmus; species Boleophthalmus pectinirostris. The sequence goes on along the minus strand of NW_026571541.1, from coordinate 13,825,081 downwards.
GGAAGGCTTGAATTTGTCTTTTCGCTCAATCCAAGAAGCTCTTGACTTTCAAATCTTCTAACATACATGTTGGCCAATGATTTTGACTGAGTAGCATCTTATCAGAATACATTTCTCTAGGGAAAATTAGACTAATTAAATTGGTTGAGGTTAAGATCAGGGTTTTTTGAGTCCCTCAAAACCTTTTTTAATGTAAAGTGACAAATCCTCCTCTGTTTTTTCAAGTTAAAGCACCTCCACAAAACTTTCAAGCCTTTTTTTATTTTTTCATTTTGGATGTTTTTACTGCACTGGAAAATGTAAAAACAAAATGCATGCATCCTTACTTTGTCCTTTCTTGCATCTCCATCATCTTCACAAAATTATGCTTATTTAGCCTGATAAAGGGCCTCCTCCTACTTGTTTCCACGGAAATCACAGTACACAGTATGGCATAAAAGCATATATCTTCATAGAAAGTTATTGTTTATTTATTTATTTTTTTCTCAATGGAATCATGTCAGGTGGAGTGCTATCTCCAGAAAGTTGTTGCTTTAACTTAGATATTGTCAAGTAAGAACATTGTACTTTTCTTAACTGTATGAACTTTCTAATTCATTGATTTGAGCTTGGTTTAGCCTCCATATAAAATCAATAATGTTCTTGTTAGTGACTTAACACTTGGGCAAGTATACACTTTCTCCAGCCCGCAGGCCTTCTGTACATTTGGTATCATAAATGCCATTTCTTTAGTGTAGACATTTGCTCTCTCCCAGAAAAACTCACTGTTGGTGTCAAAGCAGGCGCCCACAGACCTGCTGTTCTGTGCAGAGACGGGCCCAAGCTGACAGCCGCCTCCAGTGTCCAGCCACCCTCACTCTCCCCCGGTGTGTGTGAGAGAGACAGAGAGACAGAGATATAGAGAGAGGGGGGCAGAGGAGGAGAGAAAGAGACACATAAAGACAGAGACACACACACACACACAGAGAGAGAGAGAGAGAGAGAGAGGGAGAGAGAGAGAGGGAGAGAGAGAGGGAGGTGGGTTAGACTGTAGAAACAAGATGTAACATGGTTCAATAACAGTGGACATCAAATGATGTTCTACTGAAAGACAGTGTATGCGTTTTTACTGTAATTTTAAAATGTGTGGTCAGTCAGCATGTCTTGGCCAGAACAAAAAACAAAACAAAAACAAAACAAAACAAACAAACAAACAATAAACTGCTAGTTGTTTGAAAATAATGTATGCCTCTAAATGAAAGGTAAATGGGGGGAAAAAACAGCAGCACAAATTAATCATCTCATTATGTAATGCCAATGAGCAAGATTCACCTATAGGTGCATCTAAAACAGACTTTCTTCAGTTAAAGTTGTAGCTTAAATTAGATGCAAATAAGTAATTTACATTTTAATTAGAGTTAAAGTCTTTTGCCTGCTGAATATTCAGTTAGGCCATTTGTGAGTTTGTACTTTTTTCATCACTTAAGTGTAATTTACTCTATTCATTTAACTTACTCCATGTCTCTTATGATGCATTTGCTGTAACTAATTTACTCCACTCATTTGACCCATCCATTTGACTCATCCTTCAATATCGCTGGGGCACCTTATAAGGAGCAGTGGGTGCATCAGTGATGTGCCCAGAGGGGATCCATCTCCAGGAGCTTATGCTTGTACAGGACTACCTTAGCTGGAGGATTTTCACCTATTTTTCATGTTTTGGGTTATTAAATATAGCATAACCCTTCAAGCTATAACCTACTATAGGTCACATCTAAAATGTCCATGCAGATGTAGTTAGTCCCACTCTCTTGTCTTTAATTATTAACACACTTTGCCAATTAACTTCCTGTTGAATAAAGTAGCTCATGCAAGTGGCAAAACTCAAACTTTTATGTGAAAAACTTTTTTTATCTGATTTTTGCAAACCTTTATTCATTGTACAATTTGTCTTACAATAAAATGCAGCCAAAAATGCAGCTCTGTATGTGCCTCTGAGTTATTACTTGGTTCTTTTTGTGAACTGCACTCATACACAATTGACAAAAGAACATAGGGCTCAATGGGGAATGGGTCTTGCAGTTCCTCTCTGATTGTTGTTCAGCCCCAGATGAAAATAGACACAACTGCTGCTGTGGAGACACCACAAAGTGTTTCATTAGGTAAAGGCACAGCCCAGCCAAAGGCAGCACTAGAGCACCCAGCAGACGTGATGAATGAGGGAGCACTCTCTATTGAAGGCTTTTTAGCTCATTATTGGTTTATACACATGCATTTGTTTTCTTAATAGCATTATTGAGATTGTGGGAATCCTGCGTGACTAATTCTTTAGATTCAATTTTTTATGTTTGTTAACCCTATTTGTAATGGCATTATTGACATATTGCTATGGTTATAAGATCGTCTGTAAAAAATAAATAAACTAAATCTGCATTCAACGCGTTTGTGGCTATTTCTTTGACAAACTTAAACAAAATGTCTCAACAATTCCAGGTATTCTTCTCTGATAGCTGTGTTTATGTAAATCTTTTTCACTGTGAGCATCGGCTGTAATAACACACTGTCACAAACCTAGACGCCTCTTAGTATTGTTCAAATTTCTGACCTTTTCTTTCTTTTCTGTTTCATTTTTGGGGCGTTAGTGTCTCTATATTCTACCTTTTTATTATAAACTGAATTATTACTTTTGGTTGTAAAGTCAAGGTTTTATATGTTCCCTGGTCCAGTTTGAGCAATGCTTTATTGAGGTCATAACATATGCCGTATAGCCACAGAGCCTGAAATATTATTCTTGGGTTGACAACTTCATTTTGGCACCAGGCACTTCTATTGGAGCAAGAGCAAATTGACTAGTGCGTGGCCAGTAAAAATCGGGCGAATAGTGGGACTGTTGTGATTCAAGCTAACAGTCCTTTTAAAGTAGTTATTAATCATAAACGCCCTTTGATATGTGTGCAGACGGTAGCGTGCACAGTTCAATAGAGGTGTGATGGTTCCAGGAGTGGCAGATTTATCCTCCCCTGCCAACTCGACTGAAGCCCTATTTTCTTGTTCAGTGAAGTGAAAGTGGGTGGTTTGAGCGCTGTTTGCCATTGTAATTCCAAACAGACAAATGCAATTAAAGCTGTGTTGGGTTCCTTTGTGCATAAAGTGATTGACTTTGCAAAGAAACATTAGTGAGGTGCATACGATTGTGTGTTATGGTGCAGAGACAGTGAAGGTGAAGTCATCTCATTCAAACCTATATTTTACGGTAATTGTTTCATCCCGGGGGACAGCACGTTTATGCAAGTCCAACTGAATTCAACAGTCCAGGTTTAAGCAATTCGAGGAACTCAAATACTGTCTCTTTTAAACTATCTCATTTCCCTGGTTCATGGCTTCCAGGTCACACTAACTGGGTTTTACAATGTCTTGTTGAAATCAGTCAAAAATGCATCTCTTGCCAACACTGTCTTTAACTTCACATATTTCAAAAACGCTACACTCATTCCCTGCATTGTCTCTCTGAAATGTTTTTTCACATTTCTTCAATCAACAATGGCTAGATTGATGATTCATGGAATTTGCACAAATGACGCAGAAACACATTTGCATTTTATGTCTTATGTCCTTCCTCTCAGTTTAGCACCTTGCTCATAGCCCCAATGGAACAAAAACAACAACCTTAAATATGGCTTGTGATATTGACCTTTTATTACTTTTTCGTTTCATTTTTTGTGCATCAGTGTCTGTATTCTAGCATTTTATTATAAACTAAATGATTATTTTATGTCTTACGTCCTTCCAGAAGAAAATGTGGCTCAAATATGGCTTGTGATGTTAACCTAACTAAATATGGCATTTGATATTTCTGTCTCACATCTCCCTGGTTGTTCTTTGCCAAAGCTCTTACCTTTTCAGTGTTTGAATGCTCTGACATCTTACCTGAAGGCTACACATGTGTGCAGCCCAGGTACAAAGAGCTGTATGTTTCTGACCTGTGCTCACCTCATTCCCAGCTCTGTTGACAGCACCATTTGCATGGCGTGATCCTCACAGCCCCCCGCGGTCCTCTCCTTTGATGTCGACTGCACTTGGAAGTAGCCCACTGATACAAATATCGATTGTCGTGAACCGCAAGTCTACTTCCTGCTGCTCTTTGATTCTTGCCGTTCCCTCTTTCCCTGGCATTATCTTGGTATTGATGCATTAGAGAAAGGCAGTTTGGGTTACAAAAGCACAGGCATGCTTTTATCTCTGCAATCCAAAGCCAATTTCTATTAACTTTTGTTTGTGGTTGATTTCGACAGCACTCTAGAAGAAGACTGTGGTTGTGTTCATATTCATTATTTTTGAGGTCATGGCAACTTTCTGTAGATAATTATATTCACTCTGATCTGCATATGTGTTGACAATGACTCACATCTTTGGTGCCACCTCGCAGAATAAAATTAAGGCAAGACACTGCAGGTAAGAAAAACTGTTAAATTTAGAGATATCAATTTGAAATTATTTCTGTCATTTACAAACATAAATGTAAGAAAATATATTATAAAAATGTATATATAAATGTTTGTCATCATGTAATGTTTTCATATAAAAATAAGGCATTTAATGTGTAAAAACTGCCAACAGACATATAAAACATGAAACATTCTTCTTTTTGTTGAGATATTAAACACAAAAATATACAGAGAAAATGTTGGATATCTTATTACTAATTTATCTGAATTTATCTAAAATTCTAATTTCATCTAATTTTTTTGGGAGTTAAAGCTTGAATGGATCAGACTTGGAATTACCTTTGAAGTTATATTGCCCATATAACAATTCTGCTGTTTTCACATAAAAGTTTGTATGCTAAGAGACCAAACTGACCAAAAGACAAAGCACTGAAAAAATGTTTTGCTTGTAGTGTCTCTCCATAATGTATGTGCGTATGACTCATGAATTTTAGTTATCTGCATTAGACTATATCTACTAAAATCAAGTGTATAAATAATACTTCATGTCAAATAAACAAAGGCACATTTTTTGCCTGCAACACAATACAGTATTATAATATGATGACAGTTGGAATTGGTGCACCTGCTTCACCCAGATTAGATTTGATCAGACAGTGGAGAAGTGATGGGAAATAACAGGGGAGAGTGTGGGGAGACACACAATATCAGAGCAAAGTCAGCAACTGGACCATAAAGCTTCTGTGTCTCCTTGTAATATTATACTGCTGCAGAATTTAGTCAAAGGTTACAGTCAGGGTATCATAAATTGAGTAATGTTGAGTTCTTTTTTTATATTTAAATGTGTAACTTTTCTCGTAGAGGGTCCATCACCTGCTTGGAGATGAGCAGCCACATTACCAGGCCAAGTTACAGGTCAGATCTTTGGAGAAGTGGTAATAATGCACATAATAATCACAGTAATAGTGGAGGTTTTTTTGATAGTTTTGAGAAATAAAAACTCCTGTAATTGAATAAATGCAAGATATAATTATTTAATTCCATTCTGTGGAACACAAAACAATAACATCACCATGGAGACGAGCAGATCGACCCAGAAATATTCCACAGTGCACCTTTAATCAAGTGCAAATCTGCTGTTTACACCTTCCAGTCAACAGTGAGTATTGCGTTGTACTGTGTGTGCTGAGAGCTGTGTTTATTAGGGGTGTAATGATATCCAAGTCACAGTATGAACCTCACAGTACGATATTTATTGCGATATCATGGGAAAGCTCACGATATGGTGGGGAGGCTCATGATTAGGAATGTAACAATATCCAAATCTCTCAGTACAATATTTTCACAGTATACATCTCACAACATTTATTGCAATATTTTGTGCTACTTTTTCCTCTTAAAATGCCTTGACAAGACTTAATCCAAAGAGCTGAGACTTAAAACTGTTCTTTCTTCTTGTAGTCTGCACTGAAATGGAAGGATCATGGTCTATGTCTTTTTTTTTTAGCTATTGCTGCACCATAACTCTTAATTTAAGCAAAGAGACTTGTAATTCCATATATTGTGATGGTCCACGATATTATTGTGAGAACTTTGACAATAAGATATCACAATATTTCGGTTATTGTTACATCCCTAGTGTTTATTATTTCGATTTCATAATGAGCTGTCCATTACATTGTTACTGTGCAATGGTATGGGTTCGCGGACTGACTGTGTTATCTATGAAGCCATGTAGGAAATCTTGTCTGAATTTACTGGAGGTGCCACAGATTCTCCAGTATCAAAAGATGACAAGATAAACAACCACTTTGATATACAGCCACAATATTAAGACCTGTATAAACCCAAACCAGAAATGGCAAAACAGTCTTTCCTCAAAGCAATATATAAAGGATGTATAGACTGTGTTGTTGGTGTGTTGTGAGACTCAAAAACACATTTATCACACTATAACTCCACTATCAGGGCTGAGCGGTTGTAAAGTCTCTTATTAGCGCAGATAGATCACTGACGGCAGGACTATTCGGATGCTCTAACTCACTCCCAACTTCAAAACGAGGAACGCGCCGGTGCCATTTCCTCCCACAAATTGAGATCTCCTCGGTAATGTGAAACTTATCTCAAGTCAAATATTTGCCCGTTGATGCTGTCGCGGCGAGTGCAGAGCGTGCGGATGATGAGAGGCAGACCAGTGTGTTTGCTCCGTACTCTGGGGAAGTCCTCACACACACCAGTCAATAACAGAGGCAGCCCCCACCAGCTGTGAGCCAAAGAAACACATACCGGCCTGGCAAGATGCTGATTAGAAAGAAATACCAAGATCGAAATAATCTTCACTCAAAAATCAGAAGAGGAAAATCAAAAATTCTTCTATTTACCACTTTTGAGACACTGAATAACTCCGAGCTGTTAGTAGGGATACCAATTCAGCTTTTTTTTTAGGTCTGATAGGGACTAATAATGGCATTTATTAACTCAAAACACAGTTAACTACAACTTGAAGTAACTATAGAAATCTGCTGAGTAAATACTATTTCAAACATTATAAGACATTCTGGGTCTTGCATGTAATTAAAGGCCCAACCAGGACATTGGCTGAACCAGTATCATGGAACCGATGCCAGATCCAGCATTTTTTTCAGTATTGGTGCACCCCTAGTTGTTAACAAGTGCCACAGTTTTTCTCTGGGGAACATGACAGTGATAAAGCATGCAATCTCCTGTCAAGACTCATTGAAGAATAGGTCAAATATAAAGAAGAAACAAAACATTACACATGAAACAATACGCCTGCTTTATCCAATGTTATTTCTGTGTCAATATTACATTTATAAATATTAACGGCGTATCAACACTGAATAATAGTTTTAAATGAATGACGTGTGAGTAGGTGACAAGGTTGAGACGCGGGGTTCGACTGCAGTCATTTGTAACTGGAATGAGCTGACGCAATGACTTTGTACAATCCTTCAATCAGAGCTTTTAATTTCAAGTTTATCTCACTGACAGTGTTGCCGACTCAGAGGGAGGGATTAAAAAGCTTTTAAAGAGCGGAAGACACAACAGCTCCAAAATGAGCTACAGAGCATTTGATAAATGATTCATTGCGTCCGCCCAATGCGTTTAGCGGTAGAGCACTCACTCCTGTACGGTCCCCTCGAGGCATACTTCATTTGTTTCGTCTGGTTTGTCTGAAAACGCCGGGATATTACACACAAACAGCGTCCTAATGAGAAGAAGAGCTAACAGCTGCCCAGAGGTTAAGGCCCACTTCATTGACTATCACTATGTTTGTTCAGGAAGACCGTCCATCATCTTTAAAATGAGACAAGACATGTAGCAGAGGATCCACCTTAAAAAGAGAGGAGCCAAAGATGTATTGATTTATGGGCTGCTGCAGCTCTCATGCTCGTTCATCATGGTCTCCCAGAGTGCACAGCGGAGGGACACTGCAGGGAGCCCCTCTGCTCCTGCGTTTGCAGCTGGACACTCATCTTCCTCTGGTCCTATTTCAGACCCCCCACAAACACATGCAAACTACTGCTGCTTTCCCATTTTACCGTGGGCCATCTCGACAACCACACAAATATTTACTCCAAACAGAGATGGGCGACGCTAAGCTCTGATATGTGGTGATGGATGTGCTCTGTCATCTAACAGACGGACTTGGACTGCTAATTTAGCTAAGATCCCCAAAACCCATTTCAGCAGGTTATTGTAAAAAGAAAAAGAGATGGAAAAAACATAATGTTAAATCAGATTGAACACAATTACAGCCAAACCACATTTAGCTCAAATTCTTTTTGGGACTGGGTGACAAGATATAAACAAAAAATTGTATATCAATCTAATTTTTTTTTATTTCTTACTTGGCACATACAAGTATATGGTCACTACTCCTCTCTTTTTGGTTTCTGAGGTCTAGTTTTCACTCCCATTGCTCCAAGCCACTATAAGTGGAATGGAATGTTGCATAGAAAGGGCCCTGCTCTGATACTTCAATCACCCTGTTGTTATGTGTAGTGATTTCTGTGAGCAGAGGCCTTACCACAAACCTATATTTGTTCCAATAGCACGACAATACAACATGCATCAACAATATATGCTGAGTTCTTCTTTACTAATGGTTCAATTCAAAGGGGACATATTATGTATGTTTTCAACCATGATTTATTGGTGTTCCCTATCTGTGCCTATTTCTTTGTACTTACTTGAAAAGCCACTATAAAAAGGTTTACAATCAACAAAATATACAAAATATAAAATCTTGATCTCTGCACCAAATACCACACAAAACGCATAAAGTGTCTTCTTTAATCAAAGCAATACAAATCCAGTATTCATATTTATAAAACTGCTGTTAATAAAATTCTACCACTAACAGAAAATTCCCAAATGTAAAATAGTGATATTAACTTTACAGATGTGACCTTTCCACCATCTCTCCTCCGGCTTCTGCACATGTATTGGTTTAGACACTGGAATCAAGAGACAAGCTGATTCATTATTAAACAAACAGACTGACACTTGTACCTGTGTGATCCTGGCTCTGCTCGTCAGGCTCAAGTAGCCTCATGCTAATTAGCTCCATTTCTCACTGTGGGAGGTCTGAATAATTTAACAACAGATTTTTTTATTTATTTATATTTTTTTTTTTTTTTTGGTGGTTGCATTATTCACACAAATTTAAGACTCTAAATAGTGTGCTTGACTCTCTGCTTTGCTGTTATGAATATTAAAATCTTGTTTTGCCCTTTTGCAAGAATTAAAAAAAAATGTTTTGGTGATCTGTCATTGAAAAATCTTTAGTTTTTTTTCTCCTCCAAGAATCGCACAATGCTGGACTACACAATTTTTACAGTGACCTTTTTTACCTTCTTGTTTAGCATACTTGAAAATATGACATGATCTTCTTTAGGTCTACCGCTTATTAATGTTTGGCTCAGGTTGCCGATGGAAACCAATCCCGTTGTCTTTTTTACGCGACAATTTGAATAGGATTTTTCTTCTATTTCACGGATACGCCACTCACCCGGGTCACATGCCCTTCACCCCCACAAAGGTTTTCCGAAGCTTACCTCTCCCTTCACCTAACGTTACAATTGCCTCTCATCTTTCCCGTGAATATTATCCAGTGGCATGGCAACAGCACATTCACATTCAATCCCATTCTGCTTCCTTCAAGGCCCTCGCAAAGTCAACCTCAATTTATTCACAGGAGGTGGACTCATCATCATGGCTCTGGCCTGCCTTTCTCCATGCCACACTCTGCATAGGGATAGAGCAGAACCTACACTCATTCACATGCAACTGTTCCCGCTGCATTCCATATTTCCACAGTTTCGCTCGGGTCTCGCTCGGCTGATCTCTGACCAGCCACAGTAACTATTAAAAACACCAGCTGCATTCCGAACAATGGGCAATTCATAATTTAAGGAGTCAAATGGTTGCAATTTACATGTAATAATAGACACGCATGGTTTATGTCAGTCTCTCATAGCGTTCAGCTCCAGTCAAATGAAGCATGCGATGCTAGCGATTACTGGAGTGAATTTGGAGCAGAGTTTCATTGAATAGGAACTGATTTACGAACAGAATATTGAAATAAAATCCCAAGATCATGTAGAGTGGGTTAATATGAGCATTTTAAGATGAAAATTATGAGGCTCACTGTAGCAGTTACAGAGAGAGGGTGACAATTTTTCAATATACAGTGAATTGGAAACATGTTCACTTCCCAGTTGGAGCACGGCGGGTTAGCAGGTTAGCTATGTTCGTTTCACAGTCTATGGTCACCACACTGTTTTGCTTTCTAGTTTGGATCAGTCCTGCCCGGTAAGGTTGTGGAACTTCCAGTTATTGCTTTTCTTTGGTGAGATGTCTGTGGAAATTGTCCACCAGCTTGATAAATCTGCCTGCCCCATCACCAAATCATCAACCAACAAGGTCCACAAAGGATAAACATTCTTCCATGAAAATTTTTCCACAACTATCAAGGTAAGAAAGACAAAAACGGAAAGGCGAACAATGACTAGCATTAGAGAACTACTACTGAGCAAGACTAATGTTATGGTAATGAATAAAACACAAGTGACTTGTTAAATCTTCTAAAATTAAAATAAAAAAAATGATTTCATGATCTAGATACTAGTATAGATAAATTTGTGCACTTTAAATGCTAAACATGTAATCTGTGAAAATCTCTATCATTCAAACTGCACAAATCTATCTATGCTAATATCATCATCATGAAATCAATTTTAAATTTTAATTCTAAAATCAGTCTGAGCTGACAAGTTTTTTATTAATGAATTATGTCATTGTTATCTAGAGTTACTTGAGGAGTACAGAAGAAGAGAAAAGGGGAAGGTTAGCAAAGAAACATACATATAATATAATTAATATTATATAATTATTTAATTGGGCTTAATACAATTAATCAAATTAAATTATCAATACAATTAATGTAATATGATGATTATATATTAATATAATTCCTAACATATAACTGATACATAATTGGTGATATACACCAATAAGTTATATATATTGTTAACCTTTAAATAAAATGTATATCCCATAGACCGTATATGAGTGGACATAGGTAATGCTCTAGCTGCCGCATTCCCAACAGGAAGATCACCAGGAGGCTCTTCCGGTTCCTGACCCTGGCTCCAATTGACTTACAATAGGATCTTGTCGTCTCTCTCTCTCAAACTACTGCAGTGAGCCTCGTCATTTTGGTCTTAAAATGGTCGTATTAACCTACTCTACAAGATCCAGATTTTTTTTTTTTTACTCTATTTTGTCCGTCAAAAAATCCTATTCATAAAATAGAGCCTGACTCCAGATTCGCTCCTGTAACCGGGAGCATCGCGAGCCTCATTTGAGCAGCGCTGAACACTATGGGTGACGTCACACTCGCTTAGTCCACTTCTTTTATACAGTCCCTTGTTCAGTTATTTTCTTCATTGCTTTGAATGTTCACAAGGTTACTGTCTCTTTCATTATTTATACAGTGTATACAAGTTTCATATATTGTTTTTGAATATTACATATTTAACGTTACTAATATTTTTAAATCCCCACTTTAGGTATAACAAGCGCAAGGAAAGTGGTCAAATAAAGGCAACCAACAACAAGGATTTAACAAAAAACAACATGACAGAAAAAACTGCAATGGAAAAGAAAAATGTCTACTCACTACAAGAAAAAAAGCAGGAAAATCAGATCTTAGTCTGGACTCCAGAATCACTGTTAAATGAGGGAGGCAGAAGGTGATAGACAAGAACAGCTCTTAGGAATTTAAAATCTGAGTCGAACAGTAAAAGAAAAGGAAGAAAGAAGTTAAGAAATAATAGGACCAAAAGCAACATCAACCCCCACTAATACAACCCCCCTCACACGCACACACACACACAAACATTCAAAAAAGAAGCATCATTCAAAAATTAAGTTAAGAGCACAGCTGAGGCATGCTGAAGAGAATTTTCAGGCAAACAAGAAAGAAATACAGAAATTGAGGAGAAAAATAGGAATAATAAAAGCAAGTTGATAAAATAGAACAAAGGCCAGTGTACACATACAAGGTCACATTCATCACAAATTCAACCAAAGCAAAACCAAGCTCCCCACCAGCAGTGAGCAAAAACAACTAAGCACCCTTTTAAGTCACTTCTTGTCTGTGTTCTGATGTGTCGGCTATCATAAACTGCAAGTCTGGAGAAATTTTTCGCAAAGGAAAAGTATATAGAAAAAGAACCCTGACAAACCCTTGACCAAATTACATAAAAAAAAAAAAAAAAACATCCAGAAACAAGGGTGTCGGGCACAATTTTACAGCTGGGAATACTGGCGAACTCTTGCCCTGAGGAGCTGATAAGAGCCACTGTCTGTAACGCGGACAACATTTGGTGCATGTATGGCAAATGTGAGGCCAGAGTGTATTCTCCACTTCACTGAATCCCTTGACAAAAGAAAACAATGTTACAAGACAGGAATGGGTAACAAGATGAGTCCCACTAACAAAACTCTCCAAAGATGGTACAAATGTAGAAAAAGAAGTAAAAAACACGTTCCTTGAAAATCGAAACATCAACTTAAAATTACTCTCTGACCATATCTGACCTTTCTCATCATATCTTTTCAATATCCACCATCAATTAAAATCCATGAAAGAATCACTTGAGGAGGATTCTGTGGCAGTGCATGTAGACTACTTGGAAATAAAAGACAGTCACTTTAGAGGGGGAAATGAACAGGTGACTCTACATACTGGGACACTTCTACACCTGCTGCTTTGTACTTACTTTGTTTTCCAATTTTATTTTCTTAATCGGTGATATGCATACACTGCAAATTCAGAAGTGTTACATTCGTGTTGTGTTGGTGTTGTTGTGAGTAGAGTGAAGAAAATCCAGATATGATTCAACATAGTCAAGACTTATTTCAACTATGACAGTGATGTAGAGCAAAATAAGTAGTTGTTGATCCACAGTGCTGACTCCAAACACTTACAAAGAATTTGAATGTTACACTATAACAGTGTTGGACTTTTGTAAAGTTTCCAGCGGAAGACGGCAGCCATTTCACATGTGAGCTGGACTGCAATGTTAAAATTAAAACTTTTGAAATCTCTTGGTAGCATCTTTGTACTCTTGTCCTATCATCAGAAGATCTGATAATGGCAAAACACTGAAGGGAAATGAAATTTACAATGCCAACAAATGAATGGAATTTTAATATTAGAACACTCATCACATATGTATAACTTGAAGGTACATCAGACATTGCATGAAGTACACATGTACACAGTATACTCTTTGCATGTAGCATTTCCACACCAAGAGCTAATTTGTGAGAATCTACCCTTACTTACACTGCACAGCTTGCACCTTTTCCTGGATTCAGCAGCAGTGTGCACTTGGTCTGAAGCCTAATCAACGAAGGCTCCTTTTGTGCCACCTCCACCACTGATGCTGCATCTGGTCCATGGGGTACCCAACGTCTTCGCACCATCTGAGGATTCACAAGGGCCATGGCAAGTTCATTCAGGAAAAGCCTCCTTTTGAAAAGTTCGCCCTCATTCCAGGGTGGCTACACATTGAGCCACAGCACAAGAGAGTTGTTTGCAGAAATATCAATGACGTTAGAAAAGTACAACATGGACCAGTGGTGGATCATTCTCTTGGTGTTGCCTAAGATCAGTCACAGTTCATGCAATATGAATAATAAGAACTACAACAATTAATTACATCATTACCTTGTCCTACTGCGCCCTTACATGAGTTCCAGTCAAGGATCATCTTTGGCTTTTGGTGTTCCTCATACATGATCTCTGGCTCTCAGTGTTTTGTGCTGAATAAAAGCACATTTTTCTCTGCCTTTGGAATATAGCTCACAAGTACCATCATGCTCTGAAAAGCAATGCAAGATGACAGGACCCATCTTTGCTTTACCTGGAGAAGTTGTGGCAGCATCTCTGGTTTGTTGCAGCAGATGGTCCCCACTAAGGCCATTTTTCTTTTTTTCAGCAGATTCTACCCCAATTTTACTATGAAAAAGTTGTCTGTGTGTTCCATTATCACATGTTTCTTCTGCATCTTTTCAGGTTGTGCCTGGGAGGATTCTTTGTCCAAATATGGCTGCATGTTCCAAACATAGGCTCTGCTGACATCACATAGTATCCAGATTTTCATCCCATATCTGGCCGGTTTTCTTGGAATGTACTGTTTGAAAGGACAACACCCCCTGTATCCTACCAACTGCTCATTGTCACAAACATCCTTCCAGCGAGAATGCCAGTCAAAGCTGCAATGCCCACATTTCCCATAAATCCCTGATAGGAGCCAGCTTGTCAAGGCGACGGATGTTGCGTGCAGGTCGGGTTAACCGGTTGTCAAATCTTAGGTTGCGGTTCAAAAGGCATAATCTCTTTTCTGAAATCACTGCTCGAAAGATCAGATGTCCTGTGGATTCTGCCCACAAACTGCACGTTGATTCCCCAAATGAACAGGTCACACCAGCTAGAAGAAGTAGTACAATGTACCCTCTAATTTCTTCTGTGTCCACATTTTTCCAGTTTTCCTCAGTGCGAATTCCTTACAGAATTTGTCATGTCCACAATCATTTGAATCATGTCATCCGTTAGTTAGAAATTGAAAGTGCTTGAAAGATCTGTAATCCGTGATGCAGCATATGGTGTAATCCAAGGAGTAAGTAAAGTATCATTGCTCTGGCCCAGACAACTCAATGGGCAAAGACAGGAATAAAAAACAATGATATAACCATATTTAACATGATTTTAAAAAAAATGCCTATGCAGATACACGTTCAATTGTAAACAAAATATTAAACATATAGTCTAATACAAAATTACGACTTTATAAATTTTTTAAAATCTAGGTCAAGTTAGGAAGTGCGCCACACTTGCCCACTCTACTGACCACCTGCCACTGCTTGTAATGTAACATTTCCTCATTAGCAGAAGACCAAACTTCGCCACTCTTGGATGTCCACCCAATTTCTTGTAATTCACTCCTCCTCCTATGCAGGTTTCCATTCCCATGTCATCCTCAGATTCCTCATCTGTTTTCTTCAGTTAATGAATTCCTGATATCCTCAGCTTCCTCCAACATCTGAACAGGGTTGAGGGCTTTGGTCATGTTGTAGAACTGACTTGTGGCTTGTCTGCTCATCTTGACAGTCAGAATGAAATGAGACAAATCACGAGAAATGCACCCAGAAATTTACATTCAAATGCACTTGAGTAAACAGAGCCGCCCTGTCCCTGTGTTTTGTTTGGGTTCACTCATAGGGCAAGCCTTTGATAACCCTAATGTTACATAGACTGAAGGGAGAAATGCAGTAAGTGTGTATGGGTGTCTGGGTAGGTGCACATGAGGGTGAATGGTAGGCAGGCTTGGTTAATTATTGTTATTTTGGTTAGTTTGTTAACATCTAAATCTTATGTTTACAAAGATAAAATTGTATTTTAAGGCATTTTAAAATGTTTATGGTTGGGTCTGTTTTAAATGGAGATTTTGCGAGAATCACCTACAGTCCCTGACAAAAGTCTTGTCGCTTATCCATTTTGTAGAAACAAAAGCTTATAACCTGACTTTAAATTAATCGATTGGTTTTAGAAATGTCTCATATGAAAGCTAAAACCCTCCCAAATTATGCTCAATAAACTAAAATAAATTTGCTTCACTGAAGAAAGATTGATCATTTAATGAACACAGAAAGGTCAGATTTTGGCAAGACAAAAGTTTTGTCGCCTACAGAAAATTGAACAAATAATTTACTTCAAATACAAAAATATGTTGCATAACATCAGTGAATTAAGTCGTGGTGCTGTGAGATCCATATTTAATATCATGTATGACTTCCAAGAGCTTGAAGGACGCATCCATGCGGTTCCACAATGATTCATACAATTTGTTGATGAAGTCATCAGGAATAGCAAAGAAAGCGTCTTACATGCCTCCCAGAGTTCATCAAGATTCTTTGGTTTTGCCTCCATGCTTCCTCTTTCATTCTACCCCAGACATGCTCAATGATGTTCATGTCTGGTGACTGGGCTGGCCAGTCCTGGAGCACCTTGATCTTCTTCACCTTGAGAAACTTTGATGTAGAGATAGAAGTTTGCGATGGAGCACCATCCTGGTGCAAAATTTGACCCCTTTTATGGTTGGGAATGTAAGAGGAGCTAATACTTCTTGATATTTTAGGTTATTGATATTGCCTTCCACCCTGCAAATGTCTCGCACACCCCCATACTAGATGGAACCCCAGACCATGATTTTTCCGCCACCAAACTTAACTGTTTTCTGGGTGAATCTTGGATCCATGCGGGCTCCAGTAGGTCTCCTGCAATATTTGCGGCGGCTGTGATGTAATTCAACGAGGATTCATCTGAGAAATCCACCTTCTGCCACTTTTCCAGTGTCCATCCTTTTAGCAGGCTGTGGGCCTTGGCAAATGCCACACGGTTTTTTAATTGCCTTTTGTTTAGTGCTGGTTTCTGTGCACTGATTCGACCATGGAGGCCATTTCGAGACAGAATTCTACAAACTGTTCTGGTTGACACAGGGACTTGAGGTGACCAGGCCTGGTGGAGTCTGCTGCAGTGGAAAAGGGGCCTTGGATTTTTGAATCAACAAACGGTCCTCCCGAGCAGTTGTCTTGTGGGGTCTGCCGGATCTGGGCTTGTCAAAAACATCTCCAGTCATTTCAGATCTTTTTCTTATTCTTTGTACTTGACGCTGAGACACATTGAAGGTGTCACCACCTCAGCAGTGGATCTGGTCTTCAGCCTCTTGATAATTAACGCTTTGGTCTCAGGGTGGATCTTAGGCATGTTGTCAGAGGTCAAGTTGCAGTTGATGTGAAGGTCTGGTGTGCTGGGGTTCTTTTTATACACACCCACTAATTGACTGATCAGTAACTGATCACAGGTGAGGCTGTAATCTAGGATTGGGTGCATCATATGACAAGGCGACAAGACTTTTGTCTTGCCAAAATCTGACCTTTCTGTGTTCATTAAATGATCAATCTTTCTTCAGTGAAGCAAATTTATTTTTGTATATTGAGCATAATTTGGGAGGGTTTTAGCTTTCATATGAGACATTTCTAAAACCAATCGATTAATTTAAAGTCAGGTTATAAGCTTTTGTTTCTACAAAATGGATAAGCGACAGGACTTTTGTCAGGGACTGTATATGTGAATCGATTAACCCAAATTGGAATTTTTTTCAAGGCACATTCTAGTAATACCTCAAATCACACATAAATCAAAGGTTTAACAGATTAGATATTATTCTCAATTTCAACAATAAGTGAAAAACACTTTAATCAGAAGGAGTCAGGTGGTCTTGTAGGCTGCTTAAATAACCATGTCCCGAGAGTGATATAGGTCTCGGTTCAAAAGTATTGGTGTATGTTTTTGCATACATTACACCAGTAAGAACAGGAATTTTCTTTTCTTTTTTTTGACCTCTTTAAAATAGCCTCTTCTTAACCACACCTGGCTCAGACAACTTGTCAGACATTTGGTGGTAGCTGTCTTGTTCTGACCCATCGTTCGACTTGTTAAGATCCACAGACATATAGAACTTATATATATATAACTAACACTTTTCATATTAATTCCAAATGACTAAGAGTATACAACAGCCAATAGGAAAAGCTAACTACTCTTTAGATGAATAGTGAATAATAGTGTTTATTGTTTTA
Organism: Boleophthalmus pectinirostris; assembly: GCF_026225935.1. Taxonomy (NCBI): domain Eukaryota; kingdom Metazoa; phylum Chordata; class Actinopteri; order Gobiiformes; family Gobiidae; genus Boleophthalmus; species Boleophthalmus pectinirostris. The sequence continues at coordinate 13,807,418 of NW_026571541.1, read as the reverse complement.
TAGGCATTTATTTATAGCTCATCCGAGCTGTGAAACATCTTCAACCAAATTAACTTCTGTCCAGTCGACAAACTGAATTTTCTCCTCGCCATGGATTCTACCTGGACGACTGAGGGATTCTTCACACATTTATTTCGAGTTTTCTCATGAAATTAATCTGTATATTATGAAATGAACTTGCATATTTCCCAGACATTTCAAGACAACTGCCTTTTCTCACCCAATTCTCTCCAAACTTGAAAAAAAAATCCACAATTCATATTTAAAAACAAAAATCAGAGAGTCAACCTTCGACTTAACACCACAGATAAAAAAAACATAATAATATTGAGGAAAAACTGCATCTCCTGATTATGCAGTGCAGGAAAAGTGGGGTGTTAAGTGAAGGGGTTCAGACCTTGTTTTACCATGTTTTATTTAGCACAACATAACTGAGAATCTGCAATGTGTAAATTGAAAAGAAATGCAATTTTCTTCAAGGTTCAACCCCTACGGTTAGATAGAAATGTGTTTTAAAGGAAGTCCCACTGTTTAGGAAATATCACCACAAACATAAAATCGAAAAGGGTGTGCCGCAAAACATTTTCTGAGCAAAAGAGTTTACTTTAAATTTTAGATAAAATTGTTCCATTTGCTTCCCATCTGGATTTCATACTGTGACCATTTACCGGTCTGTGTAGAGCTGCTTCTGCTGCTTAGAACTCCAGTCATTTTACACATGGATACGTATTTGAAATGTTTTCTTTCTTTATAGTACAAATTCTATTCATGAAAAAATAATATTGCTGCTACAACAAAGGCACTAAGGTGGAGTTACATGATGGTACGTTTGCCTATTTACACTGACCCCATACTTAGATTCTTGCTCCTGATGCAATATTCTGCTGAAAATAACCTGTTCATATAGCGCAAGTACTCTGTTCTCAAAGACCTCTTAGGGAGTTTAAAGGGCAGTCTGGATCAGAAATAAATGTATCAGAGAGATGCATGTTAATAGACCGGAGACAGGATTTTTCATCTTGAGGAGGTATGTGGCAGGTGTCAGGCAGGAGGTTTAGAGATTCTATAAACAAATACTTTAAGAGTAATTGAGAATACACTAGTATCTGCTGTTTTCTTTGTGTGAACTTAAAAAAAAAACACCTCTATATTTTGAAAAAGATATGAGAATACTTTGGAGGAGGTGTGTTCCGCATTTGAGAGAGTTGTGATTCCCAAAACTGAAATGCTCATCTAGAGTGGTCTGGTTTTAGATCTTGCTGCTTTTGAACAAATTAAGAAAGCATGGAAAGCTCCAGTCATGGATAAGGAGTATGTTTCGTCTGGATGGAGCCTGGATGTTTTTGGTGTTTTTCAACCACACAACCATGTCTATATTTATTTTCAACATTATTAAAGGGCCTATATTACGCTATTTTCTGATCTAACTAGTGTGGTTTCCTCGTCAAAAACATACCTGGAGCTTTTAAGCACAAAAATTCTGTATATTTAGGCTGTGTATATAATAATATAAGCCCTGGAATTGCCAAGGTAAAAGGTAACTACTGCTTCATGACATCACAAGGTGGAACAGAGAATTTTGAGCTCTGGAGATGTAGACAGACTAACCAGCATAACTCAAACATGTGTGAATGAAATAAAACACAACTCAGAAAACAGCTTTATAATACGGCTTTAAGCTCACAAGAGTTTTGTACAATATAAGACCTTAAAACCAAGGCTTATATAGTGCCCAACAAACCTGAAAAATAATGCTTTAAATACACCCTTTAGGAGAACCAAATGATATTATGAGCGTGACAAAAGACTTGCAGCTGGTATGAGAGAGGAATACAGAGAAAGTAAGGCTAACAGAACGAAGCTTATTTGCTGTGCCAGAGTAAACACTAGAAGAGGTAAGTGCCGTGTGCTCTGTAATATATTTAACAGTCTTTGCTTCCTGCTAATCTGTTTTCAAACACTTAATATGAGCCTTAACAGCAGCCAATCCCAGATCTTTTATTTATGATGAATGATCCCTCAGTTTAAGCCAGGCCTCCCTAATGGCTCTGATAGTGTTTAGGTCTCACTGGTTGGTGCAGCTGCTGGTCTGGGGGCTACTGTCTGCTGATGACGGAGAGCATGTGTCTCTGTCCACGTGTGCTGTTGAGACGGTGGGCTTCTGCAGGCACGACCTTCCCCTCGCTCACTGCTTAACCTAATCAATTATGGTTCAGAACAGGAGCCAGCCGTGAGAGGGAGAGACGCTGCCTGTAACCTTGTCTGAGCTCTGAGGAGAATGTGAATAATTCCCTTTGAGCCGGGGAAAGAAGCTTTCTCTGCTGAAAGGGGAAGATGGAGCTCGAAGAACAGCAAAGCACAATGGGAAGGTGTACAGGTGTAAGATCATGGCGTCGTAAATGTAGCCAGCCAGGATCAAAAGGTGCTTGCTGGTCTGACTTATGAGAGGGTTGGTAGGGAGGCTGTCTGTTAAGAGTCTTTTAATCAGATCAATAAAATTCGTAAGCAAAACTACTCACACCCATCAGGAAGGGCAAAGGTTTATGTTGTCATTGTGCAAATCACTGCATATGAACTAGAGACTGGTGTTTAGAATATCACAATTTATCAGCATGGCAAAAAATCTTAAAGAAGGTATTAATTATTTTTGATATTTAGATCAGTTACATTTTGTTTTGTTTTAAAAAATACTACATTTGCTAAACTAACGTATTAACATGTTTTAAAAGATTGTGTTCCCCTCCCTTCGCTCTACATGTTAAGTCACTCCCTTTTCAGAGCACTATCACAACACAATCAGCGTGCATCCCGCTAGTGAAAATATTGCATTTCGCATCAGGTTTGTCAAGTTCTTGTGCACAGTATTTAGTGGTGTAACGGTACATGCATTCAAGCTGAACTGTTTCCTTATGGGATGTTCGGTTCGGTGCAGGGCTGTGCATGAATGACTTTGCACAATTTGTGTGTATTTACATTCCGCCACTACGTGTGCAGCTACACGGAAGGCTCAGCTTTTTAATATTCACAAGGGAACTATTCCATGAATTGGGGTAGCAGTGTTTCCCGCAGAGCTTTATATTTAGGGCGGCCGCCTTGACAACAATTGTCCCCTGCCTTGACAACATTCTTCCGAACCACGTGAATCTTTGCAAAGTCGTCACTCTCCGGTCCTCACTTTCACCGGCACGGAAACTCTGCCCCCCTCCCCAGACCCGTGACCTCTGTCCTTAGTGAAAGGGTACTTTCAACCGCTGGGGAGATTGGAACAGCCAGCAGATCTGCATTTACTGCAGACAATGTATAAAGTTGTTTTTTTTCTGGCCGGAAATATGAAGCTTGGATAAAACTTCATGCTGGAACTGTTAGTGCTGCACTTAACATTTCGAAAAATTTAGTTTACTGTTTACAAGGAATTTATTTTTTACAATATTTCATACATTTGTTGCTTATTTGACAATATTTTATTTAACTTATTAATACTACCAAGCAGCACTTTGAATTTATTTTATTTTCCCATTTGTATAATGTAAAAAAGTAATTGTTGGTTTAATAAAAACACAAATAAACAAGCAGCAAAAGGGTTTTGTTTCTGTACTGTACCAAAAATGATCCGAACCATGACCTCAAACTCGAGGTGATTTTTGTGTACCATTACACCCCTAACAATTTTGTATCATGTTTTGTATATTTATGGAGAATTAGAGAAATGGATGACTTTGGCTTGTTGGCTGAACATTGCACAGAATTTTACAGCTAAGGAGGATTCGAATAGAGCCCGGGAGAGATCGCTAAAACACTCAAACATGAGATCTAAAACCTCTTCAGGCATATTTTTGCTGAAAGAACAATGTTATGACGTGATGGAAAGCTTTTGTACAGTACACCCTCTTTAGGGGTTAATTGCTGAAACTACAATATATTTTAAATGAAAAGAACCTAAACCCAGAAAGACAGCCGCTCTCAATAGTGTATACTGGAAATCCATAATACTTCATTGTCTGAAAAAGCTATACTATACTGAGAGCTACAGGAACAAGTTAAAACTGCAGGTAACACAATTAAAAGTTCTAAACAGTTTAAACCAAATAAGTATACCTCCTCTTTTCACTATTTGAATCTGTATTTGATTCAGATCTCCAAGGAATGATCTCTTCTGCTCCCATCTGCTCTGGTTGACTTTCTTATTTGTAACAGTTAAAGACTACTATAGCTGGAGCTCCATCTATCTGTCACCAGGCTGTCACTAATCGCTCCTCTTCTTCTGACTGTATAATCATCTAAATATAGTCAAATTACTCTTCCTTTGTTTCTTGGCTGTAGTTCTAAACAGTGAGCACATTCACACCTCTGAGAGTATGCAGCTGGAATGTGTAAGAATATGTTCATGTTGGTACAGCAAGGTCAGTCTTTCACTCTCACTTACATCTGAATAATTTGCATATATATTTACAATTATGAATGGGAGATTGCACAGTGTTAGCAGCATCTACTCAACCCTATGATTTTGTCTTATAAAATCATTAAGGTGTTTTTAGATGTCAAAAATATGTGATTATAGTTTTTTTTTCCCCTTGTACTCCACTTCTGACGTGTTAACTGCTACATTGATGTAATGGTCGATTTAATTGCTGGACAAATTTGATTTTAGCTATAATAACATACACAGCTGCACCACACAATAATTTGAATATATTCTGCTTTTTAGAATGAAACTTATAATTTTTTCTAACCTCATGACCTTACCCGTGTTATTCAGTAATTTCACAAAGTCTGCCTTTTATTTGCTATAAACCAATGCCTCCTCACATATCACATACGGGTGCTTGCTAACAATACATTTTTGCTTCATAGAGAGAATAGCAGACTTCAGTTTTAGCCTTACCCCAATTCTGTGCTCATGTGGTGTTTTAAAATGTCTTGTCAGAATTTGTGATTATTTTATTTATTTCTGACAAAGCAGTTACTCATTTGAAATTGTTTTGCCAATGGGCCTGAACCAATAATGTAACTTCACCAGCTTGTCTCTGCATGGATTTGTGTCTTATATTGGCTTATTACCGTCTGCCGTTCTGTTGTAGCCCAGGGGGGTCATGTGATCAGGTTTACATTGTTATACAATGCAGTTTTGAAGGTTTTCAGCCTGGTGGGTATTAGAAATGATTTAAATGTCTTTGCAACATAACCATAAACACAATGACAAATAAAGGGAAATCGTCCTCATCTGTTCAGCTATGACATTGTTTATGGGATTATCTTAAGTGTCTGACATTTTATACTTTATAGATAGACTAGAATCTAACTTTTCTGATAGACCTACCGGCTGTCTCCATGGGGATATTATTGCTTTGCCTGGAATGTTCCACAGTAAGGTATTTAACAGATCTTTCTCCTTAGAGACAAGCAGCTGACACAACCAGGCCTAGTGAAAGGTTAGATCTGTGGAAAGGCACACTCCACTAACAGAATCTCTGTTTTTCAAAGTATTTTTGAGTCTTACAAACACCTATGACTGTATTAATGGACATAGCTAACGTACTAGCCGCCGCATTCCAAGCAGAAGGTGCGCCAGGAGGCTGTTCCGGCTCCTTCAGATCCTGGTTCCAATTGACTTGACAAGGGGATCTTGTTGCTCCTCTCTCTGTAACTGCTGCGGTGAGCCTCATCATTTTGGTCTTAAAATGTTCATATTAACCCACTCTGCATAATCCTATTTTGTCCCTAAATGAAGATATTAACATAAATAATGGGCCAATCAGATGCTTTCTTTCCCTGAGGTTGCTCCCACTAGGTTAGCAACAGGTTTGATTGACAACTAGTGTGTTTCGTTGCTAAGTAAGCCCCCTTCCCACCTTCCTGCCCCGTCCACCGGCAGAAGGGGCAGGAAGGTTTGAATGACAGGTTTGAATGACACATACATTTATCCAATGACAGCACACATTTTTCGGGCTTTTAACAAGTGGATCATGACATTTAATAAAATTCAATAAGAAATCAATGGAGCAATGGGGGGGGGGGGGGGGGTTTGCTGTACTTTTTAATTTGTTCTTTTAGTCTTAAAATATAGCGATACAGGTTCATTTACAGTTCATCAGTTTCTTGTTTGGAAATTGTGCATAACCTTTACATTTTATTTATTTATTTATTTTTATTACACAATAAATAAATACAAATTATACAAAAAATAAAATTAAATATACAGAACAGGGGGAGATAGAGGTAACGCCAAGGTAGGGGTAAGGTAGCCAAAGGTCACACATAACCAAAATTCACATTTACAAATAAAAATTATAAATTAAATCACTCAAGAATTTCCAAGGTTGTAACAGCTCTGGAACTAGAGAACAAGTGGATGGTTTTCTTATTGTGCTGAGTAGAACTGAACGCTGTGGGTGATATCACACTCACTTAGTCCACTTCTTTGATACAGTCAACGATGCGCACATGCAAAAACGCGCTAACACTTACCTGTTCATTTATTCCTCTCCCTGTCCGCTTGCTCCGTTCTCCGCTACATTTACCGTCCGTTCACTACGCAATAGTCTTGGGTGCGCACTAGGCCACTATTAAACCATCCATGTCTATAGTTTTGTCCTCCAACAAACTTCAAATGACTATCCATCTCCTGTTCACAAGTCCCCACCATCCATGGTCCCCACTGTCAAACCGAGCTCTTCTTTTTTTTTTTTTTTTCCTATTAAATGAAATGGATTATTTCTCTTGATTGTGCTATAGGCGCAGAGACATGGCCATGCTGTAAAGTGTATTTTTGTGGGTTTTTCCATATTTCTGTGATTATTCTGTTAAGTTGGGTTTTGCATAGAAAAACTGTATTTTTGCATTTACTGGCTTGTGGGAGTCTTGGTGAATAAAAGAGGGCGCTCTCCCTCCCTCAGTCAGTCTGGGCCAGGGTATGCACAGAGAAGGTAACTATTTATGATTTATGAAGCATATTTCTGCTGCCATTTGTATAAAGTGTAATTTTTTTTTGATTGTCTTGTATTCAAACTTTTCTTGGAAACGTAAAAACATCTTTTTGACTACTGTACACCATCGACATCAGGAACATTATGCAGGAACAGAACCCCATCACACTGGTAAGGCACCATATAAGACTATTATTATTATATATGGAACAAATAGTATTGCTGAGTGCAAAAGCAGTACATATGACTCTTGTTACAGTATATGGCACAACTTATCCCTTCAGAACATTTTTGTTAGAGCTACCTACAATCCTACCATTTCCTTAAAACCATGTCATATCAACTCGCCTGGTATCACAATATGTGCAGGTATTTCTTTAATTAAAAGTAAGTTACTATAATGAAATTCAGGAGGTGTATTTAAAAAGTGATGCACATTTGAATATTCTGTCAACACCAAGACAATGACCGCACATATGGCAGAGTGAAGCACAGGATGCAACAGTCGCTCACCTGCCGTTACTCTGGCTTCCTTCTTTCTCCCAACTTATTTGTATCCAACACATCAATCACAGTCACCCCCTAATGACTTATTCATTAACTTCTCCAAAACACACACGCACCAATGATGAGGCTTCAAGAAGCATGTTTTCAAGACACACAGTGGTGCAGCCCGCAGTCAGCATTCTGTGGAATTAAAGTCACTATTAATCAATTGAAAGTGCTGGAACGGATCCCAGACACGTAATCTTAGAGCTAAACAATGGGAAGTGTGCTGGCTGCATGTGTATGAGGCTGTGTGGGTGATAGCAAGATAAAATACAGGGGGTTAAAGGAATGCAACATGTATTATGCAACTCTGGGAGAAGAATTATACAGATTAATCACATTATTTATGCAGCAGCTGCTCTCTCTGTGTTGTCCTGCGGAGAGCTGAATGTAGAACTATTTGGCAAATCTCACCTCAGCTCATCCCTGTTTATAAATCCTGTAATTTGTTTGATAAGTGCAAGGGTACACCGGCCAAAATCAAAGAATTCTATTCATCACACACCTTTGAGGATTATAGTGAAGTAAGGTTAGGTAAGGTTAGTCCTTCAATATATACATCTACACTTGTTCAACAATGTCATGGATGTTCCTAAGTGCTTGGAGTGATCGCCATCACGTCTTTGTCTCAAGGAAAATAGCTTACGTTTAACATCAAACTGCGATGTCTGTAGCTGAGCAGCATTTTATGCAAACAGGAATGAAAGGATGTAAATAATGTTATTTTTTAATTTGTCCTTTAGCTGTGAAAGCTATGAAATTACATGGAACATGGTGTGGCACTTGATGATGGGATAAGTGATCATACGGATGAAAAGAGATCATACATACAAAATTGCAATGTCAGTGGGTATCAAAGATTCTGAGTAAAGTGCTCTTGTTTGATTCCCAAGGGTTCCAAGATGATTGAGACCAGACAGTACATCTAATGTCAAACATTAATTTCAAAATATCATTAGTTTTGCACAAACATAACTGATTAACTTACAAAACAAAAACATTTCATTGTTTGCATAAAGAGAGTACAGTTTACCCACAGAATGAAATTGACAGATTTATGTAAACCCAATTAAGCAAAGTAAGTGAAGTAGAGACAGTTAAAATAATTTGTAAAAATTGTGTTTATGTATGTTATAATAAAGTGTTAAGTAAAGTTACAAAAAAAAAAAAAAAAAGCAAATTGATTTTCTGTGCAACTGTTAGTTCATTATTTAGACAAACATAGTCATTAAGACTGTCACCCTCATATTTTTAAAAAGCATGCACAGTATGTATATTAATACAAGAAAATGACTCAAAAGTCACTGTTTAATGTGGTGAAATATGTCCGTGATTACATGCGAGGGCGAGTGCTCTGTCTTTTGGGGTGAAAAACGCTGAAGACAATCTTCTCTGGCAGTGCATGCTGAGCAGGAAAGCCCCTCCTATCTCACATGTTTGACAACCACTGTCACTTTTTCTGCCTGCTTCTGTCTCCTGTGATTTTGAATGGAGTCACAGGTGGAGGATGTGGCTCTGCTCATTAAAAGGGCTCTTGGTGGTGCGGTGACACATGATAATCCAACAAGAAATCAATCATGGCGTACTTATTGAGGTAATAGGTGAGCAAATGTATTTCCTGGTGGTGGTCCTTATTATAGCTGGAGTTGCAGGGCCCCCAGGAGAGCCAGGAGCCAGATGGAAGTGAGGTGTTGTCACCACTGAGTGAACAGGTAATGAATTACTGCAGGACAAATGGGCCGCCACATGGGGCATGGCCAAAGTGTCTAAAAGAGAGGAGATAGAGAGAGGCAATGACAAAGACACAGTAGTGTTTTACACATCACATTCCCACATGTAATTTTATTGCATAGAGGGTGGTAGAAGTGAATAAAGAGCAAATACTGAGGAGATATAGTGAAATGTGAGTGCTTTTAGATAGAGACAAGATATACACTGTAATGTAATCACACTCAGGTAGAAGAAATATGCAAATATGTCTGGCATAAAATGTTTTCATTCACAGTATAACCAGACATCCTGACCTCAGAATGGTTTACACGGATGCTGGTATGAGATGGTTTGAGTTTAAGTTGTTTTTTGTTACGAATGAAACTGAATGGCATTTCAACATTTTCTTGTAGAATGGTTTGTTGGGTGGTTTTGAACATAATGGTAGAAAAGATTTCAGAGGTAGTCATCTGGACACTGCTGTTTCCTATTTGGATTACTCCTGGATGAATGAGGGATTACACCATCTTGCTTAGAATATGTGACATTGTATGACATATAAGTGTTCAAGATATTACTGCTTTGCCACAGTATGGGATTTTTGTAATTGCTTGAATATCATGCAGTCACTGTGAGCAGGTACACCTTGCTAAAAATCTGACCTGTAATTTGCGTCACCTGCTTGTCTCCATGGAAATAGATACGTTACTTTGAAGCATTTCCAACGAAGCAAAATCATATCATAAGTGGTAGACCCTGCAGCAGAAAACATACTTATTACATATAACTTACTATACAAGTGCTTCAGAAAAATAAAAATGTTGCAGTATAAAAACGCATGTTTCAAAAAATATCTTAATAAAATGTTATATATTTTGTATGTATTCCTGAAATGACACAAACTTGCACCGTCCAGTTCTAATTATAGTGTGCGACCTGCTCGGTGCTTTGGCTGATCTGTTATGACAGTAGGAGTGATGCTGACACTCAGAGCTCGGGGACGTGATTACTCGGTGGTAATTATAACTGTTATTTCCAATCACAGCTGAATGGAAACAGAGTGTGTTATTTCATCACTGAGCCTCGTTCTCTGCCCCTGATGGTTCTGAAGGGGGCGATTTGAGACATGGGCGTATGTTCTCCTCCTATCACACTCCGTATGTGTTTGAGAGCCGAATATCTCCCTCTCTGCAGGTGGATCCATGGTCACTGAGTCAGCTCAATGACTCTACTGCACATACGGAGGGGCGGAGCGAGACTTTCTACAACAAAATGTTTCTTTTGGGGTTAGCTGGGCAGTATTGTTTTTTTGTCTGTCCTGCATGTGTTAGCACTATTGGCACAATGCAGCTTTTCTGTACGAAGGAAATCCATATTCCACATGGAGCTGTTATTGCTACAATTTCCCACAGTATAGCATTAAATGTATCTATCTCCACAGAGACAAGCAGGTTTGCAATCTTAGTATAAATCTAAGTTATTCAAGGTGATTTTGAGCAATAAACACCTGTAACTGCAATATCATGTCCATGGAGACAAGCTGGTAGAGGGCACTCAAATCGAAAGGTTCCATAGTGCACTAGCTATGTTACAATGTTGTTACCTCATCAAAATCATACTTGGAGTTGTGTTTTGCTCTATTCACACATGTCTGAGTAATCCCTTATTGTCAGTCTGTCTACATCTCCAAAGCTCAAAATGCTCTGTTCCACCTTGTGATGTCATGTTGTGGTAGTTTTCTACCTTTTACCTTTAGTTTGGTAAAGATGAGCAATTCCTGAGCTGAAATTATCCAAATGATTCTAGTGAATGTGTATGGAGTTTAATAACACAGTGGAGCACTTCCTGTATTACCACATGACAAGGTGGAAGAACAAAACACAGAATGTTTTTGATGAGAAAACATTTTAACAGATCAGAAAATACACTGACTCCTTATTAAATGACAATGACTCACAGGCTATTGTGTTATTTTATTATTACAAGGAGTTTGGAAACACATAGCAGCACTTGATGTACACTTGATGCTCTCAAGTGTGCAGGATTAAATTAGATTAGTGTCTTAAAGTGCCAGGCAAGTTTAAGTGTGTGTAAATACATATAGGCCTATATATATATATATATATATATATATATATATATATATATATATATATATATATATATATATATATATATATATATATATATATATATATATATATATATATATATATATATATATATATATATATATATATATATATATATATATATATATAATATAATTTTGCTTTACTTCACTAAACTGACTCCAACATAAACAACGTAATTCTTGTGTCAGTCCTAAGCCAAAGGAAAAAGAAAGGCTTACATCCAGCTGTTAAATAAGTAATACAAGATATGAGGGAGGAGAAAATCTGAGAAGTGAAGAAGACTTGCACAGATAAAGATGGCGGACAAAAGAGGAATTAGTAACCCGGGGAACAGTCACACTTGGGCTGGCTGTTCCGCTCTATGACAATGGGCTTGTTTTCTGTGGGAGCTAAGAACATAAAGTCACTATGCAACTCAAAATACAATACTGCACGGTCTATGAAGCTGGGAATATATTCATGACTTATATGTTTATTTATATAACCCAGGGGTTTTCAAATTGGGTGAATGTTAGCCTCCCCTTAGAGTAGGTAAAGACAGCCAAGCCCCCCACCCCCCTCTCCCCTGCCCAAAATCCCATCCGCCTGCCCTACGCCACACGGGCCTTTGAAGTAAATGCATCTTTTTTAAGTTTCAATAACAACTGATCAATTTTTTTGTTTTTGTTTTTTTTTTTAATTTGTATTTTCATATATATATTTTTAAAGTGCATTCATAAACGATAATTTCCAACTTCATGCAAGCCTAATTGAGGCTACTTTGAACATCAGAAGGACACCAAAACTAAACCAGGACTAAACCAGGACTAATCTTGGATTTGAGAGAGCGAGAAGGAGAACCCAGAGCCCGCGGGGCCGGGTGCGCACAAAGTGCAATTGGGCAATGGCTGCGTTTAGCTTTGTGGGCGCAGTGTTAAGCACCGGTTCTTTCGCCTGCGGTCACCCGACAGTCTACAGGGGCACACCTTCAGGCCTGTCCCGACACTCAGTCCTGGTTTAGCCCTAGATTAATCCTGGTTTAGTTCTGTTTTAATCCTAGTTCAGTCCTGGTTTATTCATCCTGATTCAGTCCTGGGATCAGTCCTGGTTTAGGCCACATGTGTCGCGCTTCACCCCAGTGGCTCTGTGGTGCCTCCCACCTATTGATAACAGCTGATATAACCAATACTACAACTACTACAAAAACAATCTATGCATCTGTCACCCACTACTACTGTTGCTATCACGTAACCATTGTCCCCTAAATGTCTCTAAAAATGTGGTTGGTTAAATATGACATGATGGCTGCTGTTGTGATACTTTGCTATACAACATAAAATGATTCGAACAGTGAATAATTTTCTTCAGAAATGCAGGAAAATATTAATGTAGTTACTGCTTAGATTCCCTGCTTCAAATGAGTCATTGGAAGGAATATTTCCAAACTAAAAGTTGCCAAAGGTTTAAAAAGAATTTGAACTATGTGTCAGAGCATAAGGTGAGGCGGGTTTAATCTTTGCCATTCTGCCAAAAGACAAAATGTCACAGGCATTAAATGAGGTAACTCTAAAGGACATGACCCAAATAAGGACGACCTGTTCCAATCTACATATAAATGCTATTAGCTATGGCTGCTTCTGCACAAAATCATTGGGTACAGCATACTTTCACATTTTATAGGCTGGGATGGGAACAGTTTTTAATAATGGATTAGAGACTGTCCATTGCCTCATGCTGACTCCATCATTTTGTTACCATGGCTACATCACCAAATTCCAGTGATTTAAAACTGTCAAAATGACTTCTTGGCAAATCCAGAATGACATGTTTCTGTATTTTTTAGAGAGGGATGTGAGTCTGGTTATTTTATTTTTCTGTAATGCATGTGACACAAAGGAGGAATTTCTCTCACCTCATATTCACAGAATTTAGTGCTTTGCTCATTGATTCTATAGAAATGTGTAATGTTTTTCTGTCACCTGTAATTTATTTTATTTTTTCCTTGTAGTGGACCATGCATGTCCCTGACTAATCCATCTGTCAATCTCACTCATCTGAACTTGGGGAGATTCACCGGTGTCCAGTCTCACATCTTCATAAAGTATTGAAGAAGTGTGTATTCTGGATCCCAGGCAATCAGAATGATATTCTGTCAGTGGACAAATCCCTTTTACTTTGTGCTGCAGGATAAACTCTTGGTACATTTGTGAGTTTGTAAAATGCTCCTGCCTGTACGTTTGAGCTCAAATCCACTGGTGGATATGACAGTTTGGACCATCACAGCATTGTGGGTTGGGTGGAAGCCAAAGACTGATGGACAAATTATATATAGTTTGTGGTCAAAGTTAAAGGTCCTATACAATATGAAATTAACTCTTGTGAGTTTTAAGCTATGTTAGAATCTTGTTACCTCCTCAAAAAAAAAAAAGAGTTTTGTTTTTGTTTCATTCACACATGTGTGAGCAACCCTTTATTATTAGTGTGTCTATATCTCCAAATCTCAAAATGCTCTGTTCCACCTTGTGATGTCATGCAGCTACCTTTTACCTTTTGTTCAGTTGAGATTGACTATTCCAGGGCTGAAATCATCCAAAAGATTGTAGTGATGGTGTATGGAGTTTAAAAACACAGTGGAGCACTTCCTGTATTACCACATGACATCACAAGATAGAGCAGAGGGTTTTCTGTTTGAGAGAACTCAACCTAAATATGCAGGATTTGTGTGTTAAACATGTGTAGATGAAACAACACAACTCTAGGTATGTTTTTGATGACGAAACAACATTATTACATAGATCAGAAAATACTGTAATATGGGCCCTAAGTTCTTGGGTGCCATAGTTACAGTCTTAATTTAGTAAAAGTATGCATTCAGTATATAAAGTATGTATTCACAAGCCTTCCTTAGTCTGATAATTAGTCATTATTTTGACAGGCAAAATAAGTGTGAGTTACAGACCTAATCAGCACATTTATATAAAAAAAAAAAAAAAAAAAAAAGTCCTGGTTGTAAAAGTTGTAACTTGGAGAGAGTGAGATTTCTCGGCACTGATGTAGCATGTTAAAGCATGTTTTTGTTTTGACAACAAGTCTCAGTATATCATCCCTCAGCATGACTGCCTCTATAAACCTTGCCTGCAGCAGATGTTGGCGTTGTATAATGAAAAGAATCAGCCTACCAACCAAATTGTAATTTAGCACCTCGATCTAGTCAGCATCTGTTGAGCTGTGGAGATAAATTGTTCAAATTGGCTAAGCATGTTAATATAAATCACCATCTGCAGCAGTATGTTTATAGTTTTCAGACGTTTTTATGCCATAGAGGCTGAATTCGACACACGTGCGTATTCCCACTACACGCGTGCATTATATGATATCTCAGTGCTTTTCCAATTATAAGGGCGGGGTTGTGTTGTGTCTCTGTCTTTGCAGCAGCCTGAGCGGCACTGTAGTGTAAAGCAGTGTATACCCTAACACAGCTCCCTGAGAGTATAATGAAGATAAATTAAGATGTTTTGTTCCCGGATAGTGCTGTGTTAGCTCAAATGCTGAGAATTGCCGTCTCCTTAGCGTTTTCTTGGGAAATTAGGATTCACTCAACTGCAACATCACACAGCACCTCGCGAGCTGCACATGTCAGATACTCGAACCAGTGGAGGTGTGAAAGCGTTTGCTGGCACAAAAGACGACGGAGAGACGGAGAGGACAGATTATGTAAAGAGCAGTGTAGCAGAACAAGATCACAAACTTTCTCTACCCAGCATATTAGCGCTAATACGACTACAACTGAAGGGCTGGTGCTTCTAACCTTACTTTCATCAATATCAATACTGCCGACAACTGCAAACTACTGCATTCTGAATTAGTTAGCACTTTGGCAAAGTTCTGAAAGAGAGAACAATGCTATATAGTTACGCTCATCTAGATCATAAATAAAAGTTTGGACTAATTATAAGAAACAAAATGCTGATACAAACTGCATTAAGAAAAACTATTCAAAACAGTTTCATTAAAGGGGGCTTTTTCAGGAACTTACCTATTAACTGTAACTTAAGTAGACCACCATTTTATTTTGTTCATTGTAAATTGTATATTGATTTCATAATAGAAATAGGACCATTACCCATTCAGAGAAGCCCCACCTCTTCATAGTGATATTTTTCCGTAGCAAGCGACAGATTTTCATGTACGTATTTTTGTTATTGAAAAATTACTGTGACACTGTACAGGCTGGAATGTGGCTGGAGATATGGGGTAGGTCGCTTTGAGCACTCATGCCTCAAATGCAGGACTCAAACATGAACAACTCAATCAAAATTCAACGTTGAGAAAGATAATGAGGGAACAGGATTATAACATGATTAAAAGCTCATTAAAGTTGATTTTGCATAATATGCCTAAATTGTTTCCATTAAAAACAAGTGTGTTATGTTGGAGTGATTTTTTTTTTTAAGTCTGTGTAAACACTTTTGAACCTTATTCTGATTTGCCACTTGTGCCTTTTTTTTAGTAAGCCTCTTATATGACATCACTTGAGTCATTCTTGTGAATCAGCCTTGTAATTCTACTTAATTATCAAGATTTAGGAATTAATTAAACCCTATTTTCTAATTAGCACAGTACTTTCTATAAGCTGCTCAGCATTGTCTTTTTACTGTGTTGTGTTCAAGGAATTCGGTAATTACATAATATGTTTCTATAACTGTAATGGCCTGTGGAAACAATAAAGATTACGTAGGCAATATTCAAAGCTTAAGCTATAGGAAATGTCTTTGCCCATGTTAAGCATAGCAGGCTTTATTGACACTTTACAAAGAAGCCTTAAAACACTTTCTGAAAAAATGGAATCTAAAAGCCGATAAGAGCTACAAGCACCGAAATGGATCAATCGTGCAATAGGAAGCACACTCAGTCAAGGGTGCTGTTTAATTAATGATGGGGCTGGAGATAGGCTGTTAGCTGTGTATTGTCAGTCAAACACTCAAAGCAAAGGGTGGCAATATGAGCCATGTAACTGATCTGGGAAAGTCAAGACACGATTCCATATCCATAGTCAGTACCATTAATGTTAAGAGTACAGCAAGCGCAATGGAAAACGAAAACGCTATTTGGATTTTTACCAATACTGACGCAGAGTTACTGCTTAGTTGGTTGAAATAAAATGAAATAGCATCACACATCGGCAGTCATTATAATTACTACTGTATATCGACATGTTGTTCAATAGTAGTAAAAGGTTGAATGAAATACTTCTATGACTCATTACAGATGCAAACTAACTACTAAAGTGTTTCATTCTGTTATTTATTTATTTATTACAGCTCAAGATTGTTTACAGTATTGTACATTTCTAATAGTTTTTGTGGTTTAAATCTGTTTTTGGTATAGAGTATTACAGTTTATGGTTTATATTTACTATATTTACAGGCCCAGTCACACAGGGTATAGGACAAGTGTCTTTATAAAGCTTGTGTAACTTGACTTTAGTGCTCAATGATCAAGTGAAGTTGGTAATGCGGCTCATTGATTTGGTGGCACATATTGATCTAAAAGCAATAATGATAGTCAATGGGACCAGTCTGAAAATTATCGGTTCATTAAAATGGGATTACACCTCTTTACCTCCACATTAAAACTATAGACTCTCCTCACAAATGCATGCACTGCAGCTAACACACAAACTTAGCTTTCCGATCCACCCAGTACATAAGATAAGCATCGTGGCAAGCCTATATGTGTAACCCCAATTATAGCACTAGAGAAATTCAAATCTGTCAACTTTACCAAGCTTCTCAAATTGTAATCTCTCCATCTGATCCCTTGAATAAATGAATAGATAAAATGTGTTTTGAAATATGAATACATTTTGTTCTACATGTACATGAAATGTGCTTCTCTATCATTCTACTGAATGACTTCACGAAGTCTAATTGATATAATACGCGCAGTGGCCGCTAGGGGGTAGAGTTGAGGACGTCTGCGCCACGTGTGGGCAAGCGTCCAATCTGGTAGGAAAAATGAACAAACTTTCTAGTTTTCTCGAAATTAAATGCATACATTTGAAGCTAAGCACATAATAAATTGTTATTTTCAACAGGTTTTACACTTTTGGTGAAAATATTATGAGTTTTGGGCAAGCGAATGTGATACATACATTTTATATCTAGGTTTGATTAAATTCAGAACTACATTAAACTGTTTTAACTTTTGTACTTTTGCTATCAAACTGTAAAAAGGCGACACTTCCTGTAAAAAAGACGAGACGCCACTCCTTGTTACTCACCGAGGTCCACCTTTTCCCTCCGCGCAGGCTGCTGGAGAGATGGGATGCTGCTGCAGAGAGAGGCAGCCGGCTACGGCAGAGGCAGTCTCATCACCAGAGCAAGAGCAGACCAGTCCTCAGTCCACGCACGGCACAGCGACGCACGGCTCCGGCTCACATCTCCACTCGAGTGCGGGGCGAGCGCTTTGGTGAGCCTGGAATAAGGAACTCAAACTCATTCACGCTCATACAATCCTTTTACACACTCGTGGATGTACTGTTTACGCGTCCTGGACAGATGGAAGACACTGGCTCGCTTGGATATTGTTGATTACGCTTTCCAGTACGCTGTTCGGGTCGGGGACGAAAGAGTGCAGCGAAGCTGGGATTGCTGCCAGTTCAGCGTGGGACTTTGGGGGTTCTTTACATTGAGGTAAGTTTAACGAATTCACACTGGATGACATTTAGATTTAATTTGGATGCGTGCATTCATGCGTTTTGGTGAACGTAGCCTGTTGAAGTTGGTCTAAGATGCTGATGATGCTTCTTAGAGTAAGTAGCCTATACAACTGATGAATGCCAAGTCGAAGTATTTGAATAACATTGCTGTAGTAAACACATGGATTTAAGAAAGACAAATCCGTTATTAAGTAGGAGTCTACAAGATACTCCTTTTCATTGAGTCAAGTCAAATACCGCGTGGGCATGGGGCTCATAGTAAGGTTTAATAGTATCTGTTTTGTCAATCACATAGTTTTTGGTGCTAACTTTGTACTAGATTTTTTTTTTTCCACAGAATTATTACATGATATTGTTTTAAGTTGGAATTTCCTTTTATAGAATAATCAGTGTCTTTTTTTAAGAGCATTTTATTTCAAGAAAAAGGGGTAAAATATATCCACAGATGCAACAACATATCTGTGGACAACAACATACAACAACAATAAAAATGGCATTAATCTCCAATAATGTGTAATTATGTTACACATTCTATTTAGAAAGACATGGTGATTGATTTGCATAAATAAAAACAAAGGCTTTTTCATAGAAAACTCAAGCGGTTGGAGGCATAGTAATGAATATAAAATTATGTATTTGCTGTGGCGCTACAGGCAGTTATTTTTACTTTTTGGAGTTGCAAGAGCAGTATCTAACACTCCCCTTAACAAACAAGTGAACCCATAGGGATTATCAGCATATCAGAGATATGATAATCTACCAAATACTCATTTTCACTGCCACTACTTTTGACTGTTTACTTTATTCTCAGAGTAAGCTAGTGACTGTACTATACAGTGTGGCTTGGGGGCTCACTGACTTCTTGCTTTGATCATATTGATTTTGGCTTTTCGGGGGCTTAGTAGATGCACAAGCAATAAATATCATATTTAATCAGTTGGGGAAAAAAAATTACAAAAAGTGTATGAGGCTCTCTGTGAGGTTCTTGTCACTGATGGCAATTAGGAAAGTAGTAACAGGCAGAATAAAGTCCTGAAAGAAGGAAAGACAACCTCTAAAGGTCTGTCAGTAAATCTGCTTTGCTGCTTTGGGCTTTCTCTACTTTTAATGCAAGTCCATTAAGACATGCCAAGAAGGCGCATCACGATATTTCAGGATAGATTTTTATAGCTCCTAAGTACAACACTACAATATTCAAGTCCGGAAGATTTGAACCAGGGACTCCAAACCAATTTTGTCTTTGTATAAATACCTAAACTAGATTGTAGTTTGTATGCTTCAGTCACTCCTGAGTCCAACACAAATTCAGTTTAAATACTGAAGTAGTCCTGTTTAAATAGTGAAGAAAAAGCATTAAGGACTGCACCCTGGGCACTTAGCTCAGAGGGTGACACTGTTAAGTGTGCACGAGATCCAAAGCAGGAAGTCTCAGATCATACTGTTATTAGAGCGACAGTTACATCTTAACCTGCTTACATACATGTTTCTATGAGATGAAAAAAAAAACAACAACATGGATTTTACTGACATATTCTTTGAATTATAATAATACGATGTATAATAAGACTGGAAATTCAGATTGGAATCCTAATAGTACAAATGCAGTTGCAGGCATTTGAATGGATAAAGAATAATAATTTGTTACAAACAACTGATATTTTCTCACAATTATGTACTCTGCAGGAGTTTCAAATGAAGAATTATTTTTCCTTCCTCATTCTTCCAGCTATGGAATTTGTTTTGTCTTTGACCCTGGCAAACTGTCAGAAGCAATGGGTGACTGCAGTGCGGTGCTCAGGGACATTTCTCAAAATCTTGAGTCAGGATCTTGGAGTAAATGGAGTAATACATTGAAGGGTTTCGGTTTGTCCTTTTTGTCCTCTGCATTTGACCCATTCTTCAATGCCGCTGGGGCACTTCATTAGGAGAACTGGACCATCATGCTGCACCCTGGGACCCATCATCGTCTTCTTGTTGCTAGGTTTGGATAGGACTATCTTTGGAAGATTGTACCTATTGTGCATGTTTTGGGTTGATGGGGGAACCAAAGCACCCAGAGGAAACTCACCCAGACACGGGGAGAAACAGGCAAACTTTGCACTGAAAGGCCTGGCCGACCCAGAGTTCGAATCTAGAACCTTGTTGCTGTGAAGTGTGAGTGCTAGTCACTCAGTCACCATGCCTCATTGCTTATTGTAATAGTAGAATGACCCAAAGAGACACGACATGCGCTCCTCTTATTCATATATTAGATTATGAATCAAGCTAACCTCCATTCAAGTGCTATGTCAAATGTAGTAATAAATACAGTATTGTTTACCACATGGCCACAATCAATATTCAATTTAGTAACAATGTAACACAATAGCAGCTGGTTCAGCAAAAGCACTGTACATATTTTTCCTTCACTACCAGTGTGTATAGATTTCGGAGACATTTTCATTTATTACATTCCTATCATAAAGAAGCCACTGGCATTATTGAGCTTGCAGAGTATTTATAAAGACAATGTTCAATATACTGCATATATTGGAGTTACAACAAATCACAGTGAGGCCAGTCTATTTCCATCATGGACTATATCCTATAATGCTAGCTCTGTTTACATCAACATTGTACTGCACTGGATGCACGCTTTTACGTGTATTCCGGCCTGTAATTGCAATCTGGAAATATGTAATTCGAGATGATGTGAAAAGCCCAGTACCTGGCCCACAGCTTTATCATCAGTTAGCATTTGCAGCCATGATGGAAGCAGCCTCACCTATGCGCCTTGGGACTGGATGCAGAGATGAACAGATGTTAGCACTAATCAGGGGTCCGCCGTATCCATATTGGCAATAAATCACTTATTTACCTGCAGAACATGTTTTCAGATGCTGCTAAATCTGCTTGAGGGCTGGTCTGAGATGCAGTGTAAATTAGGTAAATCGGTTGATCTTGATGGAAATGGAAAACATCTTGGAGTACACAGCTGTCCCGCCCCTTTAAATCCCTATCATTATTGACATGGGCCAGCAGACATGTGTGTTTGGGGGTATTTGCTAATTGAAAATGACAAGTCTGGTGAAGGCGTGTCCTTGGGGATAGTTGCAAAAGAGAATGCATCCCAGCAGTGACAAAGTATGGCTCTGGATATAAACTGTCTAGCAAAATAGTGGCACCCAAGGGAGCCCTATTTTCACAGCAAAATCTGAGACTAATAGTGAAAATGGAGAATAAAGGACCCTTGCAGATCCCACTTTGTATTCAACACATCCCCAAAGACTGTTGTTATTCAGTGATGTGGGGAAAGATAATTCAAAAGACAGTGATATATGGCTTTCTGTACTGGCTTGGGTGTAAAGGGCATATGTAATGATTCCACTACTAGAACAGAAATAAAGTGTTGGGGCAATTTTGAAAGCAATAAACTGCATATCCTTACAGCGTCCACAAGGGGTGCACTGTACTGTGTATTAAACAATGAGCCAAAGTAATACAGTGGCAATACATCGTAAATACTGAAATCATTTTGAAGGTATGCTAAAGCTGAAGACAGAGAGTATATTGTCTATAATAAGAAAATCTAAACCAATTTTTTTTTTTTTTTTCAATGAATAGAAACATGCAATGCAATCTTCCAAACAGTATTTGAACTTCAACAAAGACATTTACTGGCATCTTTAAGCCTAAAAAAGTATTAATTTCTATTCATTTTCCTTGAACAAGAAGATATACTTTCTATACACAAATTGCTCTTTTTATAGTATTATCTAATAAACGGATGTTGACTTTTCCATCTTAGGACTGATATCTGAGTTTTATCATGCAGTCATTGTATTGACATGGAATAGAAATTGAACATTACCATATCAAAATGCATACTGTTATTACCATTTCAATAATATAGATGTTTTAAAATTTGGTTAATTCTCAATGTCCACATTGCATGCAGTTGCTTCCCAAACAGAGCCGTGACTCATATTGAGTGTTGGGCATCAGTTCTTCAGAAAATTTGAAATGACATTGCATTGTTAGATTTAAGCTATTCTTTTTTTAGAATGTTGCTGAGCTTGACTGCGCTCCTCTCCCATTGCCCCGTGTGTAGTGCATTGTTGTAGCGAGCCCTCTGGTCTCAAGAGGGCACAAAGACAAAACGTCCCTCTGGAGCCATCTGACAACTTAATTTATATAATTGCTTAGAAGAGAGAGTGACTTTGAGCCCCCTCACCACTTGTCACTGTTATGAATGACTTTGATTTGATGTCCGGTGAGTCAAACAAACAAGCGACCCAACTCCCATTTGCTATGTTGTGCTAAACATGCGTGAAGTCGAAAATAAGCACAGTTAATTTAATTACAGGCTCGCCTTCCTGTCCCTGAAAGATGATAGCCACAGTTGGCCTGTCTCTTCACATGCATCCAACTGATTCTACCATGCACCATCACAAATGTTCATGTGTAAAGCAGGAGCGTAGTGTTAATTAACAGCAGTGGCGTAGCAGCAGTGCTGGGTCTGAACTCTCTGTGAAGAGCCTGTGTGTCTGACTCATGGAGCTGGGCCCTGGTTGGTTAATTAGACTGCACTTTATGTGTTGGTCTTTGTGTGCTCCATGTGTTCCTCTGTCATGTGGAGATACCTGCAGGCCTAGCTCAAAGGTTAATAGTGGCACAGGCAGAAAGTGTAAGATTTTCTCAAGTCAGAATACTCTTAATTGGTCAGGGATTATGAATTACTAGGGCATGTTTTACACAAATCGGTCAACGTATCCATCCATCGATATATCAGGGCAATTAATGCAGTTTAAGTGATTTTAAAGCTCTAGCAGTGAAAAATATTGTAATTCTAATTCTGTTCATTTGATTTTTTCAATACAAGTTACTAATAGTTGCTAATATTATCATATGGTTGAACAGTGTTTCCCACAGGTTTATACTAGTCTATGGTGGCACAGGCAATCGATATTTGAAATTTTGGAGTATTTTTGGAGAACCTGCTAATTCTCAAACTTTTCAGGAGGAGAGCTCACATTTTGTACTTTTTAATGTGAGCTCTCTATTAATGGGAAACACTGGGTTGTAGAACCTAACAATTCTAAAACTTTGACACATGTTATACTTTTTATGTGATTTCTTCAATATCATTCAATATCAATACTTGTTCAAATGAATATCTTGTTTCATTATGACTCATTTCATCATCATCATCATCATCATCATCATCATTATCATTTAGTGGGCATCAATATTCTAAATCTATTCAGTGTTTGAAAGCTGTATGTGGGTACCTGCCTTTCTCCATGGAGTTACAGTTGGAGTTGTCCCCCCCCAAAATAAAGAACACCTATAAATGGATAAATGCAAGATAGATACGTTTAATGCCATACTCTGGAACTCTCAGGCAAAACAATAGTATCTCTAGGCAAATCCCTATCAGAAAGGTTACATAGTGCCCCTTTAAAACAGGAATCACAGTCTATACTCCCTTGACATAGTTGGGCGTGGTATAGAGTATGAGAGAAGAGTGGTATTACAGGTGATGGCAGGCAGGCTTGTGTGTGTAACCTGCCCCTGTAGTGATGGGGGCGTGTACAGTGAGCATAGAGGAGCCATGATGCTGATGTTGGGGCAGAGCCTGAGGATAAAGTGTTTTTCTGTAGGCTCCGTCTGATTTTATGTGACAGTAAAAGCCCTTATCTAGCAGGGCCATGATGAAGCATGGCCCTCTTTGATTTTTTATCAGCTGTGCGTACGTTTAACAGTCTCATGCAGGAGACAGATTACTGAGATGAAGGCGTGTGAACGTGCAGTGGGGGGGCAGAGGAGTCAAATATACAGTCTATAGCGCTGAGGCAGATCTGCATCACGCTGATAGTCCAAATGGAAAGATTAGTTCCAATATCTGTAATGCTTTTGACCTTCAGGACTAAACGTTTGATCTTAAATATTTGTCGGCATATTGTTGACAAACTGAAAGGGAGAGGCCAGGGCTGGGCCATAAAATTTTAATCAAGAAAATTCTGTCATTTTTAAATTTTCAATGATAGCCTCTGTCAGTTAAAGTATGTGGTTTGGAGAAAACTGGCTATTTTTGTGTGTGAAATTGCTATTAAAGTCTTGAAATAAAAACTGAAAATCACCTATATTTTGTTTTTGAAATGAAAAAAAAAATACAAAAAAATATTTGATTGATCAGTATGAGAAAACTAAATAATGTTTTGTCTAATCACCCAGCCTTTGGAGAGACTCAAAAGTGAAAGTGTAAGACATGCAAAACCATCGGCTTTTACATTCCATGTTAAATTCAGGATTGCCATAGACATCGCATTGTGCCCTGAGGAATTTGAGCAAGTGTTTTCTTTCCCTGATTAAAATTCATTGAAGGCCAAAACCTTTTTTCTATTTTAGTGGCATCTTAATGAGTAAATCTTGTTCATGAGACAGAGAGAGAGGCTCCAGCCAAGTGTCTGCAGTCTCATGATAAATCAGATTGCCTCGACAGATCAGTCTTTTTGGATTCATTATGATTACTTTTGCACTATTCAAAATAACCAGCTCATAATTTGTCTCCAACACAAAATAAACGCTTTTTGGTTTTGCTGATGCATATCAAAGAGGGTTTCATTTAAGGTCTTGTTGTGTCAAAAGTTTTAACTGTAATCTGGGGCTGCTATCGGCAAAAAGAGATTACCTAAAAATGAGAATAGATCTGTGACACGAGTACAAACTAAAGAGGAATATAGTTTTAAAAAGTGATTTTTTCGACACAGGTGAACATTGAAGTCCATGATATTGACATTGTTGTGGGTCACCTTTCCTACAGCACTAAGTCATGCATCTTCCAGGCTCATGATGAGTTGGTGCGTTCCAGTCTCGTGCTTCCTTTCTCTGGAGAGATGAGGTGTGCACAGCACGCAGGTATCTGTCAGAACACAAGCAGAAGACTGCTGCTGCGACCGCCTCCCCGCCAGCTTCATGTTCATCCTCCTGTGACAAACACTGAATTTATTCTGCTCAAGTGAGCACATGTGCTCTATTCAACATGCTACAGTACAGTGTGCAGCAGAAGAAGGACTGTCAGGCTTTAAAAGGCAGTTTGACAACAAACTTAATTGAACTTCATGAAAAAAAGTATTCATTAAAAATAAGTGCACATAATACAAAGTTGAGCATGTTTGGGAGGAAGTACCTATAGATGTACAGTGCTGTAATCTTTTGAGGCTGTTCTATTTGGTAATTTTATTTTCAGTCAGTGCACATTATAAACAGAATCCAGTATAAAGAATGATGCTGCTTGCATTACTGGGTGTGGCAGCTGTGCTGAGGACCATTTGCACTTTAACGATAAAACATTTACTGTCCCATACAATACTACACTAAACAGTAAAGCTTCTCCACTGTGGACACTGTGGACACTGTTTGACACTTTTTGTTCTGTCATTGCCAAATGATTTTTCATTGTTAGTCCTTTTTGATATTTGTTCAAAGCAAAAAGGTGGGTCACTATTTACATGTCAATAAAATCAAACTGCATTTCAATTTCCCATTTGTTTCACAATAGAGCTACTTTCAAAATGGAGACATTTTATCATTTTATAAAAACTTCATTTTGAATTTAATTGTTGCAGGGTACAAATAAAGTGAGGCTAACAAACACAGCATGAAAAGTGTTTCCAGAAGTGATTAGCCTAATTGTCGACATTTTGGTGAGTAGACTTTGTAGAAAAGCTCTTCTATGTGATGTGTTGGTGCTTAAAATAACCCTTTCAGCTTCACTTGAGATGTTGCTCCTGTTCACGTTACTTTTATTTTTACAATATTTAGTACAGTGCTTTAGCTTTACTTGGAAACAGGTTTTACTTTAAGCTCTACTTTTTATCCTTTTGTGTACGTTTTATGCTTTTTGCCCAGCGCAGATGATTTGTTTTGTGTTTTGTAATGACATTTTCTAAAAAGCTGTATCTGCTTTAAACATAAGCAGTGGCAGATCAAAGGGATTATTTAAGTGGAAACGCCATGTTCAGTGGAGCAGCTTTTGTTGAATCACTCTATTAGGAAGAAAGGAGGCAGACAGCAGAAATTAGATTCAAATGGAGAATCAAATAGCTAATCTAGTATTACTGTGGCTCTACACTGACTAGTTATGGTTATGTTTTGTACATTCATGTTGTACATATATAACATGTTTTTAGATATTCAAGAGTGAGAGTGGTGCAGCTCATTACATTTTAGAACTGATAAAATATTGCAGTATTTTGACCCAACTCAACTGAAATATATAAACTGTTTATCGGACTTCTATATTGTTTTTAGCTCTGATTGTTGTTACTTGTTATTCACATTCATTCATTTTTAGATACATGTTTAACTATCATTATCTGCTCTCATCTCAAAGCCATATATAGACTAGCTACACCCCAGACTCTACTTTTTTGTTTGCAGACAATATAGGTTTTACAATTAGATGCAGAGGACATACAGCATTCTTATTTTCCTGTTTATTTTGCTATTTTGCTTATTCACAAAGTGCTTCTTTTACATTTATACTCAGAAGAAAAAACAAATACTACACATACTAAATAAAAATGGAGGGGTGATTTACACTTAATTTTTGTACTTAATCACATGTAAAAAGAAAATCCTCTGCCTATGAAAAGTTCCCTAAAAGTGCTTTATGTAGATTGTTTGCCTTTGTCCTTGACTACGTTGATGACCTGTCCTACGCAGTGAAGCAAGATCCAGCACCGCAGACTGGTTTCTGCTGGAAATGTGTAGCTTAAAATTCTGAATATGAGAGAAAAAACATCATGCTACATGCTACAATGAAACACCCCTATAGAGAGCCTTGGCCAGAAATAGAGAATCAGTTCCGCCCTTTTGAACAGGAAGTCACTGAGCCTATTCTAGTTTAAAGGTGCTGTTTGTGTTTACAATAAAGAAAACGGAAAATCATGATACTTTTCTGCTAAACACCAGATTTAAAAGGCTAGCCTCCTCTAACAGTGCACATTTTCACAGTTTCCATTGAGTAGCGAAATACATTTTTATTTTGCCTTGAGACTTACGAGTATGAGTCAGGTAAGTGAGGAGGAGAAAAGATTATTTGGAGTATGTAATAGGAGGTTAAATAAAATCCTCTTAACATAGCGGATTATAGAAAGTATGCTGCAGCCTGTGATAAAATACGCCACAAAACCTGTTCATATGAGCATGACTTTGGTGGTAAAAGCTGTTTTTAGAAGACTCTTTGTCAGCAGTGTGGTTTATCCCATCCCCTGGTTTAACACTGTCCTTTCACTGGAGCTGCTGTGCTAATAATTGATTTATGCAATTCTAGTTGTTATAGTCAAAGATGTATTGCTCCGTGTATTGAAGGCGTTTTGAATAAATGGTTTCAGTTTGGATTTCCTGTCTAGTTTTCTATTAAACAGCGCAGAATACAAATAGGCATTCCAGGCGGTCCTTCTATTATATCAGGAACAGGTGCAGCAAGTGTTAATTTTGCAGCATCAATTAGCAGCACACAGTCCTCACAGCGGGTCAGGCTATAACTACAGCCTCAGCATTTCACACATAAACAGATTTCACTTTTGTACTAACAGTTTTCATCAAAAGTTGAATAAAAAAACTCTCACATTTAAAGTGGTAACAGTGACTTCAGCCTCTTAGGCCCATGGCAACACATCTCTTGTTCCATTTGAGCTGAGATCAGAGGACAGATGTTGATGCATATTTTATAAACATGTGTGAACTGTGAATTAATGATATGGTGTGGTATGATATGGTCACATGTCTCTGCAAGGTGGATGAGAAAATAAGGCCTGCCAGCACCTCACAGCTCACAATAGACAGAATTAGGATTGTGTTTTTTTTGTTTTTGTTTTTGTTTAGTTTTTTCTTATATGTGTTGTTGGCTATATTCAAATGATTCCTTAGGGACTTTGACAAACTTCAGCCTTGTGTGACATTTATGGCAAACCCATTCATGGATGTGGACATAAGTGAGATTTCAGTTCAGATGGCTGAACTCTTCTGTATTGATCCTGTGGAAATGGAAATGGAGATGATAAACATTCAAAATAATGTGCAGCTTAAGTCTCAGCAGATTTCTGCAAATTTGTGGAGCCTTGTAGAGCCAAATGTCTTCAAAAATCTTAATGAGGTTGCACTGAAAATGTCTACTTTGTTTGGGTCTACTTACTTATGTGAGCCGGCTTTTTCTGATATGAATGTTATTAAATCAAAGTACAGGACAAGACTGACTGATGAACACTTCAATGACTCTATCAGAGTGAACCTGAGTGGTTACACTCCCAGTTACTCCTCTCTTGTTGACAGCATGCAGTGCCAGCCCTCACACTGAGTAGGCTACATGTCACATGAATAATATTCTGTCCTAATTGTGTGTATATAGTTAGTCAGTTAATAGCACTACATACAATATGCATAAAAATTGCTCATCTCTGTGAAATTAACATTATTTGTTTTTTAAATGCAAAATGTGATTTGTGGACAAATTATTTAATATTGAGGCAAATTGAAAATGCACTTTGTTCATGCAAAAAATAAGCTAAAATAAATGTCAGTAGCTCCCGGGTTGTTTTGTGTTAGGTAAAGTAGCTTACGGAGGAAAAAAGGTTAGAGACCCCTGCTTCAGAGTTTGTAGTATAAAGATTTGACAGCTACACTTATAATAACTCCACCTTCTTTAAAGTTAATGATACAAGAACCAAAACAGAATTAATTATGAAAAAATTGTTTATTTTACAGTTGGCTAAGAATGATTCAGGCTTAGTAACTAATTAATTTAAGATTAGGATGTTCCTCCTTACATGTGACACTTCTGAGACAGCTTGGCTCTGTGCTCTACAAACCTAGAATGCTTTGAAGATTCATCACAATATCACTGTATTTCAATATACATGTGTACTCAAAGAAGCACATTAGTAGATTATGTAATTATGTGTGTACACTGGAGGGAAAGGTATTAATGTATTACAAATATTACAAACATTTCTTACATTTGTAGGCATAGGGCTCAGTGAAAAGTAATGGCCAGTTATGTCTATCGTGTATAGATTATCTATTTGATCTAATGATGTTGCACTTACAGGACTACAACAACACAATTTATTCAGAAATAGTATTAGGAAACAGTATGATTATATATAAAATTGTCATTTTATCTTCATACCAAAAATTAGTCCTATTGCGGCTTGTTAGCTTGTCGGACTTCTGAGATACTAGATACTGGAGAGGAGAATTTGACAGTCAAACCTTGACTTCAAGAGGAGCAGTGTGATTTTTGTACCGGTCACGGAACGCTGGACCCGCTCCATACTCTCCATCAGGTGCTTGAGGGTTCATGGGAGTTTGCCCAATCAGTCTACATGTGCTTTGTGGATCTAAAGGAATTCCTGTGTCCCTTGTGGTGTCCTTTAGGGTTGCTCAGGGAATATGGGGTCTGAGGCAAAGGGCTGTCCAATCCATGTTTGATTTGAGCAGAAACTGAGTTCATATTGCTGGCAATAAGGCAGACCTGTTCTCAGTGCATGTTGGACTCCGCTAGAGCTGTCTTTTGTCACTGGTTCTGTTCATTGTATTTATTGACAGAATTTCTAGTCATACTCAGAGGCTGGAGGGGGTCTGGTATGGGGGATCACAGGGTCACATCACTACTGTTTTCAGATGATATTTTCCTGATGACTTCATTGAACCAGGAACTGCAACATGCATTGTGGAGGGATGAAAATCAGCTCCTCTAAATGAAAGGTGCCTTGCCCTCTCAGGGTGGGTGGAGGATGTCTGGACTGGACACTGCAGCCTCCACTTTAGGACATGTGGGAGATGCGTGAAAGTGAAAAGTGTGATGGACAGTTGCTGTGGAACAGTTTGGTTCAGTTGACGACTTGTAGGAGTGAGGGCCATAAGTGTTGCTGGTAGAGTTTATTTTTTATTTCTCCTGCTTTGAAAACAACATGTTATTATTTTATCTGTCCTGGTGGGTAATTTAAAGCATTTAAAGTCTATATCAAATGCCCTGTTGGTGCACAAATTGCCGCAACTATCCTGTGCAAAAACTTTACAGCTGTCTCTCCAACATACTATATTATCATGCTTGCCTGGCAAATCTAGAATGACATATCTGTTTTTGGACAGGTTTATATCACTCTGGTCCACATGTTTCAAACCCAGTGAAACATGAGTGTTCAGTCAGATTTTTTTTTTTTTTCAGTGACATGAAATGAGCGAGAGTGAACGTGAAATGAAGGAGCTCATTGGTCATGATTTACAAATTGATGATGTACAAATAAAATATAATTTCTCTCACCTCAGATAAGCAGAGTTTAGTTGTTCACTCACTGATTGTGCCGAAATCCATGATGTTTTTCAGACCCCAGTAATATTTTTTTCCTTTATTTTTTTCTGATACGGACAGACATGCATGTGCACCTGTCAGTCACTCCCATCTGAAAACAGTGAGCTTCACTGGTGTCCAGACTCACATCTTTGTAAAGTATTGAAGAAGTGTGTATTTTGGATCCCAAGCTATTATCACTCAGTTTTCACTCTCATTGTTGTAATAGATCTGGCTGCACCCACTTAACATCTTAATTTTCATTTTCCTCTTGCTCAGATTTTGTGCATGTTGCACATTCATTCTCTCACAGGAGCAAAATTGCGCTGCGTCTTCTGTAGCGTCTCTACGAGAAATTGCGTCAGGGTTTTTTTTGCTCCACTTTTAGCCTGTACTACAAATTTTGATAAACTAAAACAGCATCATCCAACAGCCCAATGCCCCCTGCTGCTATACAATTTATTGAAATTACTGAAAGTGTTACCCATTTTGTATGTTGTGCTGTAGGGACCACACAGGGATGATGAAATGTCTGAAAATCTATAAAAAGAGCTTTTATATTATTTATCTCTTTATGATGATGATGATTCAAGATTATAGAGGACAGCCATCATAGGACCATTTACTAATGAGAATACAACTTTAACTTTAATATTCTTTGCTAGTGATCTTATGTTATCAGACTTTGTGTCAGGGTTAATGTGAGGAGAAACATCACCATTTTACAATTATTCACAATTACTGGACCTATGACTGAACAAAATTCAAATTTTGACTTCTTACATCACATCCTTTCTTTATTCTCTTTATTCTGTTTCTCGTAGATTACCATTCCTCTGTGTTATAAGATTTGTAAATTCATACTTTCTGAATGATTAAACTGCGTTAATGTGAAGGTTTTATCCTATTTTTTGGGAGTATACATTGAATTGAAATGACTTCATTAATGGTTCAGTAAATACCATATTTTTCCAACTATAAGTCGCACTTTTTTTCATGGTTTGTGACTTATACTCCAGTGCAACTTATATATTAACATTTTCAGACTGACAGCTGCGAGAGGGCACTCTAGTCTTCTGTGTCAGTATCTAGTACCTGTACCACTGTTATTTCACACTCTACTGCGCATGCCTCCTGTAAAAAAAGCTGCTGTCCTGCTGCGAATTGTGAAATATGCAGGCCGAAAACGATAATCGAGCAGCAAAAAGATGTTATGTTGTTTATGCTATAATTATCTGAATAACTGTTAATATGTTACGTGAATATATTAACGCCTATTCAGCCTGTTCTCTATTCTATTGTTATTACTATAACTTGCCTTTCAAGATGAAATGTCAGTTCCTGGTCTCTGATTTTATAAAATACATTTCCCCCAAAAAGTGACTTGTTGTCCGGTGCAACTTATATATGTTTTTTTTCTTCTTCATTGAGCATTTTTTGGCAGGTGTGACTTATACTCCGGAGCGACTTACAGTCCGGAAAATATGGTAATCATGATTATTGCTTAAAGGTGCACTATGTAACTTTTCTGGTGGAGGGCATGCCATCTGCTTGTCTCCATGGATATGTTGTTTTGTCTGAAATGTCCCTGTTTGGCATTAAGTGTATCCATCTTGCAGTTACTCAATAACATGGGTTTTTATTGACTTAAAAACTTGTAATCTTATTGTGAGTAGGCTCGCCTCTCCACAGATCTAACATGTAACTTGACCCTGTAGTGTAACCTGCTGTGTAAAGATAAACAAGTGTATAAACAAGTGCAATGCCATACTGTGGAACATTCCAGGCAACATCTCCATGGAGATAAGCTGGTAACGGACCCTCCACCAAAAATAATGCAGTGCACCTTTACCACTGATGATACTAATAATTGCTTAACCTACTGAATTAAAATATGAACAACTTATGCAAAGGTAGTTGGACAAAATGATAAAAACACCTTAAAGCAGAGTCGGACTTAACCTATTTCTCCCTCATCCGTGCCTGGCCTGGATTCTTGTGCAGACCCTCGGCTCTTCGTGCACCATTTCAAGTGCTTTGCTCATTTGGGATTTGAAGTGTCATTGGTGCATTGTGATAGTGGCTCTGCTCAGAGGACACAGCATCTATGTTGTATTTCAGGCCTGTACTTCACATATACTTCACATCTTCATTGCACAGACGCAACGCTTGTTCATGTAATTGTATCTGGATGGAAGGTGCTGGACCCATTCAGGTGTGCTGTTGAAGACAATAATTGGCTGCACTGCTTTTCCCTTTGGTAATTGTCTTTTGATTGAGGTCATCAGGACAATTAAAACCACTGAGGGGTGAAAAGTGGCAGCAAGAGGCCTGGGACAGTGGGGCTGCTTGGTGGTAAAATAGAAGAACAAAACATGGACGAGATAATAGCGCTTGGGGAGACCCTCGACAGTGCACTGGGCTGGGGCTGAGTGTTGCTGATGTCTGCCTTTGTACTGCTCTAATACATTTATGTACGGGGCAAGATGTAAATAGTCACATAGGAAGAAGTCATTCCATGGTTTATTGTCCTTCATTTGTATTTAGTTATCCACATTCATAATTGATTGTATCAGGGATGTACCGGTCCAGCTTTTTCAGTTCTGATTTTGATACTATAGCTCTAAGTATGCCAATTACAAAAATATAAAAATAAGACGTAGCTGTTATTTGTCATTCATGTAACTTTCTGGGACAATTACAACTAGGGATGGGCATGATTAGTCGACTAATGGATAATTGATCTTTAAGAATTTCGTCGATCACGTTCATTTTTAATCAACAAACCGAATGTAGGTTACCGTGCGTAGACGAGGCTGCATCTGACAACGCAAAGACTGGAGTAGTGGCCTTATACTCCTACGTTTCAGCTCTGGCACACCTCCTTGGAGATGACAGTATCCCTCAATGAGTGTATTTAAATGCACATCAGTGTCCGGATTATGATCGGGTTTTTTGAGTATCCCGGTTTCGTCATGGTGTATGTATATGCAGCATAAAGTTGAGTGCGCATTAGTCCAAAAGACAAACACTTTTCAGTCTTTTCATCACAACAGTAGCCAAAATAAATAAAGTAACCAACAGGATATACACACAGAATAGACTCACTATGAGCAGCACATCCCTCTGACACAGAAAGAACAGTCGTATTCCACTGAGTCGTGTCCTTTAGTCCGACAGAAGCTGGTACATCAGTGCACAAGGAAAGAGCTGCTTTTTTCCAGCATTTACAGTTTATGCAAATTAGCCATATGGTTTTAAGTTTCGTTTCTGTATGACGGAAACAAATGTGACAAAGCTGTATTAAACACATTATAAAATCAAATGGGCTGATGTGGTGCTATAGTGGTTTATGATTTATATGTTGTAAAGTTGAGTTTATTTATGCTGATCAGTAATAGTAATAATAATGATCATAATTTTAATATAAAAACGTTAATGATTAATCATTACGGTTAATAATTGATCGTTAATTCTCCCAACGATCGCTTAAGAAAATTTAATCGAATGCCCATCCCTAATTACAACCAGTAAAATAGTTTTACTGCATCAATTTAAATGTCCAAATAGGATTTTGGATGACTTGATCTGATCCAGCAAATTTTTCTGTATCGGTGTCAATATTGATACCCATTTTGGATCCCTGCATTCCTATTATTATTTTATTATTATTTTATTATTTTATTTTACTTTTACCGTATTGAGACATGTAACATTTTTGTCTTAATATTTTAGTAGGAGAATGAAGGTCCCAATGAATGTCTTGCTCCTGATTTATTCTTCAAACCTATTGTCTCTTCAGGGAGGAACTTTTATCAATAGTGTGTTATACATAGCACTTTTTTTGTTGTTATACTACAAATGGGATTTGTGGTACAATATCAGGAAGTATTGAATGTAATTGCACCATCATATGATGTCAAACTATTTCAAGTATAAAGTCTCATAAGTCAGTGCACTCTTGTACCAGTTTAAGGACATTCAGTCAGCTCAAGTTATATCAAGAAATGCATCCTCTTTAAAACACAGACACTCTACTCTACTGTAGACTCTCAGTCAAAGCAGTGGGTGTGATATGGCATCTCATAATAACATAATAACTAAAGGAGCGTGCCTGATCTCATTGCATTAACTTACTTACAACTCAACATTTAACACATTCATTATAGTATTAGTATCCTACTTGAAAAACATAATTATCATACTGATGAATATAGTGACATAAATATTTACATGAATCCTTAATTAAAAACAAACAGATGGCTTGAATCAGCCCACAGATACTTTTATGCAATCACATGTAACAAAGCACATCATTTCACAGTCCTGAGGAAAACAATGCTTGCTTTGGTCTTTTTTCATATCTGACTCTTAGGTTTGTCACAGTAAGCTCTATATTAAGGTATCAGTCAATACATTTTTACCTTTAATTTGCATTAGTTTCATTATGCTGTTTTATATTGTTTTGTTGTGGTATTTATTTATTTATTTATTTATTTATTGCAGCTCATGGTTATCTTCCACTATAATTAAATTTAAATAATCTTAAATGATCCATAAAAGGATCTTTAATGGTACTGATTGTTGCTAGATTTTCATGTTATTTAATAAGAGTTTTATTTGTATAACATTATTTCCTACAACTGTCTTTGGCTCGGTAGATATGTAAAATTCATTTGAAATAAAAAATAAATGGTATAAATGATGATGTACAGTGAACCGTAAGTGCTCTGTGACTGTGAAGAGTCCTTGACCTGGTTATGGAAGCTGTAGAGAGCAGAACACTGTCCCATAAATACAAGACAAACATTTATATTAGCCCTGAAGTTTAGACTGCTCCTATAGAAGCACTGCTTTTACAATTGCTTCTGGTGAGTAATACTGTAGGCTACTTGTACAGCAGGTGGAAAAGGTCATCTCTGCTGCGAGAGAGGCAGCATGCTTTATTGCTACACTGTTATGCAGGGCTATGTGTGTTCAGAAAATCTTTGATGCAACTTATTTGCTGATGTTTTTTTATTTCAGCAGATTTGTTTCCATGGCCAAGGTAACAGAGGCATGTAAATCAACAGCACAGCTTAATCTGAGCCTGTATTCTTGATGCTAACAAGCTGCCTTCAGTCTTTTCATTATTTCAACTACATAATTTGTCAGTATAAAACATTATAATGAATACAAGATTCAGTGTATTTCAAGTGAATGTGTTAGAAGTAATAGTATAATAGTATAGTGTGAACGTTTTGAAGTTTTCTGAGCTTAACTTTGGTTTTAAAGGCACTTGAGATGGATCTGAAGTTCTGAAAGTACATAACTTGTGAGAAAGCCTGGCCCTGTTTGATGTTGTGACCCTTTTGAAAGGATTGGAGTCCAGGAGCTTTCAGGTTTAACACTGGCCAGTGTCTGTGAAGCCTTCAGGACCAAAGTGGACATGTGCATTAGTGTAATGGAAAGACATTTTTTACTTTTGTGGAGGCTTTGCCCAGTTCGTCTTTATTCCATTGTAAGTATGATTGGCGGAGAGTGAAGCTGAGTCCTCAAATGGCATGTCTGGCTCAGCTCAGAGACACAGCGTCAAGTGGAGTGAACTTTGAGAGCAGTTCTACTTCATTTGATACACACAAGGGACCAGTGTTCTCTCATGATGAAAGCCAGACAGTTGACATGTCAGACACTTGCTTATTGTCATCACAGATAATTGAAAAATATGTTATTTTTACAGAGGAACTTTTTGTAATTTTTGTTTATATGATACGCTTTGTGCTTTGTGCCTTGTGCCTTTGAGACTTCAAATAATAGATTTATGTTCAAACAGACTGTCAGAACTATTTATTGATTGTAAAAGACAACAATGGATTTTGTATTCAGTACTTGAAATGGAAAGTCTACGTTATTTGCAGGACATTGACGTTTGATGTGCGAGCCTCAGAAATATACCGTCTCTACCGGCTCTACTGGATTCATACAGATAGTTATTTTTGTTTTATTTTGAAGTACAATTTTGCAATGTAGAAATATTGTGATGATACTGAAACTACTTTGTGCCACTGACATAATAACAATAAAGCAGGATAATTTATGCAAACACTTTTTAACACATAAACAGCAGAATTAACCAGTAATTAACCATAAAAGTTACTTATTCAACTCTCTACAGCTCATATTTTATCATATTACAACAAAAATAACAGAAATTTCAACACTAATTCAAAGAAAATGTACACATGATAAATTATGAGACTCAGAATATATAGTTTCAGCTTTGATATATTGAACCATAAGTCGATATAGTAGTTATCATGACAAGTCTACATGGGACAATGGCTAAAACTGTCAACTACCCCGTATTTAAACAGTAGAGTGCTGGGTGTAAGGTACTGTGCAGGAGAAACTGTTCTAGAGTAGAGCAGTTTGAATGGAAAAATGAGATCTGGGAATAACATAACTGAGATGTAATTATTCACTTGTAACTAATGTAATCAAAGATATCTATTCATTAGAATCAGGTGATATTTTCTCTAAAAAGTCATCACTTAGCTCCAAAAAATGAATGTCCTACTACAATGTGTTCAGAATTAATTGCGTGTGACAGAATGAGCAGCTGGACTAAAGCCATATATTTAACAAAAATGACATTTGGACAACAACATCACAACTCACTGTTTGTGTTGCTCTACGTAACAGACACAACAAACGAACAAATGGTGTGTGTGGGGTTTTTTAATGCTCGTGAAAAAACAGTTGTGATCATTCGGCCATGCATTTCTGACAGTGACGCACATGTTTTTTAGTCCTTTAGTGAAATCAAACCAGATCTGAAATCCTGAGGCATCTGGCAGCTGTCTAGTCAGCAGACTTGTCAGTGAGTAAAGTGAGTGAGAGCTCCAAGCTACATGAAAAATCATCCCGACTTTTGTTGCTTTTTTGAGCACCGCTGCACACGACAAGACAGAATTACACGATGAAACAAACAAAGGAGGACAGACACAAGACACAATAACTATAAAAGCACAGGAGTGACACTGGCTTTTCTTTATTTATTGTGTTATTACTGTCTGCCTTTATGACATTGTGTTTTTTTGTTCTTCTTTTCTCTCTAGAAACAACAGAAGCTCACCACTAATTGTCTGAGCCACTAGCCCTGCTGCTGGTGGGTCCACGGAGGACACAGAGTAAATGAGGTGAGCCGTCGACACAAGCAATAAATCCTGTTCCATCGCCACATGCTTCACACACATGCAGAGTGAGAGACCCCTGACCAGCACTTATGTACAGAAAAAGTAAAAAGTTAGAGCACACTTACTTCTTACATTTTCTTTTAAACATAGCATTAAGGTTAAGGTACACTTACTTATTAATATATTGCAATTAAGAGGTTAAAGTATGTACTTGTCCACATATGGTCGTCCTTCACCATGCAAGTGTGAGTGACAGGTAGGGTCTTGCAATTAATCAAATTTCAATCGATCATCTTTGACTGTCAATGATCATCTTGGGTCTTTTAAATATAGAAAATTATAAATATATATTTTATAATATATAATAAGGTTATAATATATAAATATAGACAATACTCAGTGAGTAAAAGGATGTGGAGCATGTGGAGAAAGAAATGTGACTATTTTTGTGTCAAATGCCAATTAATAACCATCAGTATGTTCTAGAAGTTAATAATGAAACCTCATTTTAATAATATGAAATAAAATTGAAAATTGCGATATAAGGAGGGAACCTGATTTAGCCCTGGGTGGATTTATATCAGAGTCAAGTGAGGAGGCAGACTTTTGTTTTGTTTTACCCACCCCAAAGATATGCTCAGGTGAACAGGAAAGAAAAAGAGCTATGATTTTATTGAACATAACCTTGTGCGTTTGTACTGTGTTACTAATTTGCCATGGGAGTGTGTCTGTTGATGAAGTCTTATCTCACAGGTCATCCAATCATCAGTCTATTACAACACACAATCTACAACACTATCTAGTAAATTAGAATAAAACGAGGATGGAGCTAATTATTCTCCTCAAGTGGAGCGCTCACCTCTATAAAAGGGACAAAGGAACCAAAATCACAATTAGGCCCTGAGCGCCATGGCTTCTTCTAATTGAAGGTTTAACTGTTGTAGCCTCAGAATTAACTGGCTGCCTGCACAGATGTTCAGTGTAATTGAGGTCACTTTACAGAGGCCAGCCATCTGACCAGCCCTACTTGAACTTTAGCTTAAGTCTGGTGTGGTTACTGTTCAAGGGTTAGAGGAAAGCGATTTCTGAAATTTCCTTAGAAGCAGTGATTTGTTCCAAACAACCAAAGATGTGACATAAATACTAGAGCCCGGCCGATATGGATTTTGTTGTGGCCGATATGAAACCGATATAATGGGAGTTGGAGCTGCCAATAGCCGATATAATTGCCGATATATTTAGTGATGTAAAAATTCACTGTAAATGTTGAATTGTTTAAAAAACTTAGGTTTGGCTCTGGTGGGTTTTAAATTGGGTTTATTTAGGCAACATTTATTGTTATTCTGCCTCTTTACATCATATTTACAGGCAGTAGGTTGGCTTAATGGCATTTTTGCATCACATTCTAGCAGCTAGTGGTGGGTATTCCAGTTCAGTTTTGTTGCAAGCAGGTCTAAAGCAGGACTGAATCAGGTCTAAACCAGGACTGAAAAAGGTCTAAACTGGGACTAAAACAGATGTAAACCATGTGTAAAACAGGACTAAACCAAAACTGAACCAGGACTGAGTGTCGGGACTCAGTCTCTATCTCTCTCCGTCTCTCGAGCCCAAGATTAGTCCTGGTTTATTTATTTTATGCTGAACTACAGCCAAATATGCAAGTTTTTTCTATCCTATGCACACGCAGATTTCTGAAAGTTTCGTTTTTAGCCGCTGTCAAACTACCACGAGTCTGCACGTGGCGTAAAGAGAAAAAAAGTGAGAGAAAGCGAAAACACGGCTCTCAATAAGGAGCCGGCTCCCATTGTTCGCTTCAAAGAGCCGACTCTAAGAGCCGCTTCGTTCATGACCGACCCATCACTACAATCTAGTCAAGAAACTAGCGCTATTAGCCTTTAGCCATAAATGCGTGCGCGCCGCGGTAATTAATTATATGCGCAAAAGTCATAATTTACACCTCTATTCACAGCTCATTTACATATCAATGCAGGTCCAGTAACAAATATATGGCCAATGTAGTCTCTTTACAATAGACCAATAGAAAACAGACTGTTTATGTGCGGGAGCTACAGCAGCTAACAGCTAATCACAAATAGCCAAAACTAGCTTCAAAGTCGACATATTTCCAACACTCACCGCTCACACAGGCTCCTCCTCACATCACAAGTCTGCACTAATAAATGTCCTTTTAATCCAGACTCAAACCGATTGTCCGTAAAAAGAAAATAATCTCAGTGTTTGGATCTGTGTCTGCGAGTGTAAACAAACACACGTGAGTGACGCGACTCTGGGGGTGTGTTCAGGGACAGTACGGACACACACACAGACAAATGACTCCGCTGATAAATACTGATGTGGAGCCACATATTTGGACATTTATCTGTCTGTAAATTGGATTAAATGTAGAAATGTAATTTAGAGAGTCTAAGATTTATAACGACGTATCACATGTCCATGTGAAATATCGGCCGATATGCTTGCTGATAGCGGCCGATATGTCTCCGTGTGCCCATATCGGCCGATAATATCGGCAAACCGATATATCGGGCGGGCTCTAATAAATACCATATGTGAGTATTTTGTATTAGACTAAATGAGCTCATATATCACCTTATTAAAGAAAACACCACTTTGTTCAGGGGTAAAACACATTATATTGAGAATACAGGTATTCATTTTGGGATTAGCAAATGAATATTGATATCTGGTCTAAAAAACCTTAAGGTAAAATATATAAATAAATACATTTGAATTAATATTGTTGTTAAACAAAACTTGTGGTAGGCCTACAACAAATACCTAGCCTCTTTTGCACTGACACAGTTGGCTTGGAGCCACCTTGGAGCGGGTCTGTTTGGTGTGGCACCTTCCAGACAAACTCTGTTTCATGCTTCAGGCACAGCTTCAGGTCCAGGGGCAGGGCTCTGCTCCATGAGACACTGACGTCGCCCAAACATAAGTCATGTTTTCTTAATAAATAAAATCCGAATTGTTTCTAAATTATACTCTGAACTGTATGGCCAATCTCAGTGATTCACAAAAAGGCGTTGTTATTCCATGTGTGTTGCCCTGGCTCTCACAAGGCACTTGAGAATTATGGCATAAAACAAGTTAGTAGACAGCCGTAGTTTAGATACTTAATGTTAGTCTCTCCAACAATCATTGAGCCATTTAATTTGTCCCACTTCAGAGCTCTGTCAATATTGATTTATACATATAAGAAAATACAGATGTGACTGTGAGGCATCAGATGCTTAGACAGCAGACTGACTCTCTCTCTCTCTCTCTCTTCCAGTATAGCTTTAATGAAGAGGAAGACCTGCTAACACTGCAGAAGGGACCCTCTTCAACAAGTATGGGGTCACCATGGAAACCATTTCTCTTCTTCTCTATCGTCAGTGGCCTTACAGGTATGAGAGTTCAACGCCTATGGACAGTTGGCATGTTTCACAGGATTGTACTTACTGCGTTCACAAAGTTCAAACTACTTCAAACTCCTGTTGAAACTGTATAAAAAGTAGTTAAAATGATAGCATAAATACATTCAGCTAATAAAAATTAAAAGCAAATTATATCTTTTTTTAATATATATTTGATCATATTTGTACAAGAAATCAGTAGAAGTCAAAATGATGGACTCAGGAGAGCGTGAGCTCCTTAGTTTTTGCATAATAGCACCTAAGCAAACAATACTACATAACGTTATAGACATGCTCTTACTATAAAGCCAGCTGAGCCCCTCCCCCAAATAAACCTACTGTTTTGGCATGTTAAGGTAAAGTGGATCATCTTGCCCAATAATGCCTGTAACAGAATGAACCCATAAAAGTACCACTTCAGTCTTTACAGTAGAGAGCCGAATCTGCTTTTACCACTATCTCTAAAGTGTCAGGTTTTAGAAAGAGAACGCACTTGAACAGCGTTTCAATGTTATCAGCAGCAAGAGCGATGGGCAGCTTTTTTCTGGAGGAGTGTGATGTGGCCGTTGTCTATTATGATAGTTTTGACATGACGTGTGCTATAATGGATTATTGACCCACTGTTCTCTGAATATTCTGACATTTTTCTCTTTGAGTGCATTGGTCTTTTGTTTTGCTTTATGTTCCTCGTCCTGTCTATGCTTTCAAGAGCCTTTTATTTCTGCCGATATGGAAATAGCACAAGTAAGGGCAGTGATGTTGGATTTGATTTTTAAATGTTCACCTTACAACAATGTCAGTTCTATCTACAATGTACCTGTAGCACTCGGGCTTTACAATGAAATTCATATTTTGGAAAAGGGGCATGTAAGTTTTAGGTGGTGTGGCAAGTCTCATAACCATCTTTTTACTTCGTAGGCCTGTCACAATAATTACTATATTGACTTTGACCAGTATATTATAAATGAAGGAATACTTTTTGTGGGTCAATATTTATCGTAGTACTTTTTTTTTGTAATAGTGGAAAAAATTTTGTTAAAACTTGTGTTATTTTTTCTGCAATATGATTAAATTTGACCTGTTGAAAATTGAATTATGAGCTAAAATGACAAACTAATTACTTACGTGTTGCATTCCGCTATTTATTTATACAGCTCAACAATATTTAACAATTTTGTATATTTAGAATACTTTTTGTGAATTCTGTCTTCATGGTTTGGTATTACACACATTGTTAATATTTTATTCATTAAAAGTCAC
Source organism: Boleophthalmus pectinirostris (assembly GCF_026225935.1). Classification (NCBI taxonomy): domain Eukaryota; kingdom Metazoa; phylum Chordata; class Actinopteri; order Gobiiformes; family Gobiidae; genus Boleophthalmus; species Boleophthalmus pectinirostris. Next base: position 13,765,207 of record NW_026571541.1, on the reverse strand, counting down.
TTTTTTACAGTGAGATTGCTAGTTTAATGCTAGTTTGTGGAACATTTTAGCCAAAATTGTGGAACATTTTAGCCAAAAAAATATTTTCATGGAGAATAGATTTTTGGGCCCTGCACCCAAAACTTACATAGTGCCTCTTTTAAGAGAAATAGAAGAGTATCTGGAAAAGTATGTTTGAAATACATAAATTACGAAACCTTTGTAATGTTATATATTATTTATTATTTTTCTGCCTCTGCAGCCTGCCCTCTCTATCAATACATAAAGTAATTTCCATCAAGGGCAAACAAGTGAACTCAAACATGCTCCTGAATGCAGAGAAATATAGACATATTTGTATACATGCAACAACACTAAAACATGAATAGAACTCTGATTGTATACAAAGTAAACATTTAAAATACAGAGTTTCCTCTGAAGTCACTGGGGACTGTGGTTGATGTATGCCCTCTGCATTTGCATAGGAGCTTGGTGCCTCTCCACATGAATACTCAATGCCATTCATCAGAAAACTCAAGCATTAATAAGTATCGCATTCTACATTTTGTATAGTGAGGATGTTGGGGTGAAAAAATAGTCGCCGTTTTAATCTAGTCATCAGAGACTTGTGAACTTTCTCGACTTGGCAGAAGAATTAAAGTTTTGACAGCTCGTTCTATTGTTACAAAGTGAAGCAAAAAAAAGCGAGAAAATTGGCTGCATTGGCTGTCTTGGCAGTCATGCATCTTTGGTGTTCACTGTGATCATCAGTTTAATCAGCACCATGGGATTCTGTGAGTAGATACAAGAACATAATAGAACAATGGCCCTCTGTGCTCAGACCCAACATTTTCTGTGACCGAAAATAGACTTGATGGAGTTAAATAATGAAATTCATCTTGTCATCAAACTGAATTACATTTATATTAAATGTTGCTCTTTGATTCATTCACACAAGCTTGACTAAGCCTTTATAGTCCATCTACATCTCCAAAACTCAAAAGGCTCTGTTTCACCTTGTGATATCATGTGACGCAGTTAGTTTTCATATTTTCTCATTTACCCTTTGTTTAGTAGAGATTGGCAACTCCAGGCCTGGAATTATTATGATTCTAGTTAAGGTGTATGCAGTTAAAAAACACCGTGGAGCACTTCTTGTATTACTGCATGACATCACAAGGTGAAATGTTTTATGTTTGAGAAAAGAACTCAGCCTAAATATATAAGGTTTGTGTCTTAAACATGTGTGAATGAAACAAAAGACAAATCCAGGTATGTTTTTGATGAGGATGGCACCCTTTAAATGGTATTGTTTGCTTTAAATGAACAATATGCACCAGTAAAGTTTATTCACTTTTTTGGTACTGTTGTTGTTTCCTTGAGCAATACACTTTGTCTATGTGTGAACGTAATGTGTGTGAATGAGGCCGTTGCCTCAGATTGGCAGCCATATCTCTGTCAGTCAGTCCCAGGGCAACATTGGCTATAGGACTAACTTTCAGTATCTTGAATGCTGCTATAAATCCAAGGCATTATTGTTATTATTAAATTCAACTTCTCCATCAGCTTTTCTTTCTTTAGACCACTTAAACAATGATAACAGCAAATATGTGTTTTTTCTGCTTTGCCTTTGCTTAAATTCTTGTGACCTCTCATTTTTCTGCTATTTACATATTGAGATTCAGAATTATAGTCTATCTATTTTTATCTATTTATTCATGCTAATCTTGTTTCTGAATACCTTAGGCTTTTTTCAAGATTTTGTAAAATTGGTTGGTGTTTTTTATATGTGAAAAAACAGTATGAGTGGTCAGAACTTTAAAAATTGCTATCTTAGAACTACCCAGAGCACAGACAGAGACCCATAATTGTAAGGGGTCCTGTTTTGCCTAGTGTATACTACAATCAAAAAGAGGCTATGATGATGAGATAATCTGTATTCTATTTGGTAGGTCCAAAATCATGCCAACTCATTTTACATGATCTTATCCTCAAATTACCCCTAATCCAGACAAAGAATATGAATCATCTTGTCATCAAACTTTGCTCCTTCTCATCATTTCTCTAGATTAAGTTGACGACGGATTAATGCAAATGTATACCTTCACGCACTCAATTAAAACCATGACAACATTAATCCCATTCATCATAAAGAATGACTGTGTCTTCTCAAATGACTTACTTTTGTCAAGGTTGATGCAGAACACCGGATCAGGAAATAGGCTGGGTTTTAGTGAGCTGTCTGCTGTAATGGAGAGTGAGCTGAGGCCGCATATGATCTATGGATTGTTCTATCTGTAATGATATTCTGCGGAATAAATGGTCTCAAGCATAATCAGCTTCAGTCAATATAATCTCCCCGTGAAGGTCTTCATTAATCTTACAGGCTACGGCTAATCATGTCCGTCTACTTGAGTCCCACGAGCGCCTCACCAACTTACAGTGTGTTATTCAAATGAATTCTCCACACCACTCCCTCCCAGCTGTGGGCAGGCTCCTCCAAACCTGAGATCAGCCCAAATCAGATTCAATTGGGTCCTTGGTCTGTGTTTCAGAGCTAAATCCCCTCTATATTTATTAATGAATCATGTCTAGTAGATGAAAGGCAGCTCTCTAATAAAGACATCACCACACATAATCAAAAAGTATTCAATATGCTTAATATCATTATAGGGTCACAAGTGGAGTTAATCTCAGTATTGAGGTGATTTTGCTGAGGTCTGCCCTACATAACGGCAGTGCTAGCCCATAAACAATAAGAAGTATAGTTATCTACAGTGTTGGGAGGAAGTAGAGTACCCAGGACTGTAATACTGGGCAAATCATGCAGAAATATTTTGTAATTGGGTCTAAGGATTGAGCCTATGCGGGCCACCGTGTGAGCCAGATTCAAGATTATCAGTGATCAAGTTTTTCATTTTAAACTATTAGATATGTAGCTCCATTTGTTATAAAGTGTTAACATGTTTTTAAAATAACATCTAATAGGCCTGCAGGATACACTAACACATTTTAGAATAGAAATAATGCTGAAGAAAACACAATACGTACAAAGACAAGACAATAGTGTACAATATTGACATGAAAACATGAACTGTAATAAATAAATTGCAAAACTGTATCTATGTTACATATTCAACTGTCAAAAATATTGACCCCTAAAATGATTCTTCTACTATAATTTACAGAACGATAAATCAATATAGTAATTATCTTGACAGGTCTGATAGCTACTATTTTTATTATATTATTGGTGTGCCATGTTTGAAAGTGATTGTAAATGTCTGAAATTGAAACAGACTTTGCGGTTCAATAAGCTGGTGCCAGTTTTTCAACAAATCCATTTGAGAGAGAGGTGGATCGTGAGACCTGATGCTTTTGTCAAATAAAGGTGGCATTTGTCACCAAGAAAAACATTTCAGCAAAGTTTACTTTTGTTCTTTTGTCACACTAAATTGAACCTTTCCTCAGATCAGACACAGCTGATGTTGATGACATATATTTCAATGATATATGTTCTGTTTAACACTCAATGAAATCATTATTGACAAGAGATGTATAAATACAGTTTGATTGAATAATCCTAACTGCCATTCGTCTGCTGCACTGACTTCTTTTTCCCCCAAAACGTCATCAGATTTAGCAGACAATAGAATAGAAATTGGCGTTTAGAATACAGAATGATATTGTAAAGAACACACATTGTTCTTAATTATGAGCTTTAAGTATGTTGAACAATACAATAAGAAGACATTAAGTTAATTGTCAGTGCAAATTATTTCTTTTTTTTAACACGACATTTGAGAGTGGGAACAAAATGAAACTGGAGGCAGTTTATGAGGTTAATTTGAATGAACTTTATTGGATTTAGCAGCATTGACTCTTGTAATTGTTATGCATTTGACTTTAAGACTTTTATGTTGCTGTGTATTCACAATCACTTAATGAGGAAAAGGCTAAATTAAGACAATTGCTGCCTACAGTGTTCTTAATATGTGCTGATTTCAAATTTGTGCAAGGGTCAACATATTTCCTCTGAATGCCATGATTTTAGAGAAAAAAGTAACTACTAATTGCTTTTTTTTTTTTTTTTTTTACCAAACACAATTGTATTATTTTTAGTGGAGTTTAAATAGTGTCTCTTCTCTGAATATGCAGTGTAGTAATTGGCCACTTCCTGTTTGCAGATAGAAGTATTTTTTGCATCGGACTAGTCCCTAAGGCTACATAATTATATTTCAGTTTACTTCATTTCTATTTTATCATGTAGAGCCAAACACTCCCCAGTCTCTTATTAGTCCCCTCCTTATACCCCATGTGAGAGGCTCGATGGTTTTTGTCCATTTCTTTATATTTATTATCAGACATTGTTCTGTAATTGTGGTCTTCTCTTTGAAGCATATCACCACTAAATAAAAGCTAAGTTTAATTTTAATACACACGTTATTCTATAGAATACATTCATTTAATTGATTGATAAAATTTGTAGGATATATTTAGCTGGTTAGTGACTTTCAGAAATACATTATGTCACTTTAGCACAGGTTTCGTGCAGTTAAAAAAAAACAAAAAAAAAAACAATGTACAATAATAAATACAATCTTAACTGCAAAATGAAACTGCCTTTGTTCACACCTAAAGGAAATTGTGACCTATGAAAATGACTTGTGAGCTCCTGTGAGCTTTTAGCCAGGTTAAAATGATGTTACCTTCCAAAAGCGTACCTGCATTTGTGTTTTCTTTCATTGACACATGTTTGAGTAATCCCGGATTATTAGTCTGTTTACATCTCCAAAACTCAAAATGCTCTGTTGCACATTGTGATGTCATGAAGCAGTAGTTTTGAAGTGAACAGATATCTTTTATCTTTAGTTCATTAGAGACTGGCAATTCCAGGGCAGTATGTAGTATAAAATAACAGTGGAGCACAAGGTGGAACATCCTAATTATGCAGGGTTTGTGTTTAAGCATGTGTGGATGAAACAAAACAACAGGTATGTTTGTGATGAGGAAACACCGTTATAACATAAATCACAAAACTGTGTAACATGAGTCCATTAAAGTTATTCTGTGCATTTTAAAACCTTGACCTTTTGTCCCTCCCGAGTAAGATGTCCCTGTAGAAATACTCTCATGTTGTTTCAATGGAAAGACTCATATTGTGATGTATTAGTTACATTATTCTTTCATAGTGGATGAAATATAGCTGTTATTACCCAGGTAAATTCCATTTCACAAAGATATTCAATCTACATTCAGTGATGCTGGTGAGAGATAGCAAACCTCCTTTTTTGCTCAGCATTTCTAAAATTAGGATTTTTATAACTTTGACAGATCAAAATTAATAGCTTTTATATAAATTAAATAAATGAAGTGAGTTAATAATAAGTCTATGTTTGATGTAAGTAAGCCACAGGCAAAATTAAAGTCCTCATTGTTTCAGTCTCAAGTGGAAATTTGTGTGAAAACAAACTTTGTCATCACTGCATTCTATACATTTATTTTTATTTATTTTTTCCTATATTTATTTATTTTTGCTCTAATTATATTTATTATTATGTATTTATTTATTATTTTTATATTTTGTTTAAAAAAAAAAAAACCCAAACAATGCATAGGCTTTGAGAAAAACATTTGATAATTCATTTCCTCATGCTTTGATTGTTGAAAACTGAACAAAAAAATAAAATTTCTTGATGCCAAATATGCCAACATTACTTCATATTCTTTTCTTGTTCCCTAGACTTTACAGAATCAGTAGCTGCACGGCCTATGACATACGCAGCTGCAGTTTTACGGATGAAGTCGGATAGCTCTTCGTCGTTGCTCAGCTCCCGTGGCAGACCTCAGCACAGTGGACCATCCACTCCTGACTGGTCCCCGTTCTCCAGTTATACCCTGTCATCCCAAAACCTGCTCAGCTCTCAAGAGGACTACAGAAGTGAAGGTAAAACTATCCTGCTCTTATGCCTAAAGAAATAAAATAAAATAAAAATAGAAATTGCTGAGATCAAAAACATTTTGAAAGTTGTAAATCTACTGGGGTGCTCTTAAAAACAGTTTGAGTTTCCAAGCGGACAGGCTATAGCCAAAGTAGTGTGAGTAATGCATTATGGATGAAGCGATGATGAGGATAGAATAGAAGCAGAGCAGGGGGAGTGGAGGGGCAGGTGAGAGAGCCGACTGAAGCCAGGAGAGACTTGAGCAGGGCAGAGCACTGTGTCCCGGGATCATGTGGAGGTGGAGCAGAGCAGACAGAGCTCAGGGGGGGCTGAACGCTGCTGACCAGGACCAGGCACAGGAGAGAAATCAAGAAATAGCTCAAATAATCTTTGAAAAAAGTCATTGGTTTTGTCCCTCCTAACACTGCCCTGACTCATAACTGCTTATGACACAGAAGTAATGTGGTGTGTGACCAAATACAGCTTTGAACCTTTTCAAATGATGTTTGTCTGTGTTCACATTATAAATTTGTCCTTGTCCAAAAAAAGAGCTTTTGTGCAGCACAGGTGAGTTTCGTTCACAGGTGCCCAACTGCTGTTTAGTCACTTATTCCAGGCTGAGAATTGAACTTGTAGGTGAGTCGGAAGGGAATGGCAGGTGCCACATCAGTTCAGAGTGCAGTTTTCTCACCTGCTGACATGGGCCTCACTCCTGGGTTTAACCAGACCAAATATGACTTCTGCTTCCAGCTGCCAACACTGTGCTGTGTCTGCTCTCCTGTCATGTGTGCAGGCCCCCTGCCTGTTTAGATCAGCTCTGGAAATGAGTTTCACCTATCCATCTCCAGTCTGCATGGTCTGCAGTGACCAGGGTCACGCCCTGTGTGAAATTGAAGTGGGATTATGGCAATATCCACCTCTTTCTGTGATCCTGTCAGGACAGGAGCTATAGATATGATGGATATCTTTGTCGAAAAGAAGATGTAATATCTAAGTTATAGTGTGAAAACCCCATCTGCAGCAGCCACTTCCTGTCTTTAGTGAGGGCTTGGATAATTGTCTAGGATATAATGGCCCATTCAGGCTTGTGAAATAATTAATCACACTAATCTCTGAATGTCACTGGTAATCTTGAGCACCATGGAGATGACAACCAGAATTACGACATGCAAACAAATAATCCCCATGTGGTCTATCTACTCATCAGTGTTAATGTCATTCTTTTATATTAACATCTTATGTAGACTTCTATTCTTTCCCCCAAATGTCTGCTATTAAGGATCAGTCCACAGTATTTCCTGTTTGGGCTTTGTATCTCTTGTCCATTGTCGCTTCCTTTTTGACAACAACATCGATGTTCCGCTGTAGCATCACTTACATCTCTGTAACCAAGAGTAATGTCCCTCTATTGTCAACAGTGACAACAGCATTATAGCGCTGCTCTGGATTGATGTTTCCTGATAGTACAGTGGCCAAACAGTAAACTCTGTCGGTCATCAAAAGAAGTTTTTTTTTAGTTTTTAGAGAGTTTGTGACTGCAGAAAATACAACAGTGTAATAAGTGCATCTGTTGTACTACCTGTCTTCTAAACCTGGAGTCACTTTTGTGCTCTTAAGAGTGCATTATGGAGTTTAATGCCAGTTCACTTCACCTTGAGCTGAAGCATTTCTCTGCCTCTTGTCAGTGAAGTACATTTTTGTGCTCATTAAATAAAGCAGTTAAGAACTAGTGCAGTCAGTTATTTTTATTAGTTTTGATTTCTCAAAGACTGTGTTACTCATGAGTATGATCAGCAAAGAATACAATTCGACCTATTTACTAGTTGAATGGCCTTTCCTCAAGAAACTGATTTTCTATTCAACAGTTGGTCTTTTGGTATTATGCCTCTTGCTGGCCGCATAGATTTGCAAACAAAGGTTTTTTTTCATATAGCTCTGGGCTAATACATTTGGCATACTTGCCTTTTCTACTTAAAACAAACTTTTTCAAGTCTGTATGTTTTAAGGAGAAAATGCGACGTCCTTGATTAAAGCTGACGTGTTATGTAACACAGCATTCACTCTGTGACTATACATCTTCAAACAGCAAACAAAAGCAGAGCTGCACTGAAACCCTGAGTCTGATAAGACCATTCTTCTTCTTAAAGTCCCTAGGCAAACAACAGCGGTCCAAAAGACATAAATGCAAGTGAACACTGTTTTATATATGTGTTGATCTTCTCAAAGTGACATTTCCAAACATGTATTTTTCCCCCTGTGAGTGTAATCCAACCTGGCTGTCAAGTTGCACAGTTGCATCCTTTGACAAAGCTCTTATTTTGTCTTTTAAAGTAATATTCCAGTTTCCTTACACACTTTTAGTCCATACTCACTCTTAACATCCCAAATAATCAATTATAAACAATAATAAACAAATGCTGGTACTGCTGCTACTATTAGTTAAAGGAACTGTATGTAACATTTAGATTTTGAATTTTATAAGCTTGACCTGTTTGCGTCACCAGATATAATGTAAACATGTTCAGATCAAATATAGGTTTTACTGATAGCAATGATCATGTCCAATTTATCTCTGTTATAATACTGTGTGTTTTTCAGTAGGATTATCCAATCAGAAAACAGAATGAGAATCACATAAGTCCCTCATTTAAGTTGCCATTTTCAATGTTGAAACTTAGTTTAAACCTAAAAGAACTCTTTGATCTGAATCCTCACTACCTAAACCCCAGGACCTGCAGCCAAACACTCACTTTTATGCTATAAGTGGCTCCTTAGCAGTTAGCGCGGAGCACGGTCTGCAAAGATGTAAAGGGGCCTCTAAAGAATATTACAATAGAAAAAGAACTTGTACTCATGTTGGTGTGCAAGAGTGCAATCTGTGTATAGATCAGATCCAGAAATTATTACCTGTATGATTATTAACCCTTTATTTACACAGATTAGACTTAATGTCTCATTTTCAATTTAAGTCACAAACTCTTTGCTGATGGGCAGAGGAGCTGGAAATTACACCACTTTTCTCACCATAGTATAGTTTCTACTATATATTTTATTCTTGGATTGTTAATTTTGTGGTTGGTGAAATATTAAGGATTCTTTGAGATCTTTCACAGCTGCAAAGCTAAATGAATAATCCCAGCTAAGATGTTATTCCGTTTTATCTTCCCGTAGAGAACGAAGAATTTGGACCTGTTTTTATCCAGGAGCCAGACGACGTTATTTTTTCATTGGATTCCGATGAAAAGAAGGTTATGCTGCGCTGTGAAGCCAGAGGAAACCCACCACCCACATACAGGTGTGACAGAAAATTGCCTGCCAAATCATTACTGCTTTATTTAGCTCTCAATTCTGTCATTTTCAACAAATAATTAAACAATCATCTCTTGTTTTTCAGCTGGTTTGTCAATGGCTCAGAAGTGCATGCAGAAGCAGACTACCGCTACAGTTTGATAGAGGGGAACTTCATTATAACCAATGCGAGTGAAAGCATAGACTATGGGAGGTACCAGTGCAAAGCCCAGAACAGCTTTGGGACAGTACTAAGTAGAGACGCTCTCCTTCAATTTGCATGTGAGTATTTTTATTGAGGTACTGTCTCTTCTCAGCTCCATCACATAATCTCTTTCAACAAAGCCCACAGGCTGCAGGATGATAAAAGATACAATTCACTGGCTTTTAATATTGTAGAACCCATTCAGTTTGATGCGTCCTGTATAAAATTAATTTGGTTGATCTTGCTACACGTGTTCACAAGACATGGCTTCTTCTTGTGTCTAGAGATTGACTTTTTTCATAGCTAATACCATTTGTTTAGAATCAAATGAAACCAATGGCCAATAAACTGCCAATATTTTTGGGCCAATTTGAATTATTTTTCACAGATTTTGTGATTTATGTTTACTAGAAACTCACCCTCAGCCCTTTTTACAGCTAAACTTATAAGAGTACAATGTGGTATATCTTGTTTTTGAGGTTCTGTATTGCTCAAAAAGTTAATTAATATAAAACACAAAGTGCAAAAATATTACTGTACACTTGTACTTGGAAATTTACACTGCAAGTTTCTGTCTTCTTATTTTTAATCAGCTCTTTTAAACCATTTAATTAAATGTTATTACATTTTATTTGAGATAAAATACGTGATATTTAGTTCGAAATCCTTATCCAATCTATAGCCAAATCAACAACTGTGATATTTTCCAGTTTCAGCTATAAGTGATTTTTTTTTTTTTTTTTTTACAGAGAGTTACTACAAAGTTTGTGAAAAGTTTGTTGAAACAAGTCCCTAAAAGTTGAAAAAACTTACAGCATTTGAAGAGATATGGCTGGGTTGTAAAAGATACTAAAGGTGGCACAATTCTTTGAGTAAAAACAGCCTGACTCTCCTGTATAAGCACATGATTAGCTTGGAGCCGCTGTCTCTTTGAATGAGAATGAGCACTTTTGGTTATAGGCACAAGTAAACATTGGCCTTTGTGCACGTAGGTTGTTGTGGTGAGTTAGTCTGAAGTCTACTGGTTCTACTGACTCCTTGTGATGCTGTCGGGCTGCACAGCTAACAGGCTGTGTGGCCCCAAATCCCACGTCTCCCTGGTAAATGAGAGGAAAAAAAGCACATTTCTTCCTCCAGCAAATTCCTGGCCTTCCTCCAGCCCATCATCCAGGGGCTCTGGGCTGGGACGAAGAAAACGCATTGTTGCTTTTCTGGACGGAGCTGCAGCGATAATAGCTATACTGACAGTTAAAACTTTGAGCTTACCTTTAAATAGTTTTTAAAAAGAGACCAACTAGTCAGAGGCAAAACCCAAGAGATGGGTTTCAGTTTTGTGTGTCTGATATCACTGTTTGCATTGATATAAATTTGCAAGGATAATAAGAACTAATACAGTTTGTTAAACTACTGTATATTCATTAATGTAACAGTGAAGCAAAGACTCATAATTTAAAAAAAAAGTATAGGATTCGACTTGTACCATCTGTCAGATTTCTTGTCCACTCTACTCTATAGTTCTTAGTGATTTTTGTATTTCAAGAGAATAGACCTATTCCAATATCAGTGTACATAATACTCAGTTATTAGTGTACTTAACTCTGCATAAATGTTCACCATTACTAGTGACACTATCACAGTCATACATCATTTATACTGGTTGGTTAATGCAATATTTTTTGTAGTAATCACTACATTTTGTTTACAGTGTGACTCATGAATTGAATTCATCTATTTGTTGTGTCCTTTGCAGTACACATGTGCAATTTTTCAACAGACTATTTATGCATATGTATGAATTTGTACAATTATTGTATTGTTATTTTAAGAGAAATGTCAACTTTTTCTACTAACACATACCGCTGTCACACCATTTTCACATGCATTGTCAGTAATTGCACTTTTGCATAAGACTTCAATAGAATGTAATTTCTAACATGTTGTTTCTTTTAATTAGAGTACATTTGATTCCTGTTAGAGGCTTATTCACACTGTTTGTCTGTTTGGCAGAAGGTGTGTCTGCTGACAGTCATGCAAATTTACAATGATGAAATGTCAATGTGTGAATTCTCATGTTGTGCTCGTCAGGCTGATGTCAGACTTGCTCTACTGTTACAGGGAAAGGTCAAGTTCAGATTATCCTATTATTCTCTCTGTAATGTTAAAGCATAACGCATGTCATGTTATAAACTTCATCTGTGTTATTGTTTGCGTGCAGCTTTTATTACATACTTCATTTGTCAGAAGGGCAGACACTGTTTTATTTCACACCTGTGTGTGAGCTTATACTCAATTATCATCTAGAAGTCTTCTTCTCTACTATTTAGCTGTTACTATGCATACAAAACATAAGTAATAGTCTTTGACAACAATTAAGAAACCTTACGGTAATGGTTCAGTCAGAGTTATCTATATCTGACTGATTTAGGGGCTGTCCAGCTCATCTCAAAGATGTTTTTTCCTCTTTGTTTTGAAATTCGAAGTGGCTGAACTCACACTTGGGCTGTTTTTCAGCCGTGACTTTGAAGGCAGCAGGCAGAAAGAAGGCCTCTGATCTTTCTCCCCAAAGACTCTCCCGCTGCAGACGTGAGCCCAGCACAGGCTCAGGTATAGCTGCTTTAAGTCGTACAGTAGTACTCAAGTTAACCCCACTATTTGGACTATATACACTGTAATACATTACATACACATACTATCAGAAAGGACTTCAAAATCATCATTTATTGAAATGTACGTCTTAGTTAGTTCTCAAAGATGCCAGTACAGCCTCTTTGGGCAAGAAAACTTTTTTGAAGATGTTTATATATAATGTAGATGGTCATTTTTTTATACTTTTATGGGCATGCAGTTGTTGCATTATTAAATTAGCATTAATATTGGATTAATTCTCATTGCAAGGGGGATTATGGCTCATTAAAACTTGTTGTCTCCTCTGTGGTGACTATAGAGGCACTTTTAATCTATAAAAGTACTGTTACGTGCCCAAACCACATTCACCCTGTCAAGCACTTAATGCGGAAAAGTTATTTACTTATATATTTCCATTTTTGTTTAGTTTTACACACTACAGCTGTAACATAACATTTTATTATGTGCAGTGAGTAGCCTGGATGAATAATTGAGGTTCACATACATTTATACAAATGCACAGTGAAGGACATCAGTTGTGCTAGAGGTTGGTAATTACTCTAGTTGTCCTTCAGCAGCATTGAAATAAATCCAGTGACATTAAGCAGGAAGTCATGTGGTTTCTTTACAAAGACCACATATTGCTTAATGAATGCAGACGTAATGGTCATTTGAATACCAAATCTGACCAAAGGACACTGATCAGTGATTTAGCACCAAACGAGAAGGGAAAGAGCAGTGCGTCGACAGTAAGACTGAGTGGTGGCAGCTGCTGCTGAATCAATATTTAACATGTTGACAATCAGTCACTCTCCATCCCCATTCTGCTGGCAGGTTGTTAGTACCAATAAATCACACTTGGGATGCTGGCCAACATGATGAGATCGAAAATGTGCGAGAGAAGTCGGCCCACAAAAGAAGATTATACATTCAAACAATTCTGGCTCTGATCTGCAATCACAACACGGTTCAGAGGAGATCAGCTCCACAAACTGGTGCTTATTTGTGTTGGGGTTTTTTTTAGACTGATGTCAGAATCTGAAGTTATGGGCTCTCTCCCATTACTCTGAAACATCATTTTTCTTTTTTTTCTTTTCTTTTTTTAAACTAATAAACAAAGCCTCCTTGAAATCATTGGATGAGGTGGAGAGGCTGGAGGCACACCCTGGTGTCAGCTGCCTGCCACTTGATTCAACTCTGGCTCAGTGTCAACCTGTAATTATATGTTTTGAGCCAAAACTTTTCTCTTGATTTAATTATTATGACTATCTTGTTGTGAAATATTTATTATTATCCAAGTTGTAAATAGATTTTCTCTTTCTTGTAGTTCTCAAGCCATTTAGTACAAAGGCAAGAGGAGGCGTATCTGTGCGGGAAGGCCAAGGTGTGGTTCTCATGTGCACCCCTCCCCCACATTCACCAGGTAAGATTTAACTTAATCTTTTTTTTTCAATAGAACAACAACACATGATACTAATATGAAATTGCAAAATTGCACTCTGACACCTTTTAAGGATAAGTTTATAGTGTTATAACTCTACACCATACTAACTGCTCCTTATGACTGCAGAGTTTTTAAAGTTGAATGATCACTGTCTCTTGAATTTATTGGACTCTTTTAATGCTTTGTTTGTACATCCGCCTGTGCTCCCATCCATCCATGTGTCTGATGATGGCTGTTGTAAGTTATGGAGACAGCTAAGCTGCAGCGCAGATTCTCTCAGATCAAATTTGCTGGGTCATTACAAATGAAAGGCAATGTTACACAGCCAATTATTTCTCATATAGCAGGGCATAGACGGCATTGTAACATTGTAGCTTTGAGAGTCTCTCGCCACAGTGGTCCTATAATATAAGCTCCTCTCTGAACCGTGAATTATTTGTTTTTGTTAGTATGGGCTGTGATATGGGAATGTCTGCCAAGTGTACTTCAACACCCGCTTAGCATTTGTGGATTTCATGAGATGTAGCATGCAAGATGATAGGAAGCAGAAACCAGTGGCAGGAACAGGTGATTAAAAAGGCAATAAAAGATTCATGATGGTCTGTGACTGACAGATGAAAGCACAGTGCACAGGAGTTTTTTTCCTCTTCATTAAAAACCTGACCAGGGTTGCCATGGCACCAGTGGGATGTCATGTTTTAAACTTCACCCACTGATTTTAAGGGGAGTCCTGGCCCCAGAGGCGACCCTTTTGTACATGCTTTAGTAGTGGGGTAAACTGGAGAATACACGCCGGCACATGCATCCATCCAAGAATTAAACTTAAATACATAAATTATGCTACTGACAAATTAGACAACGGAAAAACATTTTCTAAAAAATATATAAAGTTTACCAAAAAAAAGCAAAAACAATTTACTCACTTGCTGTGTAATTGGTGGTTTCCGTTAGTTATTATCAAAATGGCAACAGGCTGTTGCATTAAAAAGGACAGTCGCGAGGGAAATAAACAGACTTTTTTCTGTATACTACCGAGGACCAGAAACAAATATGAAGTGAAGGACTAATGTGGAAAATACAATTTTACAAAACACAAAGGAACTTCTAACGTAACAAAGATTTTCTTGTCGAGTATAGTAGTAGTAGTAGAGATGTTTCACAGTTGTTGTTTTTTTTTTTTTGAATATCTTATAAATTCACATACTGACTCAGGTATAATCTGACTACTCTGACATCCAGTGACAAATGATCTCCAGCACCTGCTCCAATCACTTTAAAGAAGATCATAGTCATAAAGTTGGCAGTGATGATGAATGCTTTTGTGACTCAAAGTGCGTTACATCTGAAACTCATATAGGACTGCATAAAACACTGTTTAACATGTTTGCACTCAAGGTTTGAGGGAGGATTTCAGAGCCACTTTTTATTTAATGTATTTAATTTGAAGCCAATGAGATGTGAAGAGAATATTATGGTGTACGCTACATTCAAAGCTTTGCGAATAGTTTTCTTGTTATTGTTGTTTAAAATGTATTTGTTTCACTATCACACCTAATTTATATGATATTCACTCTAAGCATTTACTTTTATTTTTCATTAACCCCTTATCATTCTGGCCTATTTTTCCTAAAATGTCTATCTTAAAGGACTCTCAACTCAAACTGAATCACTTTCTGAACCCTTTGGAGCACAAACAAATGATTGGACTCTTTGTGAAGCTGAGGCTCTGTAGTTACAGCTTCTGTTGTCTGATCTACGTTAATTTTCAGTTGGGATCTATTTATCTTTTCATCTAAAAATTAAGATTTAAGCACTTTAGAAATTTTAGGGACTTTTTATTTGTGAATGTGGAGTACAAACTGGTCCAGATTCTCAGAATGGTCTATTGAAAATAACTGAAAATAAGTGGTTTCCATTAATATTGTACATGTCCATGAGATTGATAGTTCCCTTTTATCAGAAGGTGGACAAACAGAAATTAATCAAGAAAAAGTGCAAGGCCCCATGCCTGACTAAATGGAATAGAAAAGAAAAGGTTGTTGTTGTTGTTTTGTTTTTTTTTAAAGCATGTGTCCTTACTCTGAGCAGGCTTGTATCTCCACAAGCATGACTCTTATTTGGCCGGAGGAGGGCCTTTTTCTGCATGTTTCCAGGGAAATGTTTGCTGTTTGGCTATCATCATCACTTCCATAATAATATAATATTGTACTGGGCCATAATGATGTCCCATAATATAATTTGAATATTTTAGTTTTTATTTGCTAGAAAGTGAAAATGATTTCTTGTTTAAGCATTTATTTGCTTTGCTGATTCACCCAGTACTTTGTTATGGTGCAGATCTCAAAGTCATTGCTCTGTTTAGGATTTGTATATCTGTTTATTGTTGAGAGTAAAGCTGCAATTTTCCATACATCTGGATATTATAATGCATCTTTGTATACAGTAATGAACTTGAAGAGTCAGTAGCATAAGCAGCCTGCACATCTGTTTGCTCTGTTTGCTTTTCAGAGATCATCTACAGCTGGGTTTTTAATGAGTTTCCTTCGTTTGTGGCGGAGGACAGTCGCCGCTTCATTTCCCAGGACACAGGGAATCTGTACATCTCCAAAGTCCAACCCTCCGATGTGGGCAGCTACATCTGTTTGGTCAAAAACCCAGTCACCAATGCAAGGGTCTTAAGCCCGCCGACTCCTTTGACGCTCAAGACTGATGGTAAGAGTATTTTATTTATCTATTCTGAGAAATGTCAAGATTATTAAATGTATAGCACTGAAGTACAATTTAAAATGAATACAATAAAAACTACACAATTCTTTTCACAATCAGGCATAGCATTTAACAAATGAACACTGGATATATATTCATTATGGTATCTTTCTGATAAGGCAGCAAGTGAACAGAAATTTCATACAATTTACTACAGGTCTAAAATATTATTTACAATATCCCGGTACCCCCGCCTTCAGTGGCTCATATTTTATAATAGTGAGAATGAAGGTTAGTGTTATAGACTATACTCTAACTGAAGGTACCGTTGAGGTTTATTCTTGTTCATGTCAAAATACACAAAAAGTGGAAATGCATAGTACACCATTGCACAAATTATTACCACATAGTCACCACTAGTAAGGGATATATTAATAAAAGGAGTCTTACAGTGTAGAAGTGTACTTTCCACTTATCTAATGCATAATACCAGAAATTCAAATCCAATTGGTCAGAATAGGATTTGAGCTGCACATTCCCTGTTTAGTTTAGATAGCGTTATGAATCCAGTATACACCATAAATAGACCATGAGCAATGCTTTAACATTAGTGTGGAGAGGCTCTTTTGTTCACGGTGTGCTTTGGTGAAAGTGGCCATCGGGGAAATCATTTTCCGGCATAAAATTAACTGAATCAATGGCCCTCGCTGTCGAAGAGATTTTACTCTTTTGTACTGGCCTCTCAGGAGCGATAATACCGAGCTGTTTGTTACATTCAGGTGTGAGTTTCACCTACAGGCGTTTTTTTCCATCTGACTTCACCGACAAACGTCCATCACTTCACACAGGTGCCTGTCATTGTCAAGGTTTCAAACAAGCCTTCAAGATTACATCCCAGGAGTAAGAGTGAAAAGGACGTGCGAGCCCAGGAAGAATGCTCGTTCCAAATGTAGTACCACAAATGTACCTCTTAAGGGTTGCAGCCCCTCCAGCTACACTCCTCCTCTGTACTAGAATACCCTGGTATGAAATGGCCCACAGAGACATATCTGTAACACTTAACACATAACCATGGCAACGCACACTGTTGGTTTAGTAAAAGAGCAATTTGTAGGATTAGAATTACACAAGTAAGCTATCAACAGGCTGGGGCCAGCAGTTGAGGTCAAACTTTAGTCTGTTTTAGTCAGTGCAAGAGCAAGTGCATTTCTAAATCATCATGTTTTTAGATACAAAGATCATCAGCTAATTTTGCACATCTTGCCAAGCACATTATAACACTGCTTGACAGTTTTGTTCAAAAAAGGAAAAAAGAAGTATTGTGTTGGGATCTAGAATACTTCAACAGCTTAACGTGGATCTTAGGCTACGTTTACACTGAAACGAATCACTGTATCACCATATCACCATATCGGAAAGGATCTGCATCCAGACACATTGTTTCTGTGTCTGCAAGCCTTCCCTATCCACACAGCTTTGAGCATATTTGTTTACGTTTTACAGAAACTAAACTTAAAACCACATGGCTAATTTGCATAAACTAAGCTCTCAAAAAACAGCTTGCTATTGTGCGCTGATGCAGTTCAGCTTCTGTTGGACTAATGGCCACGACTCAGTGGATTATATGTGTTCTTTCTGTGACAGAAGGGTGTTCTGCTAATGGTGAGTCTGTTATGTGTTTCTGTCACGTTGGAGATCGTTCATGTTAAAATTTTCAGAGATTCAACGTCTGCAGGTCATACGCATAGACCGTATATATTAATGGACATATATTCTAGCATTTTGGCAGTGAATTACTTCACGGCGCATAGACCTACATCAGCGTATCAGCAGTTTCAGGTGTCCACACACTGTCAGATCAGATCATTACTCAAATGAATTTGTGGGAGCTGGCAGTACCAGATCGTTCCATCTCTGGAGCTGTTTTCAATAGGATTAGTGTGGACGAACACTGCATCCTAAACGAAAACTACTCGAGTACGCACTAGTGTGGAAGGGGCCTTAGTGCCTCACAGAAGGACACAATGTCAGTTTGTAATCAGGCGTTTAGACGGTAGTGTTGTAATTAATTTGCTTTTTTTAGTTTAAACCAGGGGTGTCCAAACTTTGTTCATCAAGGGCTGCAAATCAAAATACAGACAAAGTGGAGGGCTGATCGAGGACCATAGACTGGTGATCAGTACAGAAAATTCAAGCTTAGATCCTAAGTATATGGTATATTTGCTTTATCAAGATACATTTTCAAAAACTTATGGTGAAAAAATATAGTTTAAGGTAATATAGGCCAATTCACCTGGAAGCCTGAGGGCCAAGAAAAAAATGTCCAAAGGCCACATTTGGCCCCAGAGCCATAGTTCAGATATGACTGGTTAAAAGTATTTTTTATTAGATTGTCCTATGCAGCCGTGCTACATTCTCACATAACACCACGAGATGCTATCAGCTTTACTGCTGTCTGACAGTCTTGTAGCTTTGACTGGACAAAAGGAGACCAGAGGCTATGTGAGGAGAGAACAGGTTTCACATCTGATGGTACCAGCTATTTGTAAAAAATAACTCAATAAATCAATCAAATAAGCTTACTCCTTTAGTCATTTTAATCGGTTGACAGTGTCTTAGCCGATAAAAATTTCTATTGGTCAATTCAATATTTTATTTTGATTATAAGGATTTATATGGGACCACAGTAGGGAGGAAATGTGTGTGTTAACTGAAGATTTGGTATTTTTTGATATTTATATGTAAAAAGGCATCTCAAACTCTTGACTCACAAATTTAATCCTTTTAATCCTTGTCCTTTTTTCTGCATTAATAGTTGGTTTTGCATGAACTTCTGTGCAGGCGTAGTCTTATGACAGCAGTTTGGATCAAATACAAAGAGATATGTTATAGTTCTAAGATCTTTTGCCACACCCCCATTTTAGTCGACAAAGAATTTAATCTCTAAACTTAAAACCATGATTATGAATTGTGTTTATAAAAGCATATTTAGAGATAAACAGTGCTAAGGAATCAAACGCTAACTAGTCAAATCCGTGTCCTGTAAATAACTTGGAAAATTAATCAAAAGTCCAGAACTCGAGTACTTCATTTGTATTGAAGAAAGCACTACTCTACATAACATGCTTTCAATGTGTAGTAGAGAAAGATGCCAGCCCTGACCCTTGAGAATACAGACTCATCTGTGCTGTTGTTACGGCGATAATGGCTACTTGACAAGATGTTGAAGCGTGTTTACTCAGGTGTTTATTCCATGTCCCTCCAGATGCAATACACACATGTTACCAACACATATAATTAAATCTCGAGATAGAAAGTCATGCCTTTAATTAAAGATCTGAATGTGACATAGATTTATAGTATCTTGTCACTAACAACGCTCTTAATGCAATATCGTTCCACCCACACAACTTGGCCAAATCCTATCCCCACAGCTGCAGGTCCATTATGCCAAAGAATGGAAGAATTGGCACCCTATACTCTGCCAGTCACATGATGTTCACCAGCCCTTCTCCATTGTAAATTTGGATCTAAATTGACAAAGATTACATTGGCACACCTCGCAGACTACATCAGATGTCCCTGAAGTAAAGGCGCCCTCAAACTTTGGAGTTGGACCAATCAGAAGGTACATTCTGTGCCTTTATAAAATGCTTGGATTATTACATAGTGGATGGGTAAGAAGCTCTTTTAATCAAAACAAGCATCTGCGCTCTATTCTGCGCGGCAGGATGCCATTGATCACGCATCCCCCTCCACCTTGTGAGGACAGCGGGGGTAAACGATGAACTTTGGGCCAAAATACTCCTTTGTAAATAGTGAACAGCTTGTCTCATTGTTTTGCTGTAAAAGATTCTGCATAGTTATTATACAGGGCCATTGCAGTAAATTAGAATACAAACATCAGTGTGTATAGTTCACTGTTGGTAAAAGATTTTGTCACTAATGTGATTTTACTACTACGGAAAAAAGCTCGATATAATACAATATAAAACACATAATGCCAGTAGTTTCCTAAATTATCATCTGGTCTTGTTCAAAGCATTTTTTAGTATTTAGTTCATCAATACAAGTTTTAGTATCAGTATGTATGGGTATTGTTTTTGACAGTCCAAAAATTGAACTGAATTCTGTCTCAGCAACTTTGCCTTAGAATTTATATAAATACATTGTCACTGTTACAAACGCAGGTTATTATTCAAGTTTTGAACTGGTGCTTTGAAATTGTAAATCCAGTTGCTGTATGTTTGTTTTCCCTCTGCATCTTGACATTGATGGCTGAGAAGCATAATAACATCTGACACAAGTCATCTGCAAGGGTCATGTATTCTAAATTATAATCTAGGACCTTATGCCTGTAACCATATTGAATGTCACCACAATTTTCACAAGATATAATTTATTTTATGGCATTGATAAAACTGTCCCTAACTAACAATGCACACATTCTGCACTCGCTCCCGTTTCTGTGAATTAAAAACATTAAAACTATTGGTAATAAACAGTGATTTGGAGTAAAAGATTTGGAGATATCAAAGACAGTTTCACTAATCATATTTGTTCATTAGTTAAATTCGGTGTATCTGTTGTATTCTATCGTGTGAGAGGAGGTTAACAGCAGTACTCTGTGTCACTCTCGTGTCCAGATAAATAGGTTTGTACCAGGGAGGTCATCTGGTCTGAAAGTCATGCTACATACAGTCTGTACATCATACATCATTGAAGCCTTTGGGGTATAATGCAGGAGATGGGTGTTTTTTCTAACAAATTGAATTTTATGTTTTACTGCATGGACGACAGAATTATTATTCAATTCAATCACTATTCTGGGAAACTCAATATCACATGAAATATACTGGGACATTGAAATATTGCAAATTCATTTTATGTGAAGGGCTGCTTTGGAGCCATAAATGTTGGGAATGAGATTGGAATTGAAAAGTTCTTCGTAACAAATATCATAAAATACTTTTTTTCCATACATAACAGGCCACAATTCAATAAGGCCTGTCTAGCTTGGCTGCATTGGCTGCAGCTCATAAAAAGTGTCAGGTACACGTGGGAGGTGTAATTATGGCTTCTGAAATGTCATGGCGGTCATTTGTCTGACTCGTGTGTGTTACTGTACCGCCTGCACTTTCTCCAATACACGCCTTATGCACTAGGCCTGTGTCCATCTGTGCTGCTAGCCTAACATAATTTGCTCTTAATATTTGTGTGTAAACCACTGGAGAACTCATGCAGTATTCATATCACAAAGTTTCCTATAATAAGATGGATAATGGTAATTAAATCCCAGATGAAAGTGTTTTTCCTTTCCACTCCAAATTTACTCTATGCCATCTGACACATCAACCTGGCAAATGGTTATTAATGGCTGCCGTAACGTACAGATGAATAAACAAAAGGAGCTGTGTCCTCTGTCGGAGACTTAGAGCGAAGGTGTTAGTCATAGTGGCACTTAGCAAGACTGATAAGGCGCTATCCCGTGTCCTTTAGTGTGTGTGTTTGCTAAATTGTAAAGTGCTTTGCTAATTCACCAGGACGGGACTGTACTTATCTTTGTTGTCACAGTAACTGCATCATCTTAATGGGTTGTCCTCTTGCATTTTAGCTTTCGTGAGGGTTTTGCACACACGCTGCACGCCGCCTCTGCGTATTCTCTGTTACTTTCAGAAATGCGGTAATTACAGCGTCTTGATGTTATGTTTGACCTATCATAAGCTATATTAAGAATCATTTCTGTAAAAGGTGGATATTAGTAAGATGCAGCAGATGGTGTGTCTGATGTGCACCTGTACACTGCTTTAATGCCAAGTGTTTAGTCTGAAAAAATGGGCAGTAAATTGGAGGAAAGCCAGTTTAGTGGTGTTGCTGTAATTATGATTTAGGATAAATACACACGATGGATTTTCAAGGTCTTTTATGTGCGTTGCCAAAAGAATATAAGCTGTTATTCTGACTGAAGATGTTAAACTGGGAATTCTGAATTGATACTTTTCAAGTGATGAAGCTAACAGGACACACTGCTCTGACTAAATCTCTGATGCTCAAGTTAAATTTTAATCAGTGTTTTGTTCTAATTCAATCTGACCATAAATAACTGAGTTAGTTGGAACTACAGCAGGTGAGTGATTTGGTCTGTTAAATAAGTCCCTTTTCCAGCCAGTGACTTTTTTCTGAGTGACTACTGGCTTTCTGGAGAAGTGCTGTTTAATACTAATGCACTACTATTATGCTTTCTTTAGTTCTTATGATTATATTGTAGCTTGTAACCATTATTGCTTAACCGAACATTTTTGACATCCATATTGCCAACTCCTGCATTCAGCTTTAGAAAGTTTACCAAAGTAGCAACAGTGAAAGATACAGGACTACATTCATTCCACACTCCATACAACTGTACAACTCAACTTTATGTAATTACCCTATGCCTTGTCAATCACTATTTCATCTTTACACCGTTTCTCTTTACCTCTTGTATATAGCTGATTATATTTATTTTTATTGTACATATATATTTGTATAATTATGCCTTATTTGACTAGCCAGGGTGACATCACCTAGTGCCTCCACTCAATTTCATTTCTCTTCAGCGACTAGGTCAGGAATTGGAATACACTAGACGATTTGCAAGAACCCCGGAAGTTGTAGACTGCACACTGGCCAATCAGCAAAGAGCTGTGAAGCCATGATGTCAAGATCTAGCACCTGTCTGGGGCCCTTTTGTGGTGCAGCACAACAGTAAACAAAGCAGTCTGTGTTGGCAACGATTCCCGAGATCGAGGATTTAAAGCTGGAACAAAGAGAATGTTTGACTAATTTAAATTTTTTTTTTTAAGGGGAAAGACATTATTGTCTTTCCATCTATGGGATTTGGCGCATTACATACGTCATGACCAAATAGCAGCGATTGGTTAAATCCGTCGAGCAAACAAATCCTAATGCCGTGAGGCCAGATGATTTCCACAAAGTGAAACCGGCTGATGATTCAGGCTATATTATTTGAGACCTGTCTTTTGCTATTTTTGCTAATTTTTTTAATTTATTATCCCCATTTATATTTTTGCTCTTTATTATTATAATATATTGTGATTTGTGAGCTACTGTGTCCATATAATTTCCCTTGTGGATCAATAAAGTGTTTCTAAGTCTAAGTAGCACAAGTGATGGTCTAAAGTGACACTGAGTATTACTATGCAAATGATTCCCATTACACTTTAGTCAGCTATTTCTATTTACATTTTATGTGGTTTGAATCTAATCTTTTTCAGACAGTTCCATTGCCAGTAGGAAGAAGGTCATTATTTTAATTCCCAGTCCCTGTTTAGAAGGCACTGTGAATGGCAGAAAATGGCAATTTAAAAAGTATGGTTGAATCATCTTGGTTCTAATATCTGCAATCTCCCTCTTGACCTTTTCTAGGTGTCATGGGTGAATATGAGCCCAAAATTGAAGTGCATTTTCCCACATCTGTCCTCGCTGCAAAAGGAGTCACTGTGAGACTGGAGTGCTTTGCTCTGGGAAAGTAAGTGAATGCATTGCAACACTCGTACACTGTGAATCACCACTTTGTCATATTAATATCCAAATCCAATACACTAAAGCCTACCATTGTTCTAATGCTTTGAGATCCTGTTTGTGTTTGGGCTCTGTCCTCTAAATTACATTATTCCATTACCTGAATGGGCAGTATAGTCTTGAGGCAGAATGTTAAGTGAGTGCAGGAGTGCCTGTATTGTAGCTCTCTTGTTAGATAGCATGTTAGTGCATAGCAGGGAAGAGTGAATAGGGAATTCAGCCCCAGGGACCCATGTGTTCTTATAATTGAGAGTCCTAATGTAACTGGGCTTCCATAGGTGCATTTAGGGACTGGTATGAACGAAGAAAACTAAAGGTTATGTCTATGAAAAAAAATAATTGGAAATAGTTTTCTGCCAAAAGGGAACACACATTGTCTACAGAGACCAGAAATAATGACTAAAATTCTGTTTGTGTTTTCTTTAATGAGGTTTAGTGACATTTTTGAGCTTTGTATTATTACTCACCCTAAAAATGCATCCTTATTATTATTTTAAATACACTTGCAGCCAATCATTTTCAGAGTTTAAACTGACTTTAAAGCAGTCATCTCATTTACTAACTAGCCTTTGCTGCCAACTTGATGTTTTAATTAAGCTTTACTCTGGAGTAAATCAAACAACTGTGGAATGCAGTGTTAATAACATTGAAAAGACGTGTTTTTCTCCTTGATTTGAAGATGTTGTGTTTGCCAACGCTACAAATGCTCCTTGCTGAACACTCCTTATCATTTCTAATCAATGTTATTTATAATTATTCTGCATGAATTATTCATTACTGAATCTGCAGTACAAACATGTTCTAATCTACAGCTGACTCCAGACCTTATAATTGTTTACTCTGATTTCAATTAATTACCCACATTATGCAAAGTCATTTCCTAAGTCTATAGACAGGGCATTAAAACCTCCCATGCTTTATGTCTTCCTATTACCGGAAGAGGTGTTCCTGATGTGTGTAGGACAGACAACCAAAGTCAGCTCCTGCTTTCTCAGACAAGTAATTGGAATGTGAAAAGCTCTCTGTCAGAGTAATCCTAGTGACGTACCCTTTTACAAAGAGATGAATGCTTTATCAATGCACCTAATTAAGAAATGCCATTCTTTATATAGCTCTGAAACTCAAGTTAAAATGGGTTTTGTTCTTGCTCTAATCAATATGTATGATGGTATGGCAGGCTACAGCAGGGCACTAAGTGAATGTCAAAGACTCTTGATGTGGTATTTACCAGTGACACTGTGTTGGAGGTGAACTGAAGGGCAAATATGAAAAAAGAGTCTGGTTGTTTTGACCAGCGTGACCACAAGAGTCATATCATATTGATGGCATCATGCAATTCAGTGTATTTTTATACAGCCCAAATTTTTACAGCCCAGTTTTAGCGTAGTATTTCAACAACAAAAAAAGTATTTTATTTCATGTTTTTAAATGTATTAGAATCAGTGGAAATAATTTATTGTTTCATCTTGAGACCTGAAACACACTGAAGTCCTAATCAAATATTTAACCTTAATTGTATAACCTGCTCAGATGAGGCCTGGGCAGATGTGCTAAATGTTAATTATTAAGGTGTCATCTAATAAGCTTTCCTGGCCAGCCAAAACCAAACACTTTTTGAATACTTTACAAAGACGTTTGTAAAGATTTCAGATGGGTGTAATGGACAGGCAGATTAACCAATCAGAGAAACTCTTTGGTATATGAGGTAAAAGAAGTCATATATTTTGTGATATAAGAATATTTGAGATGAAATGTCTTCCACATTTGAGGGATACATGCTCCAAATTAGCGAGTTTGATTGGAAAGTCTCAAATGAGGACGATTGTTTAACGCACTTTATGGTTTAGGAGGGACTGGCTGGTCTTGCAGCTATTAAGCCTACCCTGGGGTCTGTAGGTTGAAAAGTAGTTTAAAGTACAGTGTTTCAGGCATTTGTTCTTTTGGAGTATGAAAGAGCTAGACAATGTTATAAATCTAGCATCAGAATATCTCAAATCCCATGCTTTTCTTCCCCTTGTCTCTGAACATGTCCACTGCTGCCTGGGCGCTCATTATTCTGTCTCCAAAGTTGAATCCTGCCACACCGAGGAAGACTCAAACTTATGTTCTGGCTTCTCCTGGTCCCTGGGGGTTTGCTGTGTTTCGCTGCAGGTTAAGAATTCATTTGGAGGAAAGGTCATGAGCAAAGCTTGACATCAGCATTAAAGAAGATCATTCACACGAGCTGTTTATTTCAGTAGATGTGGTTTATGCTACTTTGCGACTGTGAAGTTGTGGTTGACATTTCAGTATGCTCAAAATGGGAGAGTAGAATTAATCTTAATATGTATTTCATAACAGGAGATTGTTTCATTAATACTAATTAAATAAGTAGAAAAGTCAGGATCACACATACCCGTTTAGAACGTCCTTAATATTTAGGACAGTACAAACCTAAAAATGTTAGTTAGTTAAAAGAAAGATTTATGTTCATATCTTTCGCCTTTATGTACTGTATTTATAACTACCCAAGTGTTAGAGAAGATCAACTATTGTCTAACACTATGCAGTCATACATACACAGAAAGCACATTCCCATGTCCCAACGCCTGAGAAAGAGAAAGTCAGAAGAAATGTTAGTCTAAAATCAAATCTGACCCAAATTGAAAAGCGACAATTGTTTGTTTCTTTGTTTAATAGAAAACATGCTTTGAATTCTAATTTGAGTCCATCTCAGTCAAGAGCACTTGAGTGTCCTTGTGAATTTAGACGAGATAAAAAAGGCTTAGGGGTGTAACATTTTCATCTGGGCAAAAAGTGATTGATGGGTTCACAGGAGGTTTGTACGGTGTCAAATTTCCATCTTTCACACTGCCGTCAAATCCACTTCTTGTATGAGAGCCGCAGTGATAGCCTATAGACAGAGCCCCTCTATGTCTGATGTGAGCCATATATTGTCAGGGCCTATAGGAGAATCCATGAATAAACAGGGAGAGATGGTATTAGTCAAACACTAATCATAAAACTGTCCTGGCTGTGGGAATAGCTTGGCTTTAATATTGCAGATGTCCTTCAAGAGCGGCTATCTAATATTACACGGTGTAGGTTATTAGCATTTCTGTAAATATGCTGTGATTAGTTAAAAGGTCATCAGCCAATATGCATGAGCTGAAATAAACACGGATCCTTTGGTTGAGATTCAGTGTAGTACCAGAAAAACATGTACATGTGAAGTATATTTATAATTTAATGAAGCATACATACAACAGCTATTAGCGATATGATACTGGTATCGGCTATTGGCCCAATATTGAAAACATTTATGGATCAGACCTCGGCCCCATCGGTTCAGTCAATATCCCATTTTAGTCTATAAACCAAATTATTCTCTTTACCTCATAATATCAAAGCTGCTTTGTGGTTACTTTAAATGATAAATAACAATTACAACACATTTGGATAATTGTTTACCATACACCATTTGTTTTTAAAACAAATAAATCCTATTTTCAGTCTCTGCACTGGTTAATGACAGGTATCAGCAGAAACCATAGTATCAGTATTGGAACAGAAAAGCTGTATCTTTAACAACTATGTCAGCTGTTGAATTCCAAAGGAAAAATAGACATGAATAGACATTACTACCCATACTTCTAATTCACAGCAAATACTATTGATCTCTTTCACTTTGTTTACCCAAATATTTCTTTTCAAGTTGAACAAGTGAAATACATTCTCTTGTTCTTATCTTCTAGTTTATAGTTTTATGAATGTCTTTATGCAAAAAATATTATAAGAAATGTCTAAACCATTTTTTTTTTCTTTTAGCCCAGTACCAACGATTACATGGAGAAAGATAAATGGTAACATCCCCAAGAAAGCCAGGCTGCGGAAGTCTCAGGCAGTCCTGGAGATCCCCAACATCCAGCTGGACGACTCAGGGACTTACGAATGTAAAGCTGAGAATCCAAGAGGAGGAACTGCATTCAAAGGTCATCTGCAGGTCTACAGTGAGTCAAATTTTATCTGCTTTTGCTTAATTAACATTTACATGTCGTTTAAATGGCCCATATCATGCTATTTTCAGAGAGTTTTTCTCTGTTCCACCTTGTGATGTCATGTGGTAATACAGGAAGAGCTCCACTGTTTTTTTAAACTCCATACACCTTCACTAGAATCATTGAAATACTTTCCACCCTGAAAACTACTGCATCATGACATCACAAGGTGGAACAGAGTGTTTTGAGCTTTGGAGATGTAAATAGGTGCATGTGAATGACAGGTACTGTATATCTAATAAACCTCTTCAAGCAATGGAAGGTCATTTAAAAGCATTCCAATGGATTATTTTTGTGGCTACTAAATCAAAGACTTTGTGGTCCATTTTAATCCATCTTTTGGCTTTCTGTATTGTACTATACTAGAGTACAATTACCTGGGTGATAAACTTGGACCACATTGCACTAAATATTTTCTCGCCAGTCGAGATCGCATTGACTCACTGTTCTCTGTTCTCTCTGGCTATTCACTGTGCCCAGGACCAATAAAACAGAGTGCTGCTACCTCGTCTGGACACATTTCCAAAGCCCTGTTCTTGGCACCCTCTTTTCAGTCGGCATCACGAGGAGAAAAGGGAGTCTAATTTGTAGCAGGCTCACGTTAAATGTAATTTACTCAGGTCAGCCGGTAGCTTGAACCTGTGCTGTGAGACGCACCTCTGTGGCCACAAACATTCAATCAAAGCACACAAAGGCTATTGAGCTGAGGCACATTATGCAAATAGGCCAAAACATAGACAGTATTGATAAAAGCACCCCTGACACTGTAGCCAATTCTATAGACAAAAGAAAATGGTCCAAATAACCTTTAGGGACGTAAATAATGGGTTGTAAATAAAATAGTGTAATTTAGGTTAGACTGTTTACTCTATGCGTGAATCTCTGCTGAAGTGGAAATTTCTGCACCATATTACGTAAATGAATTCAGCTTGTCTTGTTTAGTGGCCTTCAGGAAATAAAAGCTACTCTTCTGTTCTCAACCCCTAGGCTCGATCCACTGTAAAAATACCTATATATATATAAAACATTCACAGCCATGAGACAGCAAACATGAATATCGTTTTCTTAAAGGGCATGGCTCAAAGCACTCTGGGAGCTATGCAGAGGACAGTGTGCAGTACAAAGCAGCACCCACTTAGATGTTTAACACATTTAACAGAAAGCACTCTGTTCTCAAAGGTTGTTCTTGTGTTGAATCTTTTTTTTTTACATTTGCAAGGGATTTCTAAGTGTATTTGTACATACTTTTTTCTCCCCTTTCGAGCCTTGTGTGTTGCAAAGATATATTACTTTATTCTTAAGTCTTCTTTTTTTCCCCAGCCCTCCCTCAATGGGTCAGAATGATTAATGATACTCAGATGGATAGTGGAGAGAAACTCCAGTGGGAGTGCAAGGCCACAGGGAGGCCCCGGCCCACCTATCGCTGGCTTCTTAATGGGCTGCCCTTGACATCGCAGGTACCTACAATGTGAATGCACTAGTTCTTATGGTGATTGGATCATAAAACATATGAATTATTCCTTATATATAGCCACATCATGTCTGTGCGTAGCATTAGCATATTGTACAGTCTATATCTACATTCAAATTGTTTCATATATTTCTTCTGTTGCAGGCTCGTATAGAAATTGTGAATGGTGAGCTAACCATTCACAGAGTGCAGCAGACGGACTCAGGAATGTACCAGTGCATCGCTGAAAATAAATATGGAGCAGTCTATTCCAGCGCTGAGCTCAAGATTTTAGGTATACATCATTATCTACTTACCTGTTCTTTTCAGACCAGTGTATGACACACATAAGAGTTCTTATATTATATTATTAAAAATATTTAGAGTAAAATCTTAAGGTATCTTAAAGAGTATTCCTGCATACAGTAATAATAGCAGGAATTTATTAACGCAATTTAAGAAATAAAATCAAATGCTAACTATTCAGCTCTTTTTTCTGTGGATATTTGTAAGATATACAAAATTGTAAATTTGTAAGTACAACTGAATTAACTGCAACTGTAAAGTTACCTTGAGTAAATAGAACTCATACCTGAATGTTATGATGTAACTCTTGGGCTCACAAAGGCATTTTTGATGCCTTGCAGTAAGTATAAAATGGAGCGAGTATTGGCATGTGAATAAGGCCGAGGATGATCGGAGCGGCAGATTGAAATGCAAGTGAGAGACTCTGAAGTGTGAGATGTGCTGATTGCCAATCAATGGTCCCTGATTTAACCCAGCCAGGGGACGGCATGAATAAAAGAAGGACCTTTATATACACCCCTGTCTGCACATACCAAGGCCAGCATGACCAGGAATACTTCCATAGTCTCACCAAGGAAATTACTTAAGGCTTTTTCAATGTAGGAAGCCAACAGAAGAAATGGGATGTCTCTGGGAGCTCTGATGAAGTTTAATGAGTCTATTATGATCTAATCCTCCTCTCTATAATTTGTGATTGAAGCGCGGTGCTCATCATTGTATCTATTACAAAACAAAGCAAGTCTTCAGCCAGTTATCAGCGCTCCTTATTTAATCAGAAGCCTGAATTATGAACAATGGTATGAATACCACATTGCACACTTGAAAGTAAGAATAATGGTGATTCAGGAAAAGTAATGTCATGTGTGAAGTATTGTGTAAAGGTCCTAGAAAGCGGGGCTGGGAACAGAGAAAGATGTCCCAAGGGCCATAATACACTCAAGACCGTGGACTCATAGAGAAAATATAACATGCTGGTTCAGTGGTAAATCCGCTTTGATTTGATTTACCTGCAGTACTCCTCCACTCCAGTACATCCATGTACCAGTTTATTCATTTTGACATTTTCTGTTATTGTTTATTTGATTTTAAAATATTTGTCCCATCTTACTACATTGTGTGCACAGCATGATATTATAAATTCCTTCTTGTAAAAATGAGGATGACTTTATCAGTACCATACTAAGATCCACTGCACTTTGACCTGAACAGTTTTTTTTTCTCCGCCCATAGTGAATTATGGGATGCATTTACCTTGAACTGGAGAGATTAAAAGCCATAGAAACAAAGCACTGCAGACTTAAGGCTCGAGGGTGAAAACTTAGCGGTCGCACTGAATATCTGTCCAGTGTTGTGCTTTGATGGACTATTTTCTCCTTGTCATCTCCTGTGCTGGGACACAGCTGGTGACACCCATTCCCCTTTCATTTTTCCCTAAGGGACAGTTTGATTTACTGTCTGTATGGCATGCCCTTTTTGAAGGGGAATTGGTGGCATTTTGAAAAGTCTTTATTGCAAATGTCCTTTATGAAAATACATTTAAAGTTACATCAAAATATCTATTTAAAATGACACAAAATAACTTCACATAAATCCTTTTCTGATGTCTCTTAGTGTTCCTCTTAATAATAATAGAAGTTACAAAGATATTAAAATCTACCACTGTTTATATAACCTGGCCAATAAAACACATGAATGAACTTTTTCCATGTGTTTCCATCAATAACAATTTGTAACATCAAATAATGTATTTCTCTAAAAATGTCTAAGTAATCTCACTTTTTAAAACAATTTAAGAGAGTGTGGTAGTAGTTGTGGAACAACTGCATTCTTAAGTTGATGTTAGTATTGCATTAAGACTCAAATGTATTATTCAAGTTTTAGCCCATTCTTTTATAAAAGATTGATAAATGTTCTACTTAAAGATCAGTTTTAAAATACAGTGCTTGTTGGAGGCATGTTCCTGTTGTCTCTTAAAGAAGAAGCAATCTTTAATAAGCTTTCCCCTTCAGAGAAGGAGTCACCCTGATGCTATTTGAAATGTGTGATGAATGTTTTCATAAGTGAACCCCCCAGACATGTCTTCTCAGTGACCTGTGCTCTGTGGGGATGTCCAACAGCAAACACTATCAGGAGAGATTACATGGATAATAAGCGCCCGCAGATGAGCGATCACCGGGGGCTACACAGGGCACCGCCTGCCCTCATGCCTCTGATCTTGTCCCAGATCTGGCTCCACTGGGAGGGCAGAGCAATAAGGCTATACTGCTGCTGCCACCACTGCCACCAGCTCTGGGCCTGCTCCTATTTTGATTAAAACAAATACACACTGCAACTGCTCTGTTTTCAGATCCTCATGGTGCCTACAGGGACCCTTTGCCACTCAGCCGAGCATTCAGGCTCAGAGACACAAGTGTTGCAAGGAGAGAGGTCGGCCTGTAGCTCCACATGGGATTGAACTGTCATTGTTTGTAACGTCACAGATAAAACATCATTCTCTATTTGAATAATCACAACAGACAACGCCTCAGAGCTGCTGCTTGGCCTCGATGTGCAACACGGCGGAGTTTGTGCTACAGTGTCCTCATCAGCTCCTCAGGCTTTCATTAAGATACTCGTGTAGATGTTGAGCTTGTTAATTGGCTATAATAGTTAAAGGGTGGTCTTATATGTTACAAGGTATAGAATTCATATTAATTAGGGAACATCAAGAGGAGTGTTTTTGTTTTTTTTTATTTTTTTTATCTAAAGGCCTATATTATGTAGATTTAGATAAGGAAAAACCTGCAGACTCAAGTATATCTTCTTTATATATTGTTTATAGGCCTATGCTTCCTTTCGACACTTTTTGTTATTCTGTAAAAGGTTCTTCTCTTATTCAATGGTATTAATTGAATAATAGTAGTTACAAATTTACCTGAATGAATAAAGTAATAATTAATCTAGGTGGTGATTAAAAAATGTGTAGAAATGTATTTGGATGTGTGAATCACAGTGAAGATGATACTGACTGTTCTCTTTACTGTTTTTCTTTACTTTCTTACACAGCCTCTCCCCCCGTCTTTGTGCCTAATCCTATACACATTATTGCGACCCTGGGAAAAGACGTGCTCCTTGAATGCAAACCAAAAGCCTCTCCTAAACCTCGGATTATATGGAAGAGAGGCGACAGACGAATCGTGCCCAATAAAAGGTACTTACCTTGCACTTTTACTACTCACTGCGTCATTCAGGTTTATTTGGATTGCTGTTTACTCATGGCTGCTAAATGTGCTCAAGGACATTATAGTGTGAAGTGGTTTTGGATACACCTGGGTCCTAGTTCTATTTTTATAGTGTCTTTTCTGGTATGTGCGAGTGGAGCGGGTACCCTGTCTTTTACTGACCGTAGAATCCTACTCAAGCCAAGAGTGCATCTAGCCCATAAGACATCACACTTTCATTACTGTAGCTGAAATTAAGTGTCAAAGCTAAAGCAAAACACTGCAGGTCCCGGGGAAAGCTCCGGAGACTGCCTAGCTGCACCTCCCCTTCACGGCTGCTGACACTTTCAAGCGAACAATTGCATTTCACATTCACATGCAGTTTGATGCATCATCTTTTATGAGAAACATCTCTCTTGTGCAGCGAGAGAGGAGGGAGCAGGCCCAGGGAGCATCAATCAAAGTGAGCGACACCAGTGGAATTATCAGTCAGTGCGGAGCGGCTCAACTCCCGAGCAGAGTCCACGACCTGTGTTTATCAGGCCAGATTTAGCAGCCTGTTAAAAAGCCTGGCGCTAGGGCTCATATCTACTGCGGTTTCTACAACAACAAGGAACTAATCATATGGCTCCCTACAGGTGGAAAGACACTGATATTTTAGTGACTCAGCTGGCATTCATATATTCTTGTTGTTATTATTATATTTGTCTACAGATTCAGTTGTGCTCTATGAGTGGTCAGAACTTTAAAAATCCTATATTACACAAAGCTGACAAAGCTTTTAGCCATATTAGAATGCTGTTACCTCATCAAAAACATACCTGGAGTTGTGTTTTTTTTTCATTCACACATGTTCCTTTATTATTAGTCTGCCTATATCTTCAAAGCTCAGAATGCTCTGGTCCACCTTGTGATGTCATGAAATGGAAGTTTTCAACTTAACAGCTACCTTTTACCTTTTGTCCAGTAGACACGGAACTTGAGAGGTGAAGTCATCCACATAATTCTGGTGAAGGTGTACGGAGTTTAAAAACACAGTGGAGCACTTCCCGTATTACCGCATGACATCACAAGGTGGACCAGAGTGTATATGGTCTCTTTTAAACCTTAAAATCTCAGAACCAACTGGAACGCAGTTCATACTGGACATACTGTAAATCAAGATCCAAATATGAATGTTTGTTTGTTTGTTTGTTTGTTTTTTACTGTGAAAGGATGCCAATTTCCTGAACTAATTGGGGCACTTTAGTTTAAGCTGATGGATGGGAATAGGTTAGTGGTTGTGTTGCCCTAAAATGGTGATTAATGGCCCAAGCTTGTCTAAATCTGATAAAGCCTTTGAGGTATTTGTCAAATCCTTTCTAATCCATTTTTCAGTGTTGTTGGCCCAGACCACAAGAAGACTCATACTTGTTTAAACCAGTTGATCTTGTTTTTATCCAACCACAGATAAAGTCTTGTGTCAGAGGAGCATAAGATTTGTACCAATGCCTCTATGAAGATATTTAAAGACCTAAAATGTCATTTGGAGTGATGTAAATTAATTGCATGGATTAGTGCACTAAGCAGTGTCACCGGGAGGTAAAAAAACTGAATTTATCTGACGAGATGATACCAGGCGAGTTGAGTGGAGCTAAGCGTTTTCAAGGTGTGGGTCAGGGTGACTTCGGAAAAGATTTTCTGACACCTCGTGTGGTAAAGAGTCATAGACACAGACGGTCTATTCTTAGAAGAACAGAGGTCGGATCGAAGCGGCTTCACGTTTATCTGCCATTGACAGCTGTGTCGACTTAATGGAGGTTTGTAATTAACATGGATTTCCGCTAATGTTCAAGCCTTTTGTCTCTTAAATAGAAAGTATTAATCCCATTGAAAGGATGTGCCCGATGCCTTTTTTGACAGTCAAACACTGAGTCCAAAAGTTGTTTGTTCTGAGAAAAAAAAAAATCGTTTTACTGTTCTTTTCAAATCTAATGATAATGAAGCTATTTTCAAACTTTGTTGACTTTGATGTCACCTTACACAACAGTGACTTGATTGTCAAATATTTCTTTACAAATAAAAGGCTGGATGATTTGCATATTATGTATTGTCAACATCATCCTGTCCTTTCTGCCTCAGTGTCCTTGTCACTGTTGCCCTAATATAAAAATGTCTCCTGGCTGCAGATGCTACTGAAGGGTTGGTCTGGAAAATATCGTCACGCCTTTATGAGTTCATTTTCTGCCAATTTCATCATTTCACCAAAGATAAAAGCGTTCAGTGTTTTAAATAGGGATTAAATTAAACGATGGGACCGCCTCACGCGTGTCATTGTGAATATTTGCTGCAAACTGAAATTGATTTCTCCGTTGAGGAAAGTCTAAACATTTATTCCAGCATTTGCTGGCTGGTGAGAAAAACTAACATAAATATTGATAAGTTGTTTTTATTTGAATGCGAGGCCTCACCGCCCTTCTTCATCCATTCACACTATGGGGTATGATGACATATGATTTGAAGCTCTTCATTCTGTGCTTTACAAACTCAAGTAAATATTAAAAAGTGAAAGGATGCTTTTGCTGCATAAGGAGCTGTTAGACTGCAGAGTGCTGTTTATCAGGGCTAGTCTTTATGTGGCCGTCTATAGCACTTGTGTTTCCCTGCGGACACCCCACTGATCCGCTCATCTCACTTTGGCTGTGTTTGCTTGGAGCCTTTCAATGCAGCAATATTGAGGTTTTGGCAGTGCGGACTCTTGGTTTTTTCTTTTGAGAAGTAAAGCAATGTGTTTGTATCCCTTGAAGTAAATATATTATTTTAATGATGCATGTTTTTATTTTTATTTTTTATACTAATACAAATGACTGGAATTATAATTATGCTTGATATAGACCACTCATCTTGAATTGTAGTTCATTAAAGACTGCAGGCTATTGTTTACATTTGTGTTCTTATTATTTATATATATATATATATATATATATATATATTTTTTTTTTTTTTTTTTTTATTGATTTGCTGCATTCTATTACAAAACTTCAAACTTGTAGTTACTTCCTCACATGTTAGTAACTGTAGATTTTTTTGCACTGGGCTCAAAGACTGAAATAAAACTGACGATGCAACTAGTTATTTTTTTCCCCAAATCATTACATTCTATCTATTCCTATTGTGTACTGTTCTACTAATGACTTGTAAGCTCACAAGTACACCCATGATTGAACTGAATTGCAGCTGTTGCTATGCACTTGTGCTCATACCAGTATTGATTGTCTTTTCTCCAGGATTATGTTGTTGCGGAACAACACTCTGAGGATTGTTAACTCCAGCCGAGTGGACGAGGGCAACTATGT
The DNA here is from genome assembly GCF_026225935.1 of Boleophthalmus pectinirostris. Lineage (NCBI taxonomy): Eukaryota > Metazoa > Chordata > Actinopteri > Gobiiformes > Gobiidae > Boleophthalmus > Boleophthalmus pectinirostris. Next base: position 13,729,109 of record NW_026571541.1, on the reverse strand, counting down.
GTGCCGGGCAGAGAACCAGTTGGGCTCAGCGGAGATGACGGCCATGTTGTGGGTAAAAGGTAAGTGATGCCCTGGAGGCCTTTATTTTCTGCCAAATTAGCACAAGTCAGCCACCAGTAAATAGTCCCCAATGTCATTTTTACCCCCGTCTTTTGCTCGGTCTCCAGGAAATATATTGTGCTTACTCAACCGTGCACAAAGGCTCTCACATTCAAGAATCATATTACAAGGACACACTTCAACAGCAAAAAGGTGCAGACTTGTGGATCAGGATTGGAGTTAGATCCAAGTGTTAATTGTCACACAAGATAACATATAATTATGGAAATGCATTTTGTATACAAATATAAATGTTTAAAAATATACATGTATTAATAAATGTTCACATTACAATACTATTTTTATTGTAAATATACATAGCTAACTGAGTGGACTGTCATCATCTTCTAATTCTGAATGTAGTCTCTCACTGGGCTTTAGGAATGTTAGCTGGACTGCCTGTTTAGGACTGATACAGACACAACCATTCACTTCCACATACACTGTTTTGCAATTTAGATTCACATGTTCACCTTACAAATGCATGTAGCGGGACTTCCTGAAGAGCTCATTTGGTAACACAGGCGCAGTGAAGACTGTGTGTTAAAAAGGCAGTAGTTTGATGTGTTCCACATTAGTCCTACCTCGTGCCATAGAGTGTGTTTAACCTGGGGTGACAGTGCAGCAGCTTTGTGCTTGCAGAGGCCATGCGTGTGGAGTTGAACCCCAGCAGAGTGGAGGTGACTGTGGGGGAGAGTGTGGTGCTCAGCTGTAAAGCCACACATGACACCTCTCTGGACGTGGCGTTCCAGTGGTTCTTCAACCAACGACCCATCAGCTTTCACCAGGAGGGCGGCCACTTTGAATACATCCAGACAGTCAGAGCACAGGTAGAGCACTTTTGTTTTTGTTTTGTTTTGTGTGGCATGAAAGGACAGTGAAACATTTATTGATTTGTATGACTGATCACTTGTGATAACCCTTAATGCCTACTGAATAGATCATCTTGTGATAGTTTGTGGATTGTACATATATTGATGTGCTCAAATTGTCAAATTTGCACAGCTGTGGTTGCATACATCCAAAATACGTTTAGTTTCATATACTTTTGCTTCATCCTGTGTATTAAAATGTCAGTGAAAATGTCAAGTTTCTACTGTGTATTTTACATGAAATAAAAAGATACTAAAATTCATTAGTCATTATCTTTGAGATTTCTAAATTACATTCAGAATAGAGTCAGTCGTCATTTCCCAATGCTGTACTTTCATATCTATTAAGATGAATGTATACACATTATTTATTAGGCAGGAGTCCTACTTGAAAATTTCCCGTGAATTGAATTCCCCTAGGTCATGGAGTGCCCTTATTCATTGAAGGGGCTCTGGGAAAAGAGAATTTGCGGTGGCAATTCTTTATAGGCTCATTCTGAGCTGATGCATGGTTTGCAATTTTAATCAGGTTTTGTGCTAAACAGCTGCCTGTAGACCTTGAATTATTCTCAGTCTTGCCTTAGGCGTTTCTCATTTCAGGAAAATACAGATAGCCGGAGATTGTAGAGGCAAAGCGCACCTGAATTAAACAGTAGTGTCTCAAGCCACATAAACCACTTAGACATTTAAGGGAATAACACTTTTCTTGTTGAGCACATTTAGACACTCCTAAAACCTAACTTTTTATCTCCTGTGTTCTCACTGCAGCAGACCTCCACTGTGGATCTGATGATTAGGAGTATTCTGCTGAAGCATGCTGGGAAATATGGGTGTCGGGCTCAGACTAGTGCTGATACTGTGTTTGCTGAGGCCGAACTTCTTGTACGAGGTGAGTGTTCATCAATGCACCACTGCACTGTTTTCACACAGCCACTGATTCACCGTCCCCTTGAACGGAGCCAATGCCCTGTAACATAATGTATTCTTGTAGTGAATTTGTTTTGGAGCTTTTAGTCCATTGGGAGTCAGTTAACTTAAATGTCTTTGTTCAACTGTGGGCTATAGAAGAAATGTAGTTTTAACAAAACAAGCCTCCAATTACAAGCTGATGCTCGAGGTTTGCACATCGGTCACAAGTGCTCCTGGCCCCTTTTAACCAAGCAGGCCTATTTTATGGTCACTGGAAGAGTGGCCTACAGACATGTAGTGTGTATGCATGAGCACGCTGATAAGAAAAGTGATCACCCCATTTTCAGGCCATATCTGTTCAAGCTGAAAATTACATTCAGCAATTACAGCACATGTAGCTTCGGGTCTCTATTATCTCCTAATGACAAAGTTACTTTGTAAAATCTTGATTTTTGTTGTATTCTTACCGCACTGTCAAATACACGTGGGTGCTTTTCTGTTTATAACAATTTATAAAGTTTCCTCTGTCAAATCATATCTGCATTTTGTCTGTTTATCATACGTGTTTGTGTAATCTTACATATTTAGGCCCACACTCATTTGCTGTCTCTCTCTTTAGGAAGTGCTCCTGCATTATTTTAGAAATTAATATTGAAATACAAATGTAACAAGGACATATTACTCACCCTGTGTGGACAATTATGCCTTTGTAAAATTCTATGCTTTTCTATTCTTTGTGACTTTGATTTCCAACAATGTTTTATAACAATACAAATGAACTAAGGATAATGCCCTTTACCTTTTATTTTAATGAATAGGAAATGTGTATTTCCCCTAGTTTATTTTGATCTTGGTAATACGGAGGACATGTCCACCTTAGGGAATAATTGTACAGATGTGCGTTTTCTGCATTATCTGCATGAAGCACTCTTTAGAGAGATTGCATTCCCCACTGCTGCAGCAGATGAAATGCTAATACCTTGGACCCTTTGAATGGCCACTATTTGGCGACGTGTTCCACTAGTTTTCATTGAGCACACCACCTGCCAGCCTTTCATTTACAGCTGTTGTCCCCTGAGTCCTTAGACATTTGCTGGAGTTGCAGATTGGATGTACTTCTGAGTAAAGAGGTAAACATATGTTGAGCTGTACAAAAACACAACAACAACTAGCTCGAGTCATGCTCAGCAAAAACTGGCAGACTGCCTCTGAATCCCTGTCCCAAAAAGAAAGCTGCAATATCCTTTAATCAGCCACAAATCCTTGGCCGCAAATTTGTGTCAGAGCGGCTTCTGCTTGAATTCAGTGCTTCTTTTCTTTTGTTGTCCAAAATAACAACAGGAGATTTGTCCATGTCGTGAGCATGTAGTAACACACATCCTCTTAATGAATTCACGGCTGCATCCATTAGTGTGTCTAATAGCATCACAATACAGACCTGCTCAGAGCACGCCTGCTTCTGCTTATCTAGCGCCTGGAGCGAGGCTATCTGGTAATTAAAGCCCCATGTCTTGGCTGTCTCCTTGTCAACAGGTCCACCCGGTCCCCCTGGTGTGGTCATAGTGGAGGAGATCACAGACACAACAGCCACACTTTCCTGGACGCGTGGTCTGGACAACCACAGTCCCATCAGCACCTACAACATACAGGCGCGCAGCCCATTTTCATTAGGCTGGCAAACCGTCAAAACAGGTAATCAGTAACAAACCAAGTGCAAACTGTAGATCTAGCAGTTTAGTACGGGCACAGTATAAATCTATTCACTAGTCACTTTTTATAGTTCTTCTAAAGCAAGGTTTTACAACACAATATATACAGATGTTTAAGAGATGCAGTGCCAACAGTACAATCATTTATTTTATTTTTAAGAATCAGAAGCATTCAATCATACCTTGACCTGGGTAATTAGCTTTGCTCAGTATTTAGTTTGACATGTTTCAGAGCAATATAACATTTTTCATTTTTGTGAAACCTTGAGAATAAACTCTTCTAAAGTGATTATAAAATAAAATAATGTTTATGTTGGTGTATATATAAAATAACTGGCTTATAACAAACGGTTACATAGTGCACGTTAATAACAAATTTAGTTTAATTTCTTTCATCATCAAGTACTATTTGTTCCTGCCCCAAGCTAAAGTTAATGGGGAGAAGTTTTGTCAAGAAGGGCTGGCTAAATCTATGTACAAATCACTGAAGGAGGTAGATAAGGTGCTGTGAAAATTTGTATTCCAGATGTATCCAAAAACCCCATACTAAGATTATTTAACAAACAGAAACACAGAGTGACAACATAACACAATGGCAGATTCAGCCACATTAGACCTACTCCAGCTTAAATCCATAACAGTCAGTCATTCAAGTATAAATACAAGTCTTATACCTTTCACAAGTCTTACACAAATGCTCAGTTGATTTTCTTGGAGCACCATTATGACCCTGTGATGTATTTGTCAGAGCAGAACTTTGTAGACGTAGCGGAAAGGGCTTTGAGCTTCAACTGCACTTCTTCAAACACACGTATCAGCTTATGTTTGAATATCTGCTGGAACACTGTAATGTACACAGCTTTCCGTGTTATGCAAATTTATTCTCCCTCTAAAGTTGAAATTGTTTACATAAGAGGACCTTTGATTTATTTAGCTTAGGTTGATATGCATAATATGTACAAAGTCAATATTATATTTGTGACATAGTAAACATATTTCATCGTAGCTTGCATGATTTAATTGGACTTTGAATTTTGTCCACAAAGATTTTCTAATTACTCAGGACTGCGGGTCTTTGGTCTCCGCTGTGAAAATTGATTGAATACAGATTTGTTTTGTGTAATTACTGAACAAATCTGTGGAAACTGATTCATATTTAAATTTTTTGAACTTAAAAAAGCTCTTTTCCATTTTTTGAGGATTCTTGTATCACTACCATCTGTTTAAAAACTCGCCAAGTCCCAGTAAATTGGAAAAAAGGACTGGCAACTACAACAAAGGCGATCGTTTTCCAGTGGATTATATGAAATGGTGAATAGCTGCAGTACAGTAGAAAGGAATCCAAAATAATATGCTGATTTTTTTTTTCAGTTTTTTATTTTGCATTCTGGGCTTTCTACCACAAACCGTCAGCCTCCTCAGGTGAAATTATTTGAATAATGGTTGTGTTGATTGAAGTTATACAGGCTTGGGAAAAGGCTTGGGAAAGACACAAAAAGTAGATTATGAACTAATCTCGATCCATTAGTATAGTAGTAAGTAGTATAAAAAAAGGTCTATTTTTGTATATTGTTCCATGGTCAGTTTTTCAGGTTTTTTTGCATTCTCCACAGAGATCAGCTGAGAGGTTTAATCTATGAATTGCCATTACCTAAGACTGTATATATAGATGGACATTGCTAATAGTGTTCCAAATCAGAAGTGAGAATGGGTGCTATTTTTGCCATAAACTCTGGCTCCAGTTCAATTTCTACTGAAAAATCATCACCCCTCTCTGTCATTACTGCTGTCATGCTCCTCATTCTTACCTTAATATGTTTTTTTTTACTATTTTGTAATAACTGACCAATTAGGAATTAGGACTTTTCCTGAGTTTGGCTCCACTAGAGTTAGCAACAGGTTTGATTGGCAGCTATCACGGCCGGTTGCCTCCTGCCAAATCCGTGGTGCAGGCAGGAAGGAGCAAGCACCTTCAACAACCTGGCTCCAAATTCGCCGCTATTACTGCCACCCTCCATTGGCTTCATTTGGCCAGAGCTGAACACTGCTGGTGATGTGACGCTCCCTCAGTCCACTTCTATATCCAGTTTTTGGTCATTCCATTAACAGTGTTCCATAGTCACTCAGCCCTTCCACAGCTGTTTTATTTGTCTTTCTGTTGACACAATCATAATGCATACTTACAATTTGGCCCAGATGCCCTTCACCCAGTCCATGCCCTGCACCACCCCCTTGAGCCCACACATGTAGTAGCTGTAGGCCAGGCTGCGCCCCTGACGCAGAGGTATAAATCAGTCTTTACATTGAGGCCAGCTGACCTCTATGTAGGTGGAAAAATACCCATACACACCACACACGTGGATGGAGCTAAACTAGGTCCTGTTTTTCCCGTGAGCAGAGCCGGAGCCTGTGACTGGGGATCTTGAGTCAGCCGTGGCCGTGCAGCTTAACCCCTGGGTGGAATACGAGTTCAGGGTAGTCGCCAGCAATGCCATTGGGACCGGAGACCCCAGCGCTCCTTCCAGAGCTGTGCGGACTAAGGAAGCAGGTAATAGCTCCAGGCTTTACTTGTTATTGTTATTTATTATTAGATTCAAGCCAGACCTGTGCACAATGCATTGCTGTTTTGCTATTTGGACAAGTCATATCCACATTGTTTATATTTTAATTAGGAAGGGAGCCAAATGTAAGCAGCTTATGTGAAGCTTATGTGAATTTGAAGAGTTGAAGATTTTGCAAGGACATTTAGTGAAATTATTTGTACAAATTAATGTCATTGTGACTGTGTGACATATTGAAATAGGACTGACTTGTTTTTGTTTTTCTTTACTATGTAAATGACTGAAAGATTTGCATATTGTCTCCATTTTAGGATAGATAAAGCCCAACGTTAAACTTGGCACAAAATTGAAGTCATTTTATGGAAGCCATTTCAACCATTTTCAACCAAAACAAACCTCCTGCATAAGTAAAGCCTTGTTTTCTTTGGCCACCACCAATATAGATGAAGCGTTCAGTTGAGTCCCAAGTGAAGACAATATTTATGATGAGCAAGAATTCACTGATATATCTTGCCTCACTTGCTGCTCACTCCTCGTTGACAAAATGAAATAATTACAAAGGTCAACGGTCATTTGGATGTGGCTTATTTAATCTGTACTATCGTCTCAGCATGATTAATAGACTAATTACTGTAACCACATGCTGATGGGGTGATCTATCTCTAACGCCGTTCTCTGCAATGTGCAAGAAACAAGTGAGATTTTCAACATACTGTATTAATATTGTTTAATTTAGGATGAAATTGCTCCGATGTGGTCACTTACAACACTTAACAACCATCAGAAGTGTTTCAACTCATGTTTGGAAGAGAAAGTTTAGTGTCAAAAAGTCAGTGATGCATTGTTGACCTTTGTATTTCACACAGTCCCATCAGTGGCACCAGCCAACGTGAGTGGAGGGAATGGCCGGCGGCATGAGCTTGTCATCTCCTGGGAGGTAAGGCGTGTTCCAGCTTTTAGACTACAGAAAGGGCACAGCAACAGGTCCTGGACACTTTGGTTTGAGTCAAAAACTGGTTCTATAGTTATTACCTTATATAACACCAGTCTCTTGCTACTTTTGCTACTTGTTTCGAATGTATTATTACATTTTGTTTATTTTTGCTCTTTGTTTAGGCCTGTCATAAAAACAAAATTGTAAGCATAATATATTGCTTCAGAAATATACTGCCATATACAATAATATTGAAACTATTTTATACCACTGTCACGAAGCAAGAAAATTATTATTATTTTTTTAAATATATAGTAGTATTCACTAAAAGGCCTGAGCTGTAACCAGTAAAAGGCAGAATGAACCCATAATTAGTCATAACAGTTATTTATTCTACTCTGGACAGCGCAAATTATATTACTATATAAAATAGCAAAAATCTTGCCCACTATTGCAAAGAAAAAAGTACCAATGATAAATATTGAACCCCAAAATATGTTGTTCCAGCTTTCATATATTGAATGATAAATCAATAATTTTCTTTTTGTGACAGGCCTATCTTTGTTATTATTGTGATGTGTGAGCTACTGTGTTCAAATAATTTCCTTTGTAGATCAATAAAGTTTGTCTAAGTCTTAAGTCTGCACAGGCTGATGTAAATCAATTAACATTTGTCAGTGTTAGCGAAAAACTTCTAGCAGTTTTTGAGCAGTTCAGTTCAGAACTGAAGAAGCAGCTTGGATGAACTGTGAAACCTCGATCAAAAAAAAAATAATTGTCCAGTTTACAGAACGGAATTTCTCCTTTGGTCTGCAGGGTTAGTAGGTTTATAAGAAGCTTTTATACTAAAATAGGAAAGGGTATTTTGTTAAGTATTTGTAATGTGCTATTTGCAACTCTCTCTGGCTGTTAGTTAGTGCGCTGTGGCATTTTAGGATGTTATTCCAAAATTCTACGAGGGCTAATGTTAAAATGCTAAACAGGCTTTAAAAAAAGGTGCAAACAGTTTCTGTAGTAAACAAACATTTTCTCCATAAACATTCATGCCAAGATGCTATTGCTCTGCTTATTGATTATAAATGATGATTTATATTTTATTCACTGTTTCAGATTTAATCAAAATGCTATGTTGTATTTTGTATATTGAATGTATAGAATTACTTAAAATATCTGTCTATTTGATGACACTTGGTACTTAACATTCTGGTTGCATAATTTCGAGATACTACGTTTTAATCATTCACAAGCAGAAAATCTTTAAGACACAAAGGCAGTGTGCTCAGATGGGTGTTCAGAAGCATCTAAAAACTGGGGTATTTAGTCAGTTCTTTAACAGTGTACTCAATAAAATCCTGCATTAGTGTCACATTCTTCATAATACGCAGGCAATTAAAATTCATTCCTGAAGCATACTAGAGAGGAAGTAAATATTTGCTACACGGCACAGATCCAAATAAACAAGTCAGAGCACCTGCATAGGGATATTAGAAAACACATTTTTTTTTATTGAACCTATCCAGAATGCTTAAACTTATGTGGAATAAAAGCGGGATTATGAGATTTTAAACACGCAAAAACTACTTGTAAACTGACACTTACGCATTCCCCTTGACTCCAACTGTCTTTGTAATAAATACAGAAAAAAGGGCATCATATTCTAATCTTGTAGAAAATGTCATTTATTAAGAAATCTTCACCTGATTCTTGGGAATACATGTCAGATGTTATTAATCTTAGATGACTTGTGGCTAAAATCACTTGGGGTTATCTTAATAGCTGGTGTTTTGTTTTGTATTGGATAGGGACTTGGTTTTTGGTTGTCATCCTTTTTCTTCATCTACAAAGAAAAATGTAATTTGAATCTGCAGTGCTGAGGTGCATTCTGAAAGCCTCAGAAATAAGGTCAGTTTTATTATATCGACTTTTGCTGTCTGGTTGCTTTGAATGTCACTATAGATAGTAAACAGCATCTTCTAATCTGTTTGTTTGATTCATACTGTCTGTGTGTATAGTGTAATAATTATGGTCTTCATGTAGAGTGCACCCACAGAGCACACAGCAGGAGACAGTCTGCGTCAAGCATGTTACTGAAAATGTGTGTATTAGGGCAGAAACAGCAGGGGAGGGCTTTGGTGGATATTAACGCTTTGTACATATCCTTAGTTTGAATTGAACTTGTGATTTGCGTACACACAGTTTATATGTAGCATTGTACGAGGAAAAACACATTTAAATTTGGCAGTGGAACTAAATATACATTATTCGTAGGAAGTATCTAGGGAGAAGGGATGTTGAACACTCGTGGATCATTATTTGATATTTTGCTGACGGCTAAAGCTTAAGTGCATCGTTATTTTTAAATGGGAAATATATATTGAGTGAAGTAGATACAGTTTATGTGGACAATGGTGAAAATTTTAATGTATCGGAGCAGTGGTGTGTACAGAAGAATAGACATTGCACAAACATAAATTATTTTACAACTCTACAACAGAAATGACAAGTGAAAACAATTAGAAAATAGGTAAAAGCTCTTAAAAGTTGATTGTTCATAATATGTCTGCCTTTCAAAGATCTATACTGCGCTACTTTCTGATCTGTGTTATAATGTAGTTTCATCATCACAAACATACCTGGAGTTGTTTTGTTTCCACCACACATTTAACACACAAGCCCTGCATATTTAGTCCTTCTCTCAAACAGAAAACACTCTTGCAATGTCATGTAGTAATACATGAAGTGATCCACTGTGTTTTTAAACTTCATACTAGAATAATTTGGCCCTGAAATATCCAACCCCTGCTAAACAAAAGGTAAAAGGTACCTGTTAACTTGAAAACTACAACTTTGTGACATCATAAATTAGAAGAGAATATTCTGAGCTTTGGAGATGCAGACAGACTAATACTAAAGGATTAGTCCAACATGCGTGACACAAAACACAACACCAGGTATGTTTTTGATGAGGTAACAACACATCTTATAAACGTAAGGTCAGCTATTGTATTAGGTAATCATCAGATGTGGCCCAACATTAATAACAGCACTAAACAAAAAATAGATAAAAAAATAAAAAAATTTTAAATCATGACAAACCACAGGCACCGGAGGTACACATAAATCAGCGCAGACCAGCAGACATGGACTAAACCACCCAGGTGTGGAGACGCAGTGTGACCCAGGAAGCACTGACCCCTGTGATAAGCAAAGCATTAGAGACCCACATTATAAGCATGGGGATAACTCAAGGGTGGAGGTCGCTGTCTCGCCTGCTCCACTGCGCTTGGAGAGAAGGTCTTTGGAGGTTAAGGGGCGCAGGTGAGGGCCCATTGTGAGGACAGAGTGACCCCAACGCACTGCAGAGAGAAGCAATGTAGACCCATCTGGCATGTGCTGTTCCTGAGAAATATGTAAGGCAATGAGAGTGTATTCAGGTCCTTGTGGAGATTCTATTTTCTTCAAAACAGAAGTTGAATTACTACAAACAAAATAGTCTGACACAAGACAAATGACAGAACACATCCCGGAGGAAATTAAAGTGGTAACAGCAATGCATTCTTCTTAAAATGACTCTTTTTACTGTTGAAGCACTTGTTTTATCATAATATGAATTTTGAAGTATATGCAGAAAGCTATACAAGCAAAGCAAATGAAACACTAGGAATGAATAAAGAAATTATGATGACTAGTAAATTAGCTAAGTGAGGTGAGACTAGGGCAGGTCAGGAAGAGATCACAGCTCATTGCATATTGAACAGATCCTTTCTTATTCTGTTGCAAATGTGTTTAACTCGGCAGGGCAGGGGTCCAGGGTTTTTATGGCACAACTCAGTCGCTTATGTGGCCAGATGAAAGCCAGCCGGGGCTTGTACCCACAGAACAGCATTAGCCATGGGAGTGATTAAGATGTACTGTATTTAAATGCAGTCCCACTGGAGAGACCTAGCAATGGTGGTTCACCTTGAAGTTCAAGGATGTTAACAATGCATCAGAAGGGAGTATGTTCAGTCCAAATGTGACATTCAAGTGAAGATGTTATAGATGAACTGTTGGACAGCTGAGCATAGAGGCAGGCTCAGGCCACAGCATGCAGTGAATCACATAAGTAAAAGTGGGAATTTGTAATTGAGATGAGGATATATTAACAGGGGAGCAGCGAACAGATGTGCAGGGTACTGACAGTTATTCTTGTAGTTATTAAGTATGGATGCCCAACTGCCACTGGGACGATAACCTTCACATGAGGAGAAGAGCACCTCTGAGGTGCATTATGGGAGATAATGTCCATTCCAGATGGGCTGTGTTTGGTGGTAAACCATTGCCTATTTATAACCCAGGAGGGCCATTAGCACAGCTAATATTACACTCACAACATCTTATAGGACACTGCGCTGGCACAGTGGCCCAGATACAAAACCCAATAACTGGAGTCTGGTTAGTCATGAAACATTTGGTGTGCGATGCACTCAATGTTAAAATGAAAACATTTTTCTAACACTGGCAGAACACTGAGGAATCGAGGTATTTTTTGTCTAAAGTGACAATTAAGCCAAGTACGCTATAAGACCTGTCACAGTTTGACAATAAAATAACGTAATGTAATGTAGCGATGAAGTGCCTATATGTTCACACTTCAGTTACTAAAAGTGACAAAAGAAACAGTTCTGTCATCTGTCAGACACTGGAGCTGATGTGGGAGTGTATCACTGACAGGAAAGTGTCAACTTAAATCATGTTTTACTCGTCAGCATTACAAAACTATTTTTAATCTTAAAGGTTTCTGGAAACACTGAGGACTCTGATAGTGATCAATGCTGTTGGACATTAAAGTAGAAGGAGCAGGAATGTTGGCCCTTTTTGGCAACGGTGCGAGTGAGAGCTGGGTGTGAGCAGCTCTGCCTCTCCACTCAGCTGTGGCGAGTTGTCAGCGCTCCGGACGGCCATAGTAGGCAGGGTTATTAAGCAGGATGAATGACTAAACACTCTGTGCAGCTTCATTCAGGCGTCTCATTATAGTGGATGGAGAGAGACAGCTTCTTCTCCTGGAGCCACTGGGAGGACCATTAGTGATGCCCCCACAGTCAGCCAGCCGCACTGAGGCAGCCAGCCCAACAGTCCCCACACGCACCCACCCAGCGCAGCTCACTTTGTACAGCACCCATTTACACTAAATACACACTCTTTTTCGCCATTTAGGGTTGTTTATGCTTTCTGACTTAACAAAATACTTTTTTAAAACCACAGTCACACTTGGTTAACCAAACATATTCAGTCATTAATGAGGGCTGAGAAGTCTATGGAGGATAGAAGTAAGCTTCAATTCACATGGTTGACCAGTCAGGGATCAAAGCCATAAACATTTCTCTTTTGCAAGACTAAAAATCAACTTCAGTATAATAATTTCTTTATTTTATACTTTTGTACTTAAGATACTAGTAAACAGCAAAGTAGATAACTGCTTGTAATAATGGAAAATGGATATCACCCATGTAGCTCATTTTAAAGCCTTCTTTTTTTAGATCTAATCTTCATTCACATGCTACCATTTCAATTCCCCAAGCTGCAAGTGTTTTTTTGTCTTAACAGGCTAATTTGTTCATGCTGTTTTTTAAAAAGCCCCATATTCTTTGGCAGGTCTTTAAAGCATTGCCAGCGCAGATAATAACTCTGATAGAAGCTAATTCACTTTTGCTGATCATCCTTGTAATTAGGCAGCCGTAGTGATTAGTCGTTGTTGGGGGGAAATAATTAAATAAATAAAGTGAACTACATCTGCAATCGGGCCATTTCCCCAGTAGACTCAGTGGCTCATTTGGACGATCCCTTAAGGGGGGACAATATTACTTTGAAGCTCATGCAAATTAGGCATAACAGAGACTGCCACGGAGATCTTGCCAAAAACAGGTGTACAGGTGTTTGTCAATTATTAAATTTAGCCAAAGATTTAATCCCCGTTGCTCAGTCTTTAATTAAATGGGAGCTCACTTAATAAATTGGCATCTGATTTGATTAAGGAGCAGCTGTGGAAGACATCCCCAGGTTTTACCACTTCAGGCTGAACCACAGAAAACGCACTGGAGCCAGCGCACGAAAACCTGTGTCCCCCAAACCCAAACTGTCAAACATGAGAAGATAAATAGCGGCATAAGGGGCACAAGAGAATGAGATATGATTTGTTTCCATTACTCAGACTGCCTGCATCTTTATTAACACTGGCAGACCGTTACGGCAAATGGATAATAAATTGAAATCTGGTTAGATGAGAATACCTTTGAGGGGGAAATTCGTGTTTGGGTTTTCTAGTTGGTGAGAAGGGCTGCTTGACTTTAATAAGCTCTTCAGATGTGGAATTTTTTTCTTTTTTCATGTTATTTCAGCCAGTCTCCGAGGAGTTCCAGAACGGAGAGGGTTTTGGTTACATCGTGGCGTTTCGGGCCAATGGGAGCAGAGGATGGAAAGAGAAGATGGTGACTTCAGCAGATTCCACCACCTATAAATACAGAGATGAGACCTTCCCTCCACTAACGCCTTTTGAAGTAAAAGTTGGAGTGTACAACAACAAAGGAGATGGACCATTCAGCAAAGTGGTGGTTATTCACTCTGCTGAGGGAGGTTCGTATGTTTTTGTTTTGTTTGTTTTTTTGTTATTTTAGACAGTTTTTTTTATATATACTAAAAAATAATACAAAATATCATCACTTTAATAAATTAATAAATTCATTAATACAATTGGAATTAACATAATAAAAAATGAGAAAGTTATTTTATGTTTTAAAAATTTTACATGAGCCACTGAAATTATTTGTGGAGGTGGACTGAGACTTAAATATCACAAAAAAAGCAAATCTATAAATATTTAGTTCATTTATTTCCTTTTTTATTTAACATTTTTAGTTATGCTTTGCAGTAGTATACTAAAAATTACAAACATATATTGGTGACAGTTTGTTGCCAAAATTTTAAGAAAAAAATAAAAAATCCATTAGGACAAAACACCTTAGTATGGTATTTTGTGGCATAAAATATTCCTAAATGTTTCACAGAACCCAGAGAGGCTCCATCTGATATTAAAGCATACAGTGTTTCTTCGTCTGAAATGAAGGTCACTTGGAAACCACCAAACCCTGGTCCTGGAAGACCCAGAGGATATGAAGTAAGAGAAGGTTCATGTATCTTTATAAACACCAAGTTACCCTGTCTATTAAAAAAACAACCTTTCAGTTATATAGAAAAATACTGGTTGAAAGTCGGTGTACGTTGTAAACTAATTCATATTTTAAATAATGAAACGAATACTGTCAATAACATATTTTTCAAACTGGTGTGCATGAACCCCCTCTTGGCATATTTGAGCGCTGGTATTTGAATGAATTTAAAATTTTTATTAGTCAAAATCAATGCCACCAACTTTGTTTAGTAAAATAACAAGGACACAATATTGACTGCAGTAGTTTGGCATTACACAACTTTCAAACTCTCTTTAACTCTGCTCATTAAAAAACCCTTACAATCTATTGGTTCATACTGTGCAAAGACTATAAGCTAACCTTCATCTTGTTTTCTGTAGAGTTTTTTGTAGTAAAGAGAACCATAAACTTATCTTTCTAAGCTCAGATCTGGGCTGTCTTTACCACTGAGACAAAAGCCTGATCATAATTATAGGTCTGAGTGTTTATACAGTACAGTAATATACCTCATAGGCCCTTATGCAGTCTTGATGATCTGTAGGTGTAAGATTGACACAAATTTATATTTAAAGGTGAGCTACTGGAATGATGCAGAACAGGAGGAATCTGGACAAAAACAGCGGACTGTAAAAAATGAAACTTCGATGGTGTTGTCAGGACTAGAGAGCAACCGCCTGTACCACATCACTGTTAAAGGTTTCAACAGCATCGGCCAGGGACCTGCCAGTGCCGCTGTCACCGCCCGGACGAGGAAGGCCCGTGAGTGCACTGCTGACACTAATCATGCATTACTATATCAGGAAACCGAGGTTACATGTTAAGTTGGCTCAATGTCCCCTGGTAAAAAAGTGGCAGTAATTGACCTAGTTGGCTGAAAACTCTGTTGACAGGATGTATTTCCATGCACTGACGCCTGTGTTACTTTCCATAGCTCCAACGCAGCCTCCCAGTAACCTCCTGTGGATTCAGGAGGGCAACAACGTGTCTCTGAGCTGGACTCCTGTGAAGGCCAAAGACAATGAATCTGATGTCATCGGGTACATGGTAAAGAAGTTGCCTGTGGCTTATAATACACTATACAAATGATACTTTGTAATAGAAAATGCACCTTTTGCATTTTCTATTGCACTCATAAAAGTTATTTTTAAAGGTGCACTGCATAATGGTTCTGGTGGACGGTCTGCCACCTGCTTTTCTCCATGAAAATGTTACTGCTTTGTCTAGAATGTTCCACATTATATATTGAACGTATCACAAGAATTTATCACAAGGGATACAAGCAGGTTACAGCACAATGCTGCATTACAATTCAGACCTGTGGCGAGTCAACTCTTATTCACATCAGGAATTATTGTATTTTTAAGGAAAAGAAACATTCATAATGAATAAATGCCATACCATGGAACATTCCAGGCAAAGCAATAACATCTCCCTGGAGACAAGCAAGTGGTGGACCCTCTATGAGAAAAAATGCTCAGTGTCTACCTTTAAGGCACGATTTCAATAAACCCGAGAGAACATAAATAATCCGAGAGAACATAAATAATCCGAGAACAGGATTATTTGGATATGTTATTGGTTTTTGTAACATACTCTTAGTTTAATTTTAAGTGCGTAAATAAGAAAAATATTTAAGAACACTCTCCCAGTGACTGCTTATTATTGTATAACACAGAATAACACACATGTTAGTTTTATCAGAATCAAATTGAAAGCGTTTGACAAATGTTCTTCTCATCCGTGAAATGTGATTTGACCTGTAATTATAGAAGCTATCATGCACTTTTACAGAGCAACATGAGTAACACAGTGATGTAACACACAATGATTATTTCAATTTTGTGGATCGATTAGCAGAATGAAATAGCCATGTACACTTTGTATCTGGCCAATTGTGCAATGTACCACCCCCTCCATGTTTCCTGCCCATCTCTGCTATTCATCCAAAAAAAGACTCAAAGAGGCTGTATTCTCATGGCACCACATTCTAAACGGCCCCCAGTTCAGTTGCTGTACAGTTTGTGGATTTTCAGTTATATTTTTGTTTTTACAGAAGCAGTGAATCTCCCATAGTGTTACAATATATAGCTCCACCTTTTCTGAAAATATCTTTGCTGCTATTTAGCCAGTCTGTTTGCCGATTCTGTAGGTGATGCTGAGACAGGAGGGAAGACCACACAACCAGATCACTAGGACCATCAACCCGTCCACCATGTTGTCTCTGCCCGAGGGAGGCACTTACATCATCGAGGTGCGTGCTCTGAGTGAGGGGGGCGAGGGCTCACTCAGCTCCCAGGTCCGACTGGTCACATCCTCCGGTGAGTCCGCAATTCTACCAAGGCACTAAACATTGTAAAGAATATACTGGGCACCATTTTATAAAAACTACACCTTAATTATTAAAGCATGAAAAAATACTTAATTCACAATGAAAAAATGATTCAGGTTTACAAACTACTTAATTAACAGTTAGGGTTAGGATATTATTTAAGTTATTACTAAGTCTGGATCATTTGTAATTAACAATTTGTTCATGAATTAAGTCTAAGGCTATTACAAATGTGTATGTGTTACCATACATTATATTAACATTTTATTTATTCATGATTATCTTAAGTTTAGAATTCATTAATACACTCCTTGATTCATAAGATAATTTTTGTCTATGATCTTTTACTTTTTTCCTGCATTTTCCATTAAAGATAAAAAAGTAAAATAAATAATTAATTTACACCTTAAAGTGCTCTTTTACTCTCAAGAAGTACACAATGCTACAATGAGACAGTGGGCAAACTTTTTTTTTTTTGGATGTTTTTTGGTATTTTTGGAACAAATCAGCTATCCTCTCTGACAGGTACCTATAAAACAATTTTAGAAACCTATTGTGTATGAGACCCAGTGTTTTTCTATGATAACAAGTTAACATCTATCCATAGTGTTCTCACATTCTCTGTGTCTAATTGAGGCACTGCAGCTGCTGTAAGAGCCAAGTTTTCTTTGGCTAATACTCTTTTAATTACTTCTCCCACACAAAGCGTCCTATTCTTCCACAGACAATTAACTTCCAATCGAAAGATGAACTGAATCTTATGTGTGATGTGACAATAGTTGTTTTTATAGTCTTGCTCACTTATTCCCCAATTATGTTTTTTTTTTTTCACCAAGTCCAGAACTCTGCAATCCAGTCCACTCAAAATGTGCGGTATGATGATTTATTCCACTTTCACTACCTGTCTGATAAACAGACTCACATGTAGTTTTACATTATTCAATTCAATTTGTGTATAGTCCAATATCTCAGCCTTGCAGGGCTTTGTTAAAGGTCCTGTATTGCATAAAAATTGGCTCTTGTGAGCTTTAAGCTGTTAAAATGTTACTACCTCCTCAAAAACATACCTAGAGTTGTGTTTGTTTTATTCACATATGTTTGAGTTCCTCTTTATTATTAGTCTGTCTACATCTTCAAAGTTCAAAACAGCTACCATTTACCATTTACCTTTAGTTCAGAAGAGATTTGCAAGCCCAGGTCTGAAATCATTCAAACAATTCCAGTGAAGATGTATGGAGTTGAAAAACACAGTGGAGCACTTCCTGTAGTACCACATGATATCACAAGGTATAACAAGATATTTTCCTGTTTGAGAAAATAACAGTCTAAATATGAAGGATTTATGTGTTAAACATGTGTGAATGAAACAAAACACAAGTTCAGATATGTTTGCGATGAGGAAACAACATTATAACAAAGATCAGGAAAAAAAACAAAAAACAGAAAGGATCTGAAAATCAAACGATGAAACAAGAATCAACGAGAATCAAGCAGATTAACCATTATTCAAAGGAAACAATCAAATAGATAATGGTCCCTGGCCTCCTCAGTACTCAAGCCAAGTTTATGTATCCCAAAAAGGCCATTTAAAATGATGCTTGTTCTAATATACAGTCTAAGTAACTCACTATCAGGAGCCATAAATCTCTCAGTGGTCATGTCTTACCGGAAATAGCTATATTAATGAAAGATTTATTGAGATGAATGTTTCTGTTTACTTTCAGGAGTTCGAGCCAAAAACCATCAGTGCTCAACACATTTCCTTCGCCTGAATTTAACATGGACTGCTCTCGTGCTGGTTGCTCTGGTGCCTTCAGCGTTGTGGTGAGGCCGCAGTGCCACCCCATGCCCTCGGAGGGAGCTGCTCGTCTTCCGCTCCCTCGTCGCTCTGACCGCGAACTTTGGCCTTAACCATCCTGCAGGGCCCTTCGATGCGCCCAATGGGTCCCAGACAGTCTGCGCCAACAGCTGCCTGATTGCTCTCCTCTGTGGACATGACTTCCCAACATGGCGGTAGTGTTGTACTGTAGTGAACATTGTGAGGAAAAAATGTTTGACTGTTTACTTCGAAATCATATTGGTCTCTTAAGAACTCCTTTCCAGATGGCATACACTGGCTTGACGCTTGGCTTGCCGCGGACAGTTCTTGGAAAGCCGCGGTGCTTGTAACAGAGGGATCAGCTGGCCTGTTACTATCACTTTAAAACCCTGGTATACCCCTGGGCTGCCAAAATCACAATGCAGCAGAAGCTTGGTAAAGATAAGTGCATTGTTTATTATTAAAACAGGAGGAGGTGATTTTTTTATACAACCAACAAACCTTTCTCTTTTCAGACTGGATTTTTGTACAATGTGTTATCTTTAGAGAAAAAAAAACAATGGTGATGTGTGTCAGCTTTGTCAAACTCTGTCTTTGGTAGCAGTAATGCAAGGCCCGCTAATGACGGTCTACTGAATGTTGGTTTGTAAGGGAAGTAGGGAGTGGAGATGAACCTGTAGTGCCCAAATACATCATTAGACAAAGATAACTCTGTACGCACTCTGTGTCAGTACAAATAAATGTGATGTATATTTTTATATCCTCTTTGTATCATTGGATTTTATTATATATTTTTTCAACCATCTCATTGTGAGACAGATAAAAGGACCATGCAGAAATGATATACTTACCTGTTTCCCTTAGATGTTGCTGCTGACTGGAGCTTTCCCCAGCAGCTAATGGCTTTAAATGGAGGGGTATATACTGGACAATGATCAGTTACACAAAGGGCTGACTCATACACATACATACACTTCTTTCATTTGTTTATTTTTCCCCCAGACAATTCACGTTGGGGCATGATCACATTATCATTATTCAACAGATGGTCACATGATCATTATTCAAATATATTTCCAAAGTATGATGAACACAACAAGGATAAGCTATCACTTTAGAGACATGCCTTTAACTGTCACTGAATGTCCTGCAAAATAATGCATTAAAGTACATTAACACTCTGGTACACATTTGAGATTTTTCGCTTCTAACATCTTGAGTGTGTCTTTTATTGTTGCCTTAAAGTACATCAGAAGTGGCTTGTACATAAAATTTACTCAAGTACATTTAGTCATGTAATACATATTACCGTTTAATGGTTTTAAAGGTTACCAGCTAAAATGTTTAGTTTCTCTTCCCAGTGACAGAGACAAGCTTCTAAATACATTTACTTAAAATGATCAGTTTTTATTTAGACAGTGGCCTTGTTCACATTCACACCAAAATCTGATCTGGACCATTATGATTACTTAAATTACTTGTAAATCACAAAATCTGATCTGAGTATTCAGAGAGACCATGATAATAAAGAAATTTAATTATTTTGCTTTTTATATTTTTATGAAATAATCTTATAACTCCAAAAATCCTATATTAATCAGATTTAGCATGTAAACACAGCCAATAACTCTTATTGAAGTAGTTTCCCCAAAAACTTGCTTAAGTCTTCTTAGACCACTTTGTACTTCTACTGGTGTAATATTATTGCCAAACTATGCGACACGTACTTAATACAATGTTTGTTGCTCTACCAACTTCTGAAGTATATATGGTTTTGAGTGCCAGAAAACTTATTTTATAAAGGTGCATCTCAGCCAACAAGGGCAGTCTCAAAACTGTATGGTTCCTCCCTGGCTCCTCTTGTGCCTTGTCTGCAGTTAAGCCTTATCTCTGGCTGGGCAGAAGTCCAAATGAATTTGCCTCAAGTGTAATTAATGTTAGAAAGGAGGAGTGCTGGTGCATAAGCCTGCTGCTCCCATAGACCTTTAGCTGGATCTGCCTACAGCTCCCTGGTCTCTCCATTACAGAGTCACCCATCTCACCTGCCTCGGTTCAGTCAAGGGTAAAACGAAACACTGGAGAAAGCAGCAGCACCACCCATCCACAGGAGCAGAGGACGGACAGCGCCCCCAGCCCAGAGAATCCTGCAGACTCCCCTCCATCACACCGCAGTCTGGGTTAAAATTAGAGCTATTGGAGGTGGGATCGCAATGGGAGCTCCTCTTTGTAAAGTGTACATCTTTTCTGCTTGTAGTGCAAAGCATTAAGCAGCTTTAATGTGGATGGAGGGGTTTTGTGGCGCTTTTAGACTGTTCTCTGACGAAGGCTCTACAACACATACCTCCGCACAAGTGCTAATGTAGCGACCTTTAATTATTCATGCTGCACCTGTCTGAGTCGGTGCATCTGATTTATGATAATGGATGATGTAGCCCGCGAGGGGGACCCATTTGGTGCAGGGAGACAGAAGCTCCAGTGTCAGCAATTAAATCAAGAGCCCAAGCCCAGGTTAACGTGCACGTGCGCTGGTGAGGGCATGAGCTGGTATAGCCAGATAGTCTTATATGTTTTAATTTGTGTTAATCTTAAATTAATAGAAAAAATTTAAGTTATTTTTGTTTTGTAATGTGTTGAATTATTAATATTTGCTGTATTATAGTTACTGTTTTTTTTTATATGCAGACTTGGTTTGTAATAATAATTATGTATTCCAACTCTGAGGACCTATCAAATATAAAGATGAACTATGGAACTTTTCTTGGGAGTCCATCACCTGCTAGTACATGGGGATTTTATAACTTTGTTTTTATGTTTCACAGTGTGGTGTTGAACAAATCTACCTTGCCTTTATTCAATTACAGGTGTTTTTATGGCTTAAAAATACTTACATTTTTACTGTGAGCAGGTTTGTCAATAGATCCCCTCTCTTACTTAAGGTGGTGGTAACGTGCTTGTATCCACAGAGATAGATAAGCTTAATGCTACACTGTGGAACATTCCATGCAAATGCAAACATTTCTATCAGACAAGCAGGTGGTGGATTTGGGAAATGTTATGTTAACAATCACATAGTTAAATGTATTTTATGTTTTGCAAATACCTTCTTACCCAGGTATTTACTCACAGACATGTACATTTTATTAGGGATGCACGGGCTTTTTCAGTTCTAATATCAGTATTTTGACTTTTTTATGTATCTGCAGATACCCGATATTAAGCCATACTAGTGTGCAACAGAAAATGGCACTTATTGCCTTACAATACAGATAACTTATTATGCAAGCGACCGAGTTGTGTTGTATAACTGTTATTAATCCTTCAAATGACTACTAGCTTTGCATGAACATTATGAGATATTGTAGACCAAAATTAATCAGCCTGTAAATAGCTGCATCAAATATTGGCTTAACCAATATCATTGAACTAATATCCAATACAGTAAATTTTTCAGTATCACCACAGATTTTCGATACCAACAGTATCAGTATCGATTTGTCCTTACATTTTATAGCTTTTAACATTGACAGTGCTAAGTTTAGGACAGTAGGAAAACATGTTTTTATTGACCCATCCTTCCGCCCTAAACAAGATCTATCAGTTGTTTCCCTGATAAATCACAGGCATGTGTCAGAGTAAAACCCTAATGACAGCCTTTTATTTGGTGCCTTGTCATTTTGATGGAGCGGCGCAGTGTGCCTCCTCATTCTTCTCTGAGGACCATATTGTCGTCTCTGTTTTGGGAACAGCTGTGCCAGAGATCTGACGTTCTCACTTCCTCACAACTGCAACCTTTCAAAAGCTTTATTTTTGTATTGGTGCCAGTCTCAAGGGAGGAAAGGGGTATAAGGTAATAACTGGCTGACATAAAACCTGTGAGAAACCAATAGGTACATGATTTCAGTTGATTGATAATAATAGCTGTGGTTTAGCTCTTTTTTCACCTCCACTGTGAACCAATGGGAGCTGAGGTAGGTTTAGTGTGTTACCAAGGGTACAATAATACTATGCAATAACTGTGTCAGATTTCCAACCTTTGGGTCAGTAGCCTTCAGCCACTGAGTTATTTATGGGTTTACCTTCCTGTTATATCCAACATTGTGGGGACTTTTCCACTTCTAAAGATATTGTATTTACTTTTACATTGTCAATCACTACAACTATGGTCCTATCTCATCATATTAAAACTCATGGATGGCACCTAAAATGTGGTGTATAACCAAGGGCATAGGTTTGCAAAGGGACAGTGGGGACATGTCAGCCAATATTTGGTGAATACAAAATAGTCCCTACCAATATTTGCCATTTTAGTTTAATAATCAAAGCTATAAATTTATTCCAATATTTTTCCAAACTCAATAGTATTAATTTAACACATTTTAGTTCATATTTTGTTTATTAGTGATATGACAACAGGGTTACCCCTACCGCTATTTCATTGGCTGTAACAGAGTGATGTCATTAGTGGTGCCAGGAGCCTAAACTGGGAAGCGGCAGGACAGGGCCGCACCTGAAGATGGCGGTTTGAGTAGGCGTGAGTGAAGACGCTGTGCACCAGACTTTGCAAAACTTACTTGGCTTCATCTTCAATTAAACTTGCCTTATGATGAGTCACCGCAGAAAAAGAGCAACTATCACCACAAGTGCACCTCCTAAACGGAGCCCTACTCGTGCGCTGTTATCAGCCCTACTCTATTGACAATATTCATTGGAAAAATGTCTGGACATTACCTTACAAATATCTCACCACCAAGCAAAAGCAAATCTACAAATTTCTACATCACTGTTATCCAGTAAAGAATCATCTTAGAAGGGCAATGGACACAAACTGTACATTTTGCAAACTGAAAAATGAAACCACCTCTCACTTAGGGGTGGGGGGTATAACTACACAGCAAATTCAAAGTGGGCAGTTATTCTAATGGTAATCAGAAATTGTGTTTATATTGCAAGCATAGACTGTATATAAATGGACATAGCTAACCTGCTAGCCTCTGCGTTCCAAATAGGAAGTGAACATAGGCGCGTTTCCAGCTCCATCGACTCCATTGACAAATTCACTTAGTATTGACATAGCCATCGTCTCTCCTTTCTCCATAACTGCTGCTGTCAGGCTTCTCATTTTGGTGTTAAAATGTTTGTATTAAACTACTCTATATGATCCAGGTATTTTTATTTCACATTTTCATCTGTAAATCAATTCCTCTTCCTAATACGGAACTGCCTACAAATTCACCCCTATAACCGCGAGCCTTGGTGAGGACGCTATCGCATTCCCTTAGTCCAATTATTTATATAGTCAAGCTGGGTTAAGTAAACAGCCATATGCTCATGGCACTTGGATAAGTGCTGCAGAGACCTTCAATGAGGAAAAAAAATAAAAGTGAAAGGAGCAATAATATTTTTATGACTTAGGCCACATCAATACAAGCAGTAATTATGGCTGCTAAAAGGTCAAAGGTCATCTCCACATTGATATCCTAATTTAATACTCTGCTCGTCCGACAGTGTGAATGATTGGTAGACGCACACAAGCGCAAGCCCTTGATTACAGTGCCATATATCACGCGTTGTTGATTGAAATAACCTTTGATTTGAACAGAGACAGATGGAGCAGTGGAAACATGACATATCTCATAGACACAGGAGGCTTTCCTCTCCTCTGTTTCAAAAACCTCTCAATCTGTTTTGTACAAGAACAACCAGTCTGTACAACAGACACTAAGGGGAGATTAGATAGGAGCATAACACTACTCTATAGCAACCTCCCTTCTTGAACTCTTGTGTTCTTAAGTGGCAATTTACATTCTTGATTGAAAAATGATGTAATCACGGGAGTATATAGAGAAGGACGAAGGCTGAATTAGATTTTAATTTTATTTATTTATTCATTTTTGTAACTTTATAACAACAAAAATCCAAACAAATGCTGCATGGAGTGAAGACAACAATTAATTCAAACAGATTGACAGTTCAAAAATATTACATAAATGTGTTATATTAAAAAAATTGAATTATAAACACAAATCAATCAAACAATAAAAAAGTATGTTATAAAAATGCAGCTAAAATCCATTCAAATGTCATATGCACAACTATACAAAAGTACATTCACCCTCTGTGCACATACTGTATGTCAGTGTTAGGAATTTAGTAGAAGAAAATAATGCATGCTTGCATTGCATTAAAATATTTTTAGTGTGTGAAATAAAAGAATCTCTTGTACTTTAAAGATTCTACTTTCCACCTCTGCTAATGTTTGGTCCTCATTGCAGAATTCCTACAGAGAAAGGCCATGTCAGCGTTCTTGAATATTACAGGCACAGATCATTTCAGTCAGGCTAAATTCATTTTGGGTGTT
Source organism: Boleophthalmus pectinirostris (assembly GCF_026225935.1). Taxonomy (NCBI): domain Eukaryota; kingdom Metazoa; phylum Chordata; class Actinopteri; order Gobiiformes; family Gobiidae; genus Boleophthalmus; species Boleophthalmus pectinirostris. The sequence continues at coordinate 13,704,332 of NW_026571541.1, read as the reverse complement.
TATTGCTAATAGTCTCTGAATTATTGATGTCTGGTGACTGATTGTGTTGCAGATATGATCCTCTGCTGTGCTGGTTTTAGTTCCTTCTCTCTTCCTCACGGTTTGGGCACAACTTCCTGTATTTGGATCCTGGGTAAAGAATGGTGTGTGTTTTCGGATGTTGTTGCCGGGGGCAGTGGCAACGGCAGTGACAGAGAAGAATAAGAATCAGGAGCAGTGTAGTGTGTTCAGAGAAGGCACTATAAAAGACTAGCACAACAAGTCAACAGGCTGCATTGTGTCCACAGCATCCAGTAATTACTAAAGGTATTACTGAAGTTGTCTTGTGACCTCTACGACTAGCAACACTTCTGGAGAAACACTCACAAAATGACAGCTAGTTTTATTTCAGCCTGAAAATTCTCTACATCGCACTGTTTCTATTCCACCAATTCTCTCTTTGTGCAGACCAGATGGCGTACTGTGAGGAAAAACGACTTAAAAAAGGCAGGCTAATTTAATATATTTGAAGGCTTTCTCGTTGTAGAAAAAGCAGAAGTGTCACACTGAGAGGCCTCATTAGGGAGCTGCAAATTTAAGAAGAAAAAGACAAATGCTGTTGATTAAGTGTCCCTTTCCTTGTTAGAAGGGCTCTTGGGTTTTATTCAGAATAGCTTAATTTAAATACAGAGAGATTTTATTATATCATATATTTTATTCCAAAAAGTGTCTGAAATGAGGGCATACATTTGCTATATAATACAAGCTTACAAACTTATGTGACGCAATGCAGTAAAAAGAATGTTGCTTTAATTGAGCTTGATGATGTGTGTAGTTGTTTGAAGCTATAAATATATAGTCAGGCATTCCCTCTCATACTTTTGCTAAGCTTTATGAAACTTTTTTTTACAGAATCCTTTTCATTTCCCCTTATCCCAAAACTATATGCTTACACAGGCCCGTGTCCATTCTGCTGATAGTAAAAGCACTAAAACGCTAAAAGCTGCTGTGTAAGAGGTCCCACAGTGCATCCATCATAGTGTTTTGGGGAAAGTTTGTAGCCAGGTTTGTTGTGTCACTGACCAATAGCCACTTTTAAATCCTAAATCTGGACCTGTGCCAAATCCTCGCGGAACACTGGAGATGGAGATTCAATTTGAAAATCTGTCCGTACTTTTCTTCTTCACGGCTATTGTGAGTGAAGCACAATGGATGGATTTGTAAATCTGTGGATAATCTCAGTAGACTGTATAGAAAGCAGGGAGGGAGATTTAAAGGTGGACTAAAAGCATGCAGACCACCTCCATAACCTCCTAATCTCACATTCAGGCCTTATCTGCACACTCCCACATGTGCTGTTTAAGTGCACAGGGTTAGAAAGGGTCATAGTGTGAGTGCTGGTCACTACAAAATAGAAAATTCATAAGATTCAAATGTGCCTTGACTTTATAATAGTAATATATATAATGCACTGGTAGTAATAACAATTGTGTAGTGATAGTGTAGTAATAGTTACTAGCAGTGTTGGAAAGAGTACTGACTTTTGTACTCAGGTAAAAGTATAATCATGGCTAAAAATGTACTCAATTGCAACTACTGCTACCAAATTTGTTCAACATTCTGAAGTACTCATAAAAAATATACTAGTATGCTTTCAATTTAAGAAGCATTTCAGATCCAGTTCAAAAATTGACTCAAAGAATTCCATTTAACCAAAAAATGTGCTTACTTACCGTAGCAAGAGTATTTGCAATTAGTTACTTTCCACTCTTGGTTAGTTACCTGATAGTTTGCAGTTTTTATTCCAAGTACCACAGACACACAGTGCTGTCATGTCCTTGGGCAAGACACTTTACCCACTTTACTCCCAGAGTGGGCATACACTGGTGTGTGGATGTGTGAGTGCATCAGAGAGCTGGATGAATGGTTCCATGATGTTAAGTGCTTTGAGTGCCTAACACAAGTAGAAAAGTGCCATATGAATTTGACAGTTAATAAAGATACTAGCAGTGGAACTACCAGAAGCAGCAGTGTATTAGTGATTCTAGAGGTTTTTGAAGCAGCTTTAAAGGCCCTATATTACACAAAATTGACTCTTGTGAGATTTAAGCCACGTTAGAATGTTATTACCTCATCAAAAACATACCAGGCGTTTTGTTTTTGTTTTTCATGAGTACCTTAACTCTTTATTATTAGTTTGTCTACATCTCCAAAGCTCAAAACGCTCTATTCCTATACCTTGTGATGTCATGTAGTAGTAGTTTTCAAGTTAACAGCTACCCTTTAACTTTAGCTACTTGCTAGTATGTGCTGTCCGTTACATTACTTGTATTTGTTGTGTCTTACCATTGCCTGTATCTTTAACTTTACCATTGTTGGTGTGCTTATGTTATACTACCAAGCTATAACAGTGACTCTGTCTGCCCTTGTAATATAGTTTATTTCAAAATGTCTGAAAAATGCAAAAGTTTTTAAGTTTTCTTCTTCCCACTCCTTTTTGGGCAAAATAATAATAATAATAATAATAATAATAATAATAATAATAAATAATATTTTTTGTTATTTTCATTTCTATTATGATTTCACATGTTATATGTTCCATTGTATATGAATGTAAATCTTTACTTGCCCAAAATAATGCATAAAAAAAAATAATAATAAAATAAAAAATGGAGATTCCAGGGCTTAAATCATCCGAATGATTCCAGTGAAGGTGTCTGAAATTTTAAAACACTGTGAAACACTTCCTATAGAGAACCTGCAGTCAAGTTTATTTTGGCTGCCATTTTGACAATCCCGATGACAGTTGCTAGCATTCTAATAACATGGCTTCTCTGTGGTTGGGTCATAAATTCCCCAATTTATGGCAGCCAGTGTGCAAAATACGGGGGGTGACCCCGATTAACCCAACACCCCCTAAAAAACTTCAGACACCATCCCATACAGGGTCAGCCCGATGTTCCTCCAACTGCAAAACGTATCTATGTTCCCCGTTAAAACTACGGGCAGTCCTCATGTCAAGTTATCACCGTGAACTCATAAAACAGCAGCATGTACAACGTTGTACGCAACTCACCGCATGTCAGCCCGGAGTTCGGGTAACAGCAGCAGCCAATAGCACTAAAGATACAGGAGCATTCACTGTAGCTCGCAGCCTCTTAAGACAGGATTGGGGGTCCGGTCTTTGTTCTTGTGCCATCCTCCGAGCACACTGGTAGGTTGGTTGATAGGTCCAGAGGCTTCGTCCTCCATGTCCTGCACGCTGGTTCCGAGAATGCGCTGTGGACTGCAGGTCCGGGTGAGTTGCTCCTGTCCTCCATGCTTGAGCATTACGACTGGTTCTGAGGTGGTTCAAAGCATGCAAACAGAAGCGTGAATCCAGTTTGGTTGGTTATTTGTGGTTCTTCCCGGGGAAAGCGCTTCTCAGGCCGAGACACCTAACACCACACCTCGCTACAGCTCCTCTGTGTCCGGCCTGAACCAGAGCTGCTCCCGCTGGGTCAGGACTCTGGTTTAGATCTAGTCCGACTGTAGCATTTCTCACACTAGGCTACATGCAGTTCATTTTATAAGTTGAATCAGTTGAATAGAGCCTATTCAGTTAGGCTGCCTTGGTGTTTTTTCTTTTTTCACATTTGAGTCTGTATTGCTCAACAATTCGGAGATGGAGACCCCTGAATATTGACAGGTATTTCACACACTGATGGCAGTTATCCACTTGTCTCGTCTGTCAACTTCAACTGGGATTTGATACAACTGAACCCCTGTGTCTTTATCTCTCTGCTGATTACAGCTCTGTGCGCAGCACTTTTCCAGCATGTGTCTTCAAGTGAAAATTAAAAGGACTCCAAAATGTGTTAACTTTACAATGGTGGTCTATTGGAAGTGTTTTCAGTTTAAGAGAAAAAACTGCAAGGTTTATGTGTTAAACATGTGAGAAGGAAAAAAAAAACAGAACTCGAGGTGTGTTTATGATGAGGAAACACCATTATAACAGATCAAAAAAGTAGAATAGAGGTGATAAAGGTTGCAGCAGCACCGACAGAAATAGTTGAAAGAATTTGGAATGTTAAGTAGGTGTGAATTACAGATGCCAGTAGCAGTAACAATTTGTGAATGTAGGTTGCAGGTACACCCACATTCTCCTCGCAATTACAACTTTTAATATATTTGTACTAAAGTAAACTTTTATTCAGTGCAGTGAATTTGTTGTGATTAGTTGGTGCATTATTTGTACAGGAGTAAAAATTCTGTATGCTTTCCAGCCTTATTATTTACACCCTGCATAAACTGGTGATTATCCTGCTCTATATTTATCACATTTTTCTCCTATTCCTTAAACCTTTTCTGTGCTGCTGTGTACTTTTACAAAAAAACAAACAAAAAAAAAGACACACACACCAATTATCTGTTATTCGATTCTGTATCTCACCAAACATAAATATATTCTCTCCAAAACAAATGTAGCACTTTGCTCCAAACTCTGCAGCTTAGGCACCTCTTCTTTGAGCAGCGGCCCCAAACATCTCTGTTGTTTTGCAGGGAAAGTGTGATGGAGGTTCAGTAGCATGTGTCACAAACAGCACTGGCTTGTATGAGATTTTGACATTTGTCACCATTAGGACGTGAGAGATGCTGCTGCCTGCACAAGCCCAAATCTAATTGTGTTTCCTGGTGCTCACCTCTCCACTCAAAAAGGAAGACACCAGTCCATGACCCATTCCTCAAGCGCATTGATATCTCTGAGAAATCCATGGATCATTACCAGTCTGTGATCATGTGAACCAGCAGTGAATGTGTGCTGCAGATTGTTGTTTCTTACTGTGATTTTTGTTTTGATACCATAGATTGTACTGTATACTGTATATATATTAATATCATCATAGCTAACCCTCTAGCTGCCACGTTCCAAATAGTAAGAGGGGGGCTTCTGGCTCCATCGACTTCATCTCCAAATCATTTGTATTGAGAAACTGTCAGCCCTCTCTCTGCAATTGCTGTTGTCAGGCTCCTTATTTTGGTCATAAAATGTTCATATTAACCCGCTCTACTTGATCCTGATGTTTTTATTTTGATATTTTTTTTCTGTAAATGAATTCTTATTCCGAATATGGAACTTGGCTCCAAATTCGCCCCATAACTGGTAGCCTTTGTGAGCTTCATTTGACTGGAGACAAACACTGCTTGTCTATGTTAAGTAGAGTTATACATTCAGATGAGAAAAATAGTATTATCAAATCATGCAAATCATCAAATTAACTTTTTACTTTTTCATTGTATGGTTATTACTGACAATTTTTTTTTAGTTGCCATTCAATATGACATTGTGGTATGTGTTTCAGTATGATTTGCAGTAAATATTTGCAGTCACTTTTGTTAAAAACAAATCTAATGCTTTATAAACACACAAGAGTTACAGAGCAGCCTAACCCTATCATTTGGTATTAAAACATATTTTCACATTTTATAACAACAATCGGTTTGATGCCGAGTGTGAAGCGGCTGGGATGAAGATCAGCTCCTCCAAGTCCGAGGCCATGGTCCTCGACCGGAAAAAGGGGGCTTGCCTTCTCCGGGTGGGTGGAGAGTCCCTGCCTCAAGTGGAGGAGTTCAAGTATCTCGGGGTCTTGTTCACGAGTGAGGGGAGGATAGAGTGATTGACAGGCGGATCGGTGCAGCATCGGCAGTGATTACAGCAGTCGCTGTATCGGACCGTTGTGGTGAAGACGGAGCTGAGTCGAAAGGCGAAGCTCTCGATTTACCGGTCAATCTACGTTCCTACTCTCACCTATGGTCATGAGCTTTGGGTAATGACCGAAAGGACAAGATCGCAGGGTGGCTGGGCACTCCCTTAGAGATAGGGTGAGGAGCTCATTCACACGGGAGGAGCTCGGAGTAGAGCCGCTGCTCCTCCACGTTGAGAGGAGCCAGGTGAGGACGCCTCCCTTGGGAGGTGTTCCGGGCACGTCCCACCGGGAGGAGGCCCCGGGGAAGACCCAGGACACACTGGAGGGACTATGTCTTTCGGCTGGCCTGGGAACGTCTCAGGATCCCCCTGGAAGAGCTGGAGGAAGTGTGTGTGGAGAGGGAAGTCTGGGAGGCCCTCCTCAGACTGTTGCCCCCGCAACCTGACCCCGGATAAGCGGAAGAAAATGGATGGATGGATGGATGGATGGATAACAACAATCTTATAGCAAATGTGTTGCTATAAATGTGTGCTATAAATTTTATTTGCAATTTTCAACATACATTGAGTTTGTTTTTGTTTGTTTTTTAATACTGGGAGTGGGTTGGATAAATTGCTTTGATAAGTTCTCAAATAAACATATAAAAAAAAAATATATACTCTTAAAAACTTGAACCGTACTTCATCTAAACAACTTATTTATGTGTTCATACCATCTTGGTGATTGTTAATGGCAGATGCCGATGATTGACAGCATTGCTTTCATCAGTCTACCCCAGGGCAGCTGTAGATACAGTGCACCACTGAGTAGAAATTGATAAATAATGTAAATATAAATATATTTATATAAATGAAAAAAAAATATTGTAAAAATATCTTGTAAAAGTGCTACATAACATTATCATAAAAAGTTATTGCTGTCATATATGCACTAAAAATACATAAGTTGTTGTTTTGTTTTTCTACCTGTCAGCGCTAACATCTTAACTACACCATCTCTTTAAAGTGCACACTATGGTCTTATGCTCTAATACCTCATGTTTTATTCATCACCACCAGAGCGGATGACTTACAGCCTCATCAGTTGATTTAATGCAGTGTTTTGAGCTTGGATTGAGCCGATCTGACCCGTCGCCAAGACCTTGCTGCGTCCACCATCTCTCCATTTTCCACGCGGCAGACACTGAGGAGCTAAATACAGGCTTTATCCTTGGTGTGGAGCCTCACAGAGGAGGGGAGCGTTCAGTTCATGGCTTGGCCTTTCACGGCTTCATTGCCTACTTTAAGGTAAGCCCAGGTGCACTGAACCTTTGACGCAGCTGACATATTGGCTGATTTAAAGATTCCTCGGGCGGCGGGACATACTAAAACCTGGATCAGTCCAGGCAATCCAAGCATTCCCTTCAAATTGAAACAAAGTAATAAAACAGTAGAGGCCATGCTTGCGTTGCCTGTCAACTTCTTTTCCTGCTTTTTGTCCGAGTTGAAATTGGCTGGATTATAGCAAAATCCCATATTTGCTTATTTCAGAACTGATCCAGAGAACAAGTCCAAATCACTGAGTCTGATAGAAAAGTTTATGCTGGAAACAAAACATATGCATGAGTTGGGAAAATAACTTTTATTTATTATCATACTTATTCAGTTGTGTGTATTATACTATGTATGGTCTTTAAAGTATGACAAACAACCTGTCTAATAACAGTTGCTAATATATGAATATTAAACACATAAAATATGTATAAATGATATGGCAACAGGGACAAAGGCAAGTAACATGAATACACTGTGCATTATTACTACACAATATGGGTCAAGTGTTCTGCCCAAGGACACAATGATATTATTGTTGATACTCTTTGACACAAGTACTAACCAGATGCAACTATACCTAGCTTCTGAGATCAGACAAGATCAGGTATTGAGAAGATATGATCACTCAGCAAGGTGTAACTGTTAAAGAGAGAATACTTGAATTGTTTAAATACCATAAGTTTTAGTGCCTGTAGTTTATTAATCATTAATCTGATTAATCTATTAAATTACTTCTAATTAAAATAACTTCTAATTAAAAGAAAATGTTGTATCAATGTTTGCGTTTAACATAGCCTCAAGAAAAGCACTCCACACTCATGCAGCTCTTTCAAAATGACATCGCTGCCATTTTATTTTGCATATTAGTAAGAGAGAGAACATCAGTGATTCACATACACTGCCAATATGCTCAAGGCTTAAATCAGTCACATTTGACATTGTACACAAACATTTTTATATATAGCTTCTCTGCATCAAACAACCAGCCCAGTTCCTGTATCCTGCAGGACCATCTGAGGAGAAGAGGTGTACACGTGTGCTACAGAATCAATAGATGGAGGTTAAGGCGCTAAGTAAGAGCATGATAGATGAGACTGACACACAGGTGATTGAGCATGTCTCCTCCTGACACGGCTGCATGTAGATGTATTGGCTTAATTGGAAGCCAGAAGAGGTTTATCACTGGAGGTGCATGCAAGATCCACCAACGAAGAGAAATTCAATTCACATTTAATGAGGTGCACGGCCTAAACCTACAGAATGCTTCACATGTCTGAGGTAAGAGCCACTTGTTCCCTGCATGACTTTTTCTGAAACACAGTGATTAATGTCCTCTGTTTGACCTTATTGACTCCTGGCTCGGATGAGGAAATTGCTCTCAGGAGTGGTGCTCTTTAGCCCCGCTTTGGCCCAGAATGGCAGGTGGTCAGATCAGGTATCGCTTAGTGCTTGATTAGTCAAAGTAAGTTTCAAGAGCCCTAATTCTCTTTGATAAAGTCCAAAAACATAGAGGAACATTAGGACACATAATACAAAGTAACTATATACTGTACAAAATATATATGTATCTGTGCCTTATTGGTTTGTATATAAACATACATTGGCCTTATCTGCCTTCATTTTATTTATTTGTCACTTGCTGTGTCAAAATGGGATATTATTGTGATATTAAAGGTGTACTATGTCATTTTTTTGGTGAAGGGTTCGCCGCTTGCCTCTTTTAGTGGATATGATATTGCTTATTATTTGCATGTTCCATAATAAGGCATTAAAATGGTCTGCATGGTGATGCTACTAGAACAAGTCATAGGTCAGATCTGTGGAAAGGAGACCACCATAATAATTTATGTTTTTCAAGTTTTTTTTTTTTGTTGTTTTTTGTTAGCAATTAAAAAACCTGTAGTTGAATAAGATAGATAACATGTGGCAATCTCCCTTCGTGTGAATCTTGAAATCTAATGTTATTTAATTGCTCATGTGTCCTTCCAAACATAACTAATGATGATGATGATGATGATGTTGATTATGATGATGACAGTGATGATGATGTGATAATGATGATGAAAAGGGAAAAGCTTATACAAAATGTCTAACAAGTTCAGGGGATTTGCATGTCAGTCCCTGTTTTTGATCATTCCACTGTATGGAATAGATGCTACAGATCCAAGATCACAGATGTGCACACTCAGATGGACTGGACAGCTCAAAAAAAAAAAAAAAAAAAAAAACAACTGCTCAAAACTCAGTGAGAAATAGACATGTCTTTTATGGTCCAGACAAAACGTAGACAAAAATAAAGGACAGGAGGAAGCCATGGGGAGCAGCAGAGTAAAACCGTGGAAACAAAGCAGATGCCCGCACTGTGAGAATTACTATAAATCATCTCATAATAGTGGTGCTGTCGAGCCTTCCTCTTCACACATCACTGCGTGCACACTCTCTCCTCTCTGTAAATGAGACTCCAAATGTCCGTGCGTACATACATGTTCAGATAAGCTTATTGTTGAAGCACCATTTATCCCCTTTGTGAGCCTGAATTCTTATCACAGTAAAAAAGAAAACAACTTGACTGAAGAAACATGATTTATGAATGTCATTCTTATTTCTTTTCCCAGTACGTGCTGTAATTTTATGGAGTAGCCTATGTACGTAGATTGTACATGGACTTTCTGGTCTGGTTCTGGTGAAGGATGACTCATACTCATTGTTTATTTTGGTAATTAACGTATAGCGAAGGAAAAGGGCCTAATTTATTCTGCCATTTCAGCAACTGCCATAAAATTACAGCACTCTACCAGAGCAGAAGAATCATAGCGCTATCCTCACCCTCTTCCTCTCTTCACAAACACTAGGCAGACTGGGATGTTGCACTGCATCATGGGTAGTAGAATCTCATATAGCATTACATGTGTTCAGTGTTCAATGATTCAACTCAAACTTTTTGTATCTGTTTCCAAGTTTCAAAGTTGCTTGTAAATCACATTATAACTTAAATTATGTTACTGAGTTAGATATTGATTTTGTACACGCAGTTTCCAGAAAACTTTGTTAGAGCACTGGGTGTAGCTACCATATCATGAGAACAGTATATTGTGTGGTATGATTCAAAAGGTTAGGACCAAAATGGAAAGCTATCTTCAACATAAGTCATATTAGCCATTTAAAAGTAGACAGAGCCAGCAGAATCAATAGAGCCACTGATATCAATTGTACACTGGCGCAAAATCAATGTAATATGGCTTTCACAATATCCGGCTGGATGTCTTAACTTGTGCAATGGGTGGATAATCTTCAAAAGATTTCCTCTGGGCTTATTTTGGAGCGTTTTGCTTTTAAGTGCTGCTGTTACAAGGCTTTCCACACCACTTTGTGATTACCGCGTGCTCTGCCGAGGCTCTGTTTAGCTTGTTTGACTGCCAAAGCTAATCTGAGTTTAGCCTTTTTCCACACAAAACTGTCTTTGTGTCTCTTCAAACAATGGTAGAGGCTCACAGAACTAGCCATTTGGTCAAACAACAACATGGATCTTGGGGCTTGTGCGTGTTGGAAGCTGAAGTTTGTGCATGTAAGCCCTTCAGAAACATCTCCCAGTGCACAAACAGTATAGCTGCAGGTTGTATGGTGGTAGAATGCTGATGGATCCAACCACGAAGATGCACAGGGAATTTTGTTGTAAAATCATGATTAGGATCTGTCTGAAGTTCAAATTTATTGCCACAAACATATAATTGGCAAAACTTTGTAATAATTAGACGGTTTAAAGTCTTAACAAAGCATCAAGATGGACTAGACTAGAAATTGCTGATTCAGGCTTAGTAACTATATTATGGAGTTTGATTCAGGCTAACTAAAGCTGTCTTAAACTATTTGTTGATTTGTTGTGTGAGTTTAAACTGACTGTAGCACTTTAAGATTTGTTTTTCAAATATAAAATGTAATATAAATAAAATCTGTTCTAATAATAATTATTATTATTACTATTGTTTATTAGTTATGAAGTATTACATCACGCTTTATTAAGGCTAATTAAGGTGTAGTATTCGTGTTACTATTAGTAATGCAGTAATCCACAAAAATATAGGGGTAGTTCTGGATGTAACAATAACCAAAATATTGTGATATCGTATCGTCAAACTTCTCACAATAATATCGTGGACCATCATAATATATCAAATTACAAGTCTCTTTGCTTAAATTAAGACATATGGTGCAGCAATTGCTAAAAAAAGACAGGGAACTACATAGACCATGATCCTTTGCTCCATTTCAGTGCAGACTACAAGAAGAAATAACTGTTCTAAGCACTTTGAAGTCTTCGTTCTTTGGATTAAGTCTTGTCAAGGCATTTTAAGAGGAAAAAGTAGCATATCAGTATATATCAGTAGTTTTAGCTGTTTAGACTCCACAAAATATCGCAATAAGTATCGTACCGTGAGATGTATACCATGAAAATATCATGCCAAGAGATTTGGATATTGTTACATTCCTAATCATGAGTCTCGCCACCATATCGTGAGCTTTCCCACAATATCACAATAAATACCGTATTGTGAGGTTCATACTGTGACGATATTGTATCATGAGACATGGATATTGCTACACCCCTAGTGGTAGTACATAAAGGTAAAGGTGCACCGTGAAACATTTCTAGTGGAGGCTCTGTCACTTTCTTGCTCCATGGAAATATTATTGCTTTGTCTATTGGTCACGAGGGAGACAAGAAGGTTACAGCACTATATGTTACATTACAGTTCAGCTCTGTGAAGAGTCTCCACCATTCACAGAAAGAATTATTGCATTTTTGACCTATAGAAACACCTGTAATGAATAAATGTGAGATGTATATGTTTCAGTACATTATTTATTTGGTTTCCATTTTCTCATTTGAAAACACACACACAAAGAAACACTGCCAGTGCACATATGTACATACAAATATGTATATGTTAAAAAAAAAAACTAATGTGTAGAGAGTTCAAATATGAGTCCTTTGAAGTTCGTGGACGAGTGCTCTGTTTAATATGGTCTGTAAAAGGTAAAAGGTCAAATTTTCTTAAATTGATCTTGCTGGTCTGACAGATTGTACCAAATCTCTTCAAGATACACACAAGACATCATGGGAACAGAATAGTCCTCAGAATAGTCCGCTTCGCTATAATCATGCCAAACATAATGGTTTGCATAATTGAATTGCCTGGGACTGTGTCAGCGTCTGATCTGAATACCCAAGCACCACAGTCGAGATGTATATGTTTAATGTCATTCCATGGAACATTCCAGGCAAAGCAAAAACACTACTCCACTAGAAAAGTCGCCCAGTGCACCTTTAAAAATATTTGGCTAAGAACACAAGAGCATAAGCACTAGTGTTATGAGAGATGACAGCCTCACACACTCTCATCAAGTTAAATATTGCTCTATCATTTTGCATGGTATAATTTCTGCATTAATAGTATTTTAAGGGGCTTATTATTTGGTCAGCAGGAGGGATAGCAACCTCAATAGTGAATGCTAATGGGGTTTTAAACTGATATTAATGTGAAGCAAATGTCTGCCTTTACACTTATCAGAAAAGACAGCAGCCTTCACAAATGGAGGAGCTTATTTTTAAAAGCACCCTCCTCCTCCTCCTCTTCCTCATGCCCAGCCTGAGCCGTCGACAGGTGAATCCAAGCCCGAGTGCACCAGATCTGATCAGGGCTGTGTTTTCCCCCAGGGGACTGTACAGCAGCCCACTGTCCTGACAGCTCCCAGCACTGATGAAAACCGCGCTGCCACTTTGCACTTCTGCCATAATGTTATAATATTCTCCGCATTTCCACTGGGCCTTGTTGAAATCCTGACTTGGTTTAGCATCCCTGCCTCGCATACTAATGAGCTGTCTATGAACCAGCAAATCTTGTGCACACCAGCTATTTATATCCTGTAGCAGAGTGACAAATACAAGCAGGAGCACTAAAGGAACACGCGGGCATTCATATGGGCTATTGTATTCATGAGATGTGGAAATACTGTTTAAGCAGAAACTATACTAATGTATTCCGGCTCTTTCTCTGTTCCAGGCATATACTTACAATGTGTTTGCATGAAATATCCTCTTGTTCGGCGCATTAGAGCACAATGGTCTATGTGTAGCCTTTAGGAACATGATTAAGCTTGGTAATTAACATGACCTCAAGGAAAGTGCGCTCAGTAAATGCCAGGGTTAAACCAGATCACTTTAAACATCAGATAAATTATTCTTGTTTCAGTGTGTGCTGGTGTGAGAAATGTGAAGTGACATAAGTCCAAACAATTTCAGTAATATGTTACAATTTAGACAATGATGTTATGTTACTCTCTCGTCAAAATGCTGCTACCAAATACCAGTATCAACACTGCCTGGAGTGTGCAAAAATATTGAAATATTGATATACTAAATTTGGTGATACAATATACAATATTGTTATTGTGGGCTGCTGTTGCGATATATCACCAAGAGTATTTTTAGGTATCTTTCAGCATTTTTTATTTGTTTATTTTTTTTGTGTGACCGCACAAAGTAAAATAAAAGGAAAATGAGATAAATCTTAACAAATACAATATTACATCACACTACACACCACTAATACTACTACTGCTACTACTACTACTGTTAAACTGTTAAAACCTTTGCTGTTATAACCACACTGTGGAATATGATACTGTATTTCTGTATTTAATGTTGAGGTTCAAATATGCTGAGTTGAGTACAATACATAAGTTATTGCCAAGCTGGTGCTAATCTAGTTTACAGCACATTTGCTTATTATGTTCATTGTAACAAGGCTGTGAAAAGCTCCATAGGCTGTTGGACAATGAGGTGTTGCGTATCAGTTGGCTGGCTCTGCATCCTCACCACTCTGTGCTCTGTTGCAGTCTGCAGCTGTTTAGCGGTAAATTCACTGAAGGATTTGTCACACCTGAGCATCAGAATATCCACCTAACCTTGTTCTCCTCCCATCCAACTCGACATGTTTGATCAGACTGCATCAGAAAAAGGGAAAAGTCACACCTCGCACATGAAAGCCAATGGGATAATCGGCTTTGAAGAGCAACATAAACCTAAACAAACATTGACTGGGAGCATCGGAGTGACACGGGAGTTGATGCATGCTGCTACACTCCAGAAATTAGGAAGTTTGGGAAGTTTTATCAAATTTTACTTATTTTATTTTTCCTAGGAACTTCAGTTAATAATAAGATGTAGGCTATGATGATGTATTTGAGCAAAATGTGTCTTGTCTCAAGCCAGTACAGATGTGCATGCTGTCTGCATCTAATCTGAAAACATTTTATTGTCTGATAATCACAAAGTCCTCATTAGCATGCTAGTTTGCTGCAACAGGAAAACTTTACTCTGGTCTCTTTTGAAAAGCGCTTATAAACTCATCGTGGAGAAGGATGGCAGGGCAAGTGAGGAATAACTTTTAACTATTTGTAAGATAGTAAGTCTTGCTTGACTCTGCAATGTTCCTGCTCTGCCAAAAAAGTTCCACACCATATGTTAAAACTTTACTCTGTAAGTTTTCTGGTAGAGGGTATGCATCATACTTGTCTTTATGGATTTGTTTCACCTAGAATCTTTAACAATATAACAACAAACATGGAGAAAAGCTGATGACACTACAAGGTCATGTTACAGGTCAGATCTGTGACTGTCACACAGTTTTTCAAGGTATTTTTTTAGCAATAAAATCACCTTTATTTGAATAAATGCTAGAGAAACATTGCAGTCTCACCGAAGACCTCCCAGGTGGCAGATCTTCACAGCTCGTACCTGTAATTGGTGGGATCACCTGCTTGTCTCCTTGGATATAGATATGTTCAGTATTATTGTGTGCCATAACATCTCTTTCGAGTCAAAAACTCTTCCAAATACAACCAATAATTTTAACAATCTCGAAACTGGCATATGCGTCTTGTTTTCTCTATTTGGCTTTGTTAATTTAATTAGTGAGATACTAGTTGCATTCATTTTATTATGCAGTAAAACCCATTATGTCCATAATTAAAAAAAAAAAAAGATAACTACTTCAAAATGTGTCAGTCAAAAATGTACAGAATTTGAATGGGTCTTTACCCCTTTATTTGCATATATATATAACTGTCTCTGTTCAATTAATTTCAATGATTTCAGTCCTGGCATTGCCAATCTTAACTGAACTAAAAGTAGCTATTAATTGAACAACTCTAGGTATGTTTTTGATGATGTAATGGCATTATAATATGACTTAAAGGGAGGTCTTTAACCTTTATTTGCATAAATATGTAACCGTCTCTGTTCAGGCTTAGTATCAGCACATAATACCACACTGACTTCTACTCCCATATGCCAGGATATCTCATATTTAAAGCACTTTATATCTACATACTGTCTTAACAGTTTTGCCAGTCTTCTCTATTACAAACCCTGGCAGCTCACAACAGCCCACTTGGCGCGCTCCTCACAGCCTCCAAGATTAGCATAAATCTTTAAAGCGGACACTGTCACTCATTGGCTCTGACTGGCATTGCTGGTGATGGGAGGCAAAGGAAAAGTGGTTAGATAAGCCTTTTGTCTTTGTCTGTTAAATGCCCCGACCTTGGATTATTGAGCTTCTGTCAAACGCACTCTCCTCTTGCCTTTTGCTTATTTACCCGCTTTGTGCTTGGCTAAGGACATGTAGCTGTGGATCATTCTGATGTGGTTTGTATTGATGCTTAAGACAGCCATTAGCTCTGACCTTACCCCGATAATTAGAGATCATGTATTTGTTTGCAGCGATTGCTCTAAGATAATGAGTCCGTGTTTGCAAGCCAAGCAACATACTACAACAGCATCACGAGTTCCAAGGAGAAGTAATGTTTGTGCGAAGATGCAGTTATGTACTCCTGACCACAAATGTCGCTCAAGATGTAGAAAAAAGGATTTCTCAAACTTAACAAAAAGTATGTCTTAAAGGGCTCATATTACATTATTTTCTGATCTATGTTATAATGTTGTGTTCTCATCACAAACATACCTGGAGTTGTGTTTTATTTCATTCACACATGTTTAACACACAAACCCTGCATACTTAGGCTTTAGGAGTTAACACTCTGTTCCACCTCACGATGTCATGTGGTAATACAGGAAGTGCTCCACTGTGTTTTTAAAATCCGTACACCTTAACTAGAATGATTTGGATGATTTCAGCCCTGGAATTGCCTACCTTGACTGAACTAAAGATGTAAGAAGTTGTTCGTTTGAAAACTAACACTACATGACATCCCAAGACAGAACAGAACATTTTGAGCTTTGGAGATGTAGACAGACTATTAATGAAGGATTACTCAAACATGTGTGAATGAATCAAAACACAACTCCATTATAACAGGGCTTAAAGCTCACAATAGTCAATTTTGTGCAATATAGGACTTTTGATATAGGTTAAGGTACTTTATTGTCCGCACAGGGCAATTTGACGTAACTTCAATTGATGCAGCAGTAAACATGTATTGCCCAAAGTAAACTATTAACTCAAAGGTGTGCAAAATCTTTTTACTAACTCCATGTGGCTGGCGTTGGACAGATATCTGTGACACAGACTGCCAAAAGTGGGACCAAGTCTTTGTTTTGCAAGTCTTAAGTAATTCTCAAGTCTTTGACCTCAACTCCGAGTCAAGTCCCAAGGCAAATACAGGCAAGTCCAAGCCGAGGCTCAAGTCACTGGCCCATAAGTCCAAGTCAAATCCAGGTCGTCTGCTTTGAGCTTCAAGTCATTTCAAGTCTTTAAGACAAATTACCAAATATAGCTTAGATTTTTGCTATTTATATTGACTTTTAAGCTAAATTGTACTTAAATAATTGTAGTATATGTGTATATTTATAGAGTATATAAGAGTTGTAGAAATTAATCTAGTAAATTTTTCCTCTTTAAATGTCTTGACAAGATCTTAGTGTGAATCATTACGGTCACAATAGAAAGAATTCAGATTTTGAAGTGCTTGTCAAGTTTTCTCAAGTCACAGGCCTCAAGTCCGAGTCAAGTCCGAAGTCACTGACCTTCAAGTCTAAGTCGAGTCCCAAGTCTTAGCCCATTTTATCAAGTCAAATCTCTTAAAGTCCTAAAAATAGTCACTCAAGTCTGACTCAAGACCAAGTCAAGACTTGCAAGTCCCCACCTCTACAGACTGCTAAAAAAAATATAATAATTATTATTATTATATGTTTCTAAGATTCAAACTAGGATTAAAATTACAATGTGTGTTCTTACAAACTTGATGTAAAGAACTGTCAAAATAAAAATATTCATAACAAGAACAAGGCATATTCATCAAGTAAAACCTTGTGTTCCTCAGGACAGCATGTCCTGCTCCTCACCAATCATTTTCACAACATCCCTTTAGCATCTTTTTTAGTAATAATACTGTGTTATTTGAACCATTATTTTTGGGATTATCAAATAGCAGAAGACTAATATATTGAGAGAAAAATACTCAATCTAAGTCTAAGTCTAACCTACTTCTACTACTACAACATGACAACCTCCTATATATGAAATGATTATTGTTTGCTAAGCTGTTTTGGTGTGGTGTGGGTTTGATACCTGTCAGGCTTTAGTTCGTTTGAATTCATTATAAACTTAATTTGATGAATGTCATCACTGTGCAGGAATAGACTTTGATTAACTCTTGCTTCACACTGCGTTTAAATTGTGTAGGGCCATTTATAGCTACAACCAAACAGGTTTTATTTCTCCTCCTTTTCAATTACCTGGCTTAAAGCTACAGGGATCCACAAAAAGCAAACAAAGCTGCGATCACTCAATCTCCAGTGGACCCTCTGTTCTTGTGTGTCTTTAAAATTGAAAGCTGCGTAGTTATTAAACTTACTTCAAAGTGAATGTATCAGCCAGCAAAATTGTAGATTGCGTTTGTGGGAGCTTTCCTTCAATAAACCGATATATTTCCCAAAAAGAAATTGATCCAGTAACTGTTATTCAGTCTAGGCAGCAAAAGTATTTTGTTAGGATGCAGTACAGCCAACATCTGCCATCTTGTCACGTTGTTAAAAAAAAGTATCTCTTTTTACAATCACGCAACAAATGTACAAAAATAAGATTGCTTTTCTGAATGCAAATATTTGACCTTGTGCTGAGGTGAAGTGAAAAATGCAGTATTATTACAGCGGAAGCAGCACTATTAGAAATAATGTAACACTACATCTTAATTAATCTTCAGAAAGTATATGAACAAAGACTTCATAAATGAACAGACAGTTTATTCAGACTGATTCAGGTTTTGTAACTACTTAATTAAAGGACTTGTACCTGATTTTCCCATGAATATATCTTGCTCCAGTACAGATTGTGAAGGAGTAGTCCCGTCAGCCAGCACGGGGAGTCCATATTACCAGTTTTTCACTTACCCCTCCATTTACCGCTATTACAGTTTTCCTCACATATCCATCGCAGCCAAAAGGTGTGCAAACTCGGTTGTTGCTCAGACATTTCTCTCGCCATAGCCGTTGTTCCATTTCCAAACTTTTTCTCCACATCCACCATCTCCTCAGTGTGGGGGAGGAGCCTCGTACTATAAAAGGGGCTTGCCACCACCGCAGAAGTAGCGTGTGAAGGGGAAAAGCTGTGTGCACTGCAAGTACCAGCTCCTGCGCTATCCAAGGGCTGCTACAGATTGTAAATATACTGTATATCTATTCTTAATTTTTTCAATATTTTGTGTACTTCTTGGAATAAAATCAACACTATTTTTGACTACGCCATATCATTTCTTTTTCTTCAATAAGAACCCATGACAAGATATATTGTATAAACAGCTTTGAGATTAAAATAAGTCTTCTTTCTGATAATTAGTAATTAGTTTTATTCTCCAGTAGCTTTAACGTCCCGGCAAAACTCCACACTGGTCTCTACAAGTTGTGATATGTAGTGAATAATTAGGATGCTTAAGGTAAGTGAGGAATAACTTTGGATCACTGCACACTGTTGTTAAAATGATGTAGTTCTTTTTTTCAAGTTTTTAAGACACAGATACAGCACTTTTAAGGTTAGTTACAATATAAATTTGTACACTGCAGTAGCGTAAACAGTCCAAAAGTAGAAGCATACCAGAACATGCAGTAGTAATGCTTGTAGTATATGGTTGTATTAATGTTCATAATTGTCAAAAAAAAAATAGAAAGGTATATATAACATTTAAACAAAACTTGGCAACATGGCAAAACAAGGCCATGCTCTCAAATTTGCTTTGTATCACTGCAATCCTTTCTTCCAATGAGTTTCTATATTATAGAAACTTTGTCTAGTGTAAAACTAATGTGCTTAAAATTTAAACATAAGAAAGGAAAGATGATTGAAAAACTTTGTGAAGAATTTTAAGTTGTAACTCCTCGAGGATGGGACTGAGGCGCCAGGACCTGTGTAATTCTGTCTCTGATGAAAACCTTAATGCTGATTTATCTGATCAAGAGCGTCTCAACTGCCTGCTCTGCTCCGCTCCACGAATACTAATAAAAGAGTCAATGAGAAGGCTTGTTCTGCGCACACCCCAGCACTGCCACGGCAACAGCAAACAGCACAGTCTGCAGCCCCCTTATATTTCATTATCCACACTCCTGACTGGAACTGCGGACACCAAGATGAATGTTTGCCTGTTAAAATCCTATTCTATTCTTATTATTGAAAGTTATTCCAACCAGATACAATTTAATAATAAAGCCTTACATGTTAAAATTTTACATATTGCATTTTTAAGTTAATATGAGTGTGTATTTTTGCTGAGAGATCCACTACGTGCTTGTCTCTGTGAAGATGTTGCTTCGGCTAGAATGTTCCACAGTATAGTATTAATCTGCTTGGCGCGTTCTTAATTATTACTGGCGTTATTATTGCTCAAAAATACTTTAAAAGACATGCTTACTGTAAGTTGGGTCTATAGACTGTTTTCATATTGACCTGCTCTACATGATCCTGGTATTTTTAGTTAGCTATTTTTAACATTCCTTATGCCCTACTGTGAAACATTTTAGGCAATGTGAGTGCACCCTCTGAAAGAAAAGTTATATAGTGCAACTTAAAGTGTACTTTAAAATAGTTTAAAGCCTGTGTTCTGATTTCACATTTTATCTTATTCTTGTAGCCAGTGTTCTGTCTTGGTGATTGCAAGGTCAGCGCTCAGTCTGTTATATCACTGAACAAGAATATTCCATCTATACGGAGAATATAAAAATGTATTCTTATAGGCTACAAGAGCAACTAGTACTTAAAGTCACTGTTCCTCTCAGCTCATACATTGTAATATGCATGATCAATGAAAATGCTTTAGCACAGATTGTACATAGTCAGTAAGATGCAATACTCAATACCTTTTTGCATGTACTTTTTTCCCAGCCATCTGTTTATTCTGTGCACAAAATTTCCTCAGTACTTGGAAAGGAACAATAACTTCCCAATGAAATGACAGTCATAAAAGCATTGGTCCAGATGGAATAAGAAGCAAAAGAAAATGGTCCAGTTTTATATGCAAGCTGTTGCTCAGGGATTGCACCAAGACAAAAAATGCATTTTTTTCTCTACTGTCTGAAATGTGAAGCTTTCAGTTAAAGGTGAACTGTGTAACTTTTTTGTGGGGGGGTCTGTTAACTGCATGACTGCATGAAGACATTTTCACTTTGCCTTGGATCTTCTGCAGTGTGACATTAAAGTTTAATATTAAAGTTTAATGTAACTGAATAAATGAAAAAATAGTTTAATGATTAAACTATTTTTCATTTATTCAGTTACATGGATTTTTGTTACTAAATAAATGAATGAATAATAATAAATTAAAGACAGGGAATCTTACTATTAGCTGGTGCACCCCTCCACATATTTAACCTGTAACTTGACTTGGTGGTGTCATCTGCTTGTCTCCATGGCAACAGATTTAATAAATGCCATACTGAGGAAAATTCCAGTGAACATTCCATGGAGAGTGGCTAAGGAAATTGCTCAGAGATTTCCTATAAGATTTAGTTTTATTACACATCCTTTACCATCTAAAATGTGTCTTTTTATTAATGTCCATTTGAGCATTTTTTTATTCTCAAAGTGATTTTTATAAATAGCTATTAACAGATTGCTCATGTGTCTACAGGGCTGATCCTCCAACAACTGTATAAGAGTCTGTTGAATAAGGAGTTGCATAAATCAGCACATGCACTGTACACTCTTTTTAGTACTTTTGTTTTTAATAAACTTTATAAACATTATAAGTGCAGCCATATTTTACTCTTCATAAAGAGATACAAGCCATTCATTTTCCACTGAGGTGGGCTATCTGATGTCAAACTTTGAGCTAAAATGGAATCAAAGACTGCAACGTTCGGATGAAATCAAAAAACAGCTGCAAGTTTCTTCTGCCATCTTGGATCCGATTTTAAAAATAAGAACAAAGGCTTCTCTCTAGTGAAGTCAAATCTCCTAAGCACCCTCTACTGTTTCCCATTCAGAGTGAAGATGGGTGAGCCCGGCACAGTGGGGGCCAGCGCTCAAAGGCCCAGAGAGTACATTTCAGTGAGTTCACAGTGGTAAACAACCATGTGCTGCATTGTGTGGAAGTTCTGCATCTTCAAATTAAAGCCAAAGTTGTGAGAGAAAGAATACTTGCAAATCTGCAGGAGTGGCTTTAGCAATTCATCAGCTCAGAGTAAATGTATGCCTGGGGTCTTCCTGGACAGTTATCCCTGTGAAGGTCAATGAGGCAAAAAATCGCACTGCTTTGCCTGTGTGAACAAGCCTTTTTAGTGAAGATTTGTAAGTCAAAAGTGACTCACTAGTGAGGCTTTCATGTGTGCTCTATTGCATTTACTCTCTGGCATCAACATTTTCCAGACGAAGTGTCCTTTACCTGACACCAGCATAGATTGTATGCGGCGGTGGCATTTGGAGCTAAAAAAGCTTAGCGGCCCAATTTCCAGCGTGCAGTCAGAAGCAATATAAATACAGTCCCAGTGGACAGTGCTGGGCTTCAGAGATGCCTCTTTGTGTAAGAGCAGGTAATCGCACACAGCAGCTCACACGTCATGGACATGCAGTCAGAGATGAGAGGCAGACACTTGGCTCTGAGCAGATTGTTCTGTCGTAAACAACAGGAAGAATGAGGGAGGGCTCATCTGATAGGAAATGTCAGAGTCTGATTGGATTAAAAAAATGCCTAAATTAGGGTCATTAATCATGAGCTGGGAAACAGTGACAGGCCTTGTGCTAAAAGGCTCAAAGCTGTCCTCTAGAGCTAAGTAAAGTGCCACCCGGAAATTATGCAATTACTGTAATACCTGATTTAGATTAAGAGAATGCACAGCAGTGTCAATTGTTAATTAGGGAATGCGGTCCATAATACATTACATAATTGCCTTCACAAGACCAATCAACATTTTACAGCACATTTGTTTGTGTAGAATCTAAAATTACACCACTGTGACATCTTCTAATGCACTGACAACTGTGGCGCATCTTCTGCAAGGGCTAGAAGGTCTGAAGTTTCCTTTTGGCAGTGACCAGGCCAGTAATAAGTAAGTCAAGAGAGACATGTTAAAGTTTGTATGGCTGCACTTTCAGGAAATGAGAGCGAAGCAAAGGACTATTTTAGTCTGCTTTACAGTTGTTGTGTTTCACCCAATAACCCAGTTTAGCTCTGAAGAGAGCACACCACAATTAAGTCAGAGCAACAGGGTTCCCACTAATATATCACATTTCTCTGCTTGTGTCAGCGTAACAGAGTGGCCCTGGGGACTGCAGACTAAGCGCACATGGGCATGATGGACCCACAACTCTGCACAGCAAGGATAAGAGTATAGAGCTCTCAGAGTGAGCCACACATCTTAGCATCAAATGAATCAGAATGGACTTTACTATAACTCATTGTTGGGGTAATCAAATCAACTTCAACATGGACCCTAAATATCTGTGATGAGCTCTCAATATCTGTGAGCTGCTCAGTCTCTTCACACAAAAGCAGAGTGTGTAGCATATGAGAAGGAGCACACTTTAGAACGTCTCACTCACTCAACTCACATCACGTCTCTATGGACCAATGTTTACATGACAAGTATAAATGTGCAATACTCAGTGATGTGGCACACATCTCTGTTAAGTTTCATCTTAATTAACGCAGATTCCTCTCAATGACTCCACAGGCAGCTATTTAGGTTTGCAATTAGCCACGCTTCAGACCACATCACTGTGTTGTGTTTTTCACATAGCCCAAAATGACACACAGCTGTTTTCTGTATATTTAGCTATACTCTCAGTGAGATACCTGTGCAGCCAACCATTACGCTTCCTCCAATCCTGCGAATGGATGAGGCCTGCAAGGGCATAATAATGACAGCAGTAATTACATATCCCCCAGCAAACTGGACACCCTAACCCTCCATGGCCGATTCTGCCTTGTGAATGTTTAATATCATTTTAGTGGTATCCCCAATGAGGGTGTTACACCTCCCAATCATTTGCTCAGGGCTCATATTTGGTTTCACTGCCAGGCTTTAAATTTCATCACCTCTGATGCAAATGTGTGAGAGCAGATACAGGTGCAATGTCCTGCAGGTGCAACTAGCGCCTGCTCCACTTCTGAGCAGCTGTCCTTCCTCAAGTATCTTATTATTCTGTTTATGTGCTGCAAAATACAAACCAAATAAAACAAAAGGGTAGTGATAGACTTAACAGTTAAGTGCTATATGTTTTAATGGTACACAATGACAAAAGCTTTTGATCGCACTGTCTCTGGACTTCAGTTTGAATAGTCACTGAAGTATTGAGTAACTTACTGAATTAAAATACACATTGCACATACAAATACAGATTAAAACATACACAGAAAATTCAAATGTGTTAAATTCACAGTGTTGGTGTTGTTATGAGTAAAGTGAATAAAATCCAGATATGTTTCAACATACTAAAGACTTATTTTAACTATGACAGTGCTGTAGAGTAAAATAAGTAGTTGTTGATTCACAGTGTCAACGTCAAACACTTAGAAAGTGTCTATTTTTAATATTACACTACATCAGTGTTGGACTTTTGAAACGTTTCCAGCTGGAGAACTACAGCCCGAGAAGGAAGCCACATTTCACCACCCGAAACTAAGCTAACAGCTAATAGCGTTTGTTTTCCAACAGAAACCCCGGGTCAGATTACTTTACCTTTTTAGGACACTCTGCAGTTACTTTATTAATAAAAATACTAAATATATTTGGTCTAATGCTAGTAGTAGTAAATAAACTAACTTAGCTGTGCCAGTCAATGTTGCTGTCACTGATGTCCATGAAAATTGGGTAAAAAAGCCACAAATTGTACTATAGTAACATTACTTCAAAAAATATTTCTCAAGTCTAAGTAAGAAGTAGAAGTAGAAGTCCAAAAAATGTGTTAAGTAGCTAAGAGTAAAAGTATTTGGGGAAACTACTCCTCAAGTAACTTAAGTTAAAAGTAACTGGACGAAACATCTGATTTGTCAGATTGTAGTTGCAAAATAATTAGAATTTACCAGGACTGTACAGTGTACAAATGTCTGACCGTAACATTGTGGTAGCATTAACTGCTACTTGGCACTTAGCCTAAGAAGTTATCAAATGTACCACAATAGAGTATTTAGAGTGAATAATGTTCCACAGATGATTTTGCTACTTGTGGGGGGAAAGAAAGACTCAGACATTCATGTACATGCGGGGCTCTTGGGTCCCTGTACATTCACATTGTATTCGATTTTCGTGTAGAAATGGGAAATACAAACTCGTAACACTTTGTTGTAAGCCGAAAATCTATTTGCTTTTTGTCCGTGTTTTTGTCGTAGAGCAGCCCTCAAAGCCCCGTGACAAGTGTCCGTGATGCTCTTCACTTTCCAGACCGGGTTACAGCGCAGCGGAGCACTGACCGAAGAGGCTCTCAGCGGCTGCGCTGCTGCTGAGTCTCTGAGGGGAGCGTCTGTCTGGGATTCCCGGTGTTTCTGCAGGCTGTACATCACGGGCAGCGGGGACACGGTACACGCTCCGTAGCCTGTAGTGGACTGGGCACCAGAGGAGGTGGAATCTTCTCTAAACAAGGACTAAACCCGCATTTGACCAGGTCTAACCCGACACCCGCATACGCCTAAACCAGGTGAGTCCCGCTCTGCCTCTGCTCCGTCTCCAAACGCCCTCACACGGCCCTGTCTCTGCCTGCACCCGGTACTGGTTCTCCATTTCCAAACGAAAATCTAATGGCCGCGACACGGACCCCCGGTCTATATGTTATTTTAATAGATCCATGGTCTATACTGAAGTGAAGGGCAGGCTAGCATTCATTAGCTTAGCATTAGTTAGCTTACCTCTTCTGAGTTTTCACCTTGTTTTTCACACTTTGGGCTGCATTCATTCGCTGTATTCACATTTCTTAATAATAGCTTATAAACGTGCACACTTTTGTGTGGTGTGTTGAGGTAGGATATTGTACCAAGTGGAGAATTATTAAAATTATTTCTAATAAATGGTTAGCAGTATTCTGTAAAAATAAAATATCTTCAAGTATGATGTCTTACCCAATGAAATGTCTTAACATGCTATTGAAAAAGAGTAATGATACGTTCTTTTTTGTATTTTCTTTACGGTGAGTATCTTGCTGCTGGTTCACATGCAAAATGGAAAGATAAAGGCTCAAGCCATTAACCATCTCATCAAAAATTTGCAGGTATGTCATGAAATGGTTAAATGTAGAAATGAAATATAACTTGGTCATCAGACTCTCACAAACTTTACACCTGTATTCAAAGAACTGTCTACAACATGGATGTTGGATGTGTCAAAAGAAACCCCAAGAGTGAAAGACTGACTTCTTGAGGTAAAAAGTTTCTGCAATGTTAATGTTTCATAATTAGCAGGACTGCCTCTATTGTGAACATTGTTATGTTTATATAATGTAGAAGATCTTGTTTTAAACAGTCAGACATGCTCCTCTCATTTTTGGAGATGAGCATGCCTGAATTTCATTCAAAACAAGATCTTGATTCATCCGTCGACTGCCTGCATTGAAAAATCAGCTTTAAAAAAAAAAAGACAATCATTGTGACCAACTGTTGAGGGCACAGAGAATTCCTTCTGTCAGTTGGATTTTGCAAAAATAGTATTGTGTCATATGACTTGTTTAAAATGAGTTGATTGTATGATGTGCATTGTTT
Organism: Boleophthalmus pectinirostris; assembly: GCF_026225935.1. Taxonomy (NCBI): domain Eukaryota; kingdom Metazoa; phylum Chordata; class Actinopteri; order Gobiiformes; family Gobiidae; genus Boleophthalmus; species Boleophthalmus pectinirostris. Next base: position 13,678,159 of record NW_026571541.1, on the reverse strand, counting down.
TAATACAAGTTAAGTTAAAATGGAATTTTGTGGTGGTTTTCATTATTTTACATTTGTAAAAGGGATTATGAACTAGAATGACCACAGCATTTACACTGTATTTAGTGAAGAAAGAGTTACTATTGAATAGTGTAACATGAAGAACACTACACTATTTCTACTTCATAAAGTGTATAACTTTAAAATGTTAAAACATAGCAATATAGAGTTATTAGTTTTTCACTATACACTTGTGTAAAAAAAAACAGATCTTAATCAGTGTCAAATTCAACTATGAGGAGTGTGGTTACATCACTTTACCAGTGTTGAGCCTTCTACACTGTGTAGTGTAGTTTAACTCATTTTGTTGTGGACCCCATATGACATGGTAAAAGTGTTAAAATTAACAAAATACGAGTTGAATTAATACTCTCAAATTTGCTGTGTATGTTTAACACAGCATATATTTAATTATTTGTAATTGGGATTTGGAGTACTGGCTTCACTAGTGGCTGCTGCTGGAGCATGTGCATTAGCACAGTAACAACTTAAGCAGTGGCTGCATGGTGCTGCAGAGGAAGGTTATCTGTCGCACATGATTTATCTTCCTGCGTCCTCCAGTCAAACCAGGCTCTTATTAGTAAAGGTTGTGCACTAGTTATCAAGGAAGAGGAGCACAGGGCTGCCTTCCAAATGACATTGAGAAAAGACTACATTCAGTCTACATGGTCTGGTCTGCACCTGATAGTGAAGTAGTAAATTATTTATGCATTTTAATTTGTCTGTGACCAAGGCAGAAACACATGTAGGCTTAAGTAATGGCCCTGATGCAGTGTAAGAAAGAGTCATCCAGGCTTAGTGCCGCTGTAGTGACAGGGGATCAGCCCAAGTGTCATAATACCCGTTTGAACAGTGACATCATTATCCAAATCTTTCTAATGCAAGAAGACTATGACAAATACCTTCAACTCTTAAGCAAAAGCTTAATTACCCCAATTTGTCAAGGTATTTGCTGAAATCCCACAGCTGAGACTGGTAATCATAAGTCATCATTCATATTTCTAAAGTTTGTGACCTGAAAATGCACCTATAGTGCTATAGCATATAGTTTACTAAAATGTGCCAGTATAATCAGCTTAGCAGTAGGCCACAGACCAGTGGCAGCTCTATAATAATGTAATATTTGTTCTCAAATTTACTGATGCAATGGGAGGTAAGGGTGAGTAGGGTCTCTTGCATAAATACAATACATGCTCAATTGGACCCAACAGTGTTAAAACTTTTCCAGGTGACATAGCAGCACCAGTCTCACCAGTCAGTTTTATTTATTTTGCCTTAGCTTTTATATCAGTGTTATTCACTAATTTAGCACCACTTTTAACAAACTAGCTGTTTTATGCAGAGTAAATAGGCATAGATATACAGTCGATTGCTGCTGAATTAACAGTGAACCCTTTATAGCAGAGGCCTATAGGCTTTAGCCGATTGCATTGCATTTTGGGCTAATTTATTGTTGTAGGCCTTATAAATATAGCCTAACTGTATCTGTCAAGCACTCGTCTGAGCAAGGAAACAAACTTCTACTTTAGGCTAATCCAACTATTTCTACTACACCAAACCTAATAAACCTACTGTTTGTACCTATTAGGGACTATATTAACAGATGATTGCATCTTTTAGGCTACTAATGAACACTCTGCAAACAGTAACCTTGTAAGCCTATTATTTTAGTGATCGTGTATCATAGTCAGTGGAGAGCCATCGGGTCATTAATCCAAAAGAAATGACAATGTTCGGTTACATGCAGTCAGATCTCCACTACAGCACGCCTTTATTGAGGCCATTGTAAAGTTTGCCCCAAGTATCCAGCAGGAGTCAGAAGACCACCGCCGCCCGTCTCAGAGGTGCAGGGTGCGCAGGGAAAGTTGAGGCGGAAGTGATGAGAGCGGAGCAACAAAACTTTTTTAGGCACCGGACAGAGCAGTGTGCTCCTGAGTGAGGAGAAAGAAACCCGTTTATGTCGAGTTCACTTTGAAAACGCCTTTATTTTTGTGTGCAGCGACAATGGGACTCCCTACGCTGGAGTTTAGCGACTCGTTTTTGGACAGCCCAGACTTCAGAGAAAGACTGAAGTGCCACGAAATAGAGTTAGAGCGCACCAATAAATTCATCAAAGATCTTATCAAGGATGGCAACATGCTCATCACCGCGCTGAAAAGTAAGTAACCCAGGGACTTTACGTGTGTGCGGGCATACCACCAGTTATCTACTGCGCAGTTCACGTGAAAGCCACTAGCGTCTCGTAATTAGGGGATGCCTTCTTCTTTAGTGCGTGTCAGCGATGCCCACACAGTCCCTATTGAGCTCCACTGACCAAATCTGCTGTCTTATGTGAAATAAAAGCACTATAACGCTGATGGAAAGCACTAAACGATGTCCGTGGGTGAGATAGAGATATGTTGGTGTATTTCCAGCGCATTTATCTCCGTTTGTGTTTCTTGGCTGCGCTGACCAAGGGGCGGTTGTAATTGGCTACTGATGGCTCTTGCATAAAGTGGCCCCAGAGCCCGCTGGCTTGGCCCACGAGGTGAAATTGTTGAGTAGGTTTTATAGCCTGTACACAACTGCACACTATTGGAGGTCAATACTCATTACTCACTACTTTACATCTTAATTTTAGTCAAACTGTGAGAAGAATTACATTAAATGCTACCTCATTTAGCTACTTTTTAAATCGTTGAATGTGCATGTCATATAGGCATGCTCTCAACACAAACTGCAATGGCAGTATTGTAGTTATCTGGACTCCTGTAACATTATAGACATTGATTTTGGGTCCTTATTTATAGCCTGATTGTTCTCCTGAATAAAAGAGACAGATTTACAGCATGTTGTTTTAGACTTGATGAGCACCAGGAAAGAAAAGATGATTAATTTAAAGTTGTGAGACACTGTTTTAAATCACAGTCAGTGTCAGTCATGTCACCTCTCTCCAGAGTGAATCTCAGACAGCCCCGCACTGATTAAAGTACTTCCTGCTCTGACAACACAAGTGCCAATGTGAAATCCAGGTTAGAATAGTAAGACTCAAGTCCTTCAGTACATTAGATATTCTGCTGTAGGCCTGTTATGATAGTTACACTATGAACATTCAATACATTATATGTGGAACAATATATTCTTTGTTATTTTTGTTACGTATAAGATTTGAGCTGTAAAGGGTTGAAAAGGGGTGGAAAAAGTACTTTCTGTGGCTAATTATATACTTAACTAAGTGTTTAATTTTGCTTTCTCTTTATTACAGGTAAGTTTTTTAGGTTCAAAGGGATTATCAGGTCTCTATAGGGTCATTATATCAGTGGCATAAAGTAGTTTCAGTATTATCATTTATTGTATTTTTTTGTAGTGAAAATATTGCACTTCAAAACTTGTTATTGTGACTGGCCTAGACTGCAGTAGGGGCTTTATATACTGCATTTATAACTGTTTCTTTTGTAATATTCCACTTGTTCCCACAAGCTCATGTAGATGCTAAACTGTTTGGAAGGCTGCTAAACAAAACTGTGGATGTGCATTGACAGTACAGATGTATTTGACTTGCTCCTGCCTGTGCGGTGTTCTCCTGTATGACGCCCCCTCCACACACTGCAGCCTTTGTCATTGACATTCAGACGTTCAGCTACAGTTCACTGTGTCGTTACTGTGGGTAATTTCATTTCAAGAGGAGCACTGGGAAGTGAGCAGCAGGCGTTAGGATTGAAATGTTTTATCACTGTATTTAAAAGAATCTGCCATTCCAAAGGCCACCTGAAGGCCAAACCCATTTCAGAGGCCTTTCTTCTTGAAAACTGCCCCGTCAGTGGAGAGCACCTCAGGTGGGCTGTAAAACTCAATGGTTTATCATGGCACAGGAAATATGGAAAAGACCCATGCAAACCAGTAAGACAGTCATTGGCCTATTTTCATATGCATGTCATAACAGTTTAGATTTAGAATGCAGTATTTTATTGGTGTAAGGACATTTAGGAAGATGTGGCAAAGAGTGTAAAACTATAGTACATATGTTAAATGAGAAATGTCACATCTTAGACCAGACCCACTGTCAGACTAAGTCTGAGTCATGTGACCACTGATAGTCCTTCTATAACACTAAGAATGCACAACAGACACACACAGTAAATTATTGATGCCACTTAACTTAGGACCCCACTAAGGTTTATGACCCTTTATGACCTGCCATCAGTGGCGACATTGCAGACAGACCTTTAAAAGACCTTTTTAAATAGTAATCCTCTCCTGTTTCAAAATGGTACTGTAGACTATAATTCTTAGTTATAACATGTGCTGTGCATTAGAACAAGGCAATTGAACCAAGGTTGACTTTCATATTAATACATCAAACGTAATAGCTTGGCTGAGCGCTGAAACAGCAGTTTCAACAATGTGTGCAAATGAAGTTGTGTAGTATTCATGAGAACATGATTTAAGACAACGTGAACCTTTCCTCACAAATGATCAGATATAATACTCTCTTATTTCATAGCTCATGTGCATAGGCTTAACAAATATTTCTTTGATGTTTGTTGCACAAAAAATCCTTTCCGATTTCAGGTACCCTCTGATTCTTTGTCATATCTTCTTTTTGTAAATGAATGTTTAAAACTATTTGAGCAATGCAGAATAACAATGCCATGTTAATGAATGTCTAATGCCATCGATGTTGCCATAGTGTGGTAAACTCAGGTAAATATTTACCTTCTGAATGGGGCTCAAATGCCTTAAATTATTTATGCTGCTCAGAACATTAAAAAGATCACCCACAACTTTCTCTGAGGTGAAAACTTCTCTGGGTCCTCTGGGAGAATCTGGTGCTGGTGAAATGAGGTGCTCTCACGTGCAGACTGGAGGAGGCTGTAACTCCTCACAGAGATGAAGTAGTGCATGCTAGGCCTGTTACGATAACAAATGTTGAAGCACGATATATTTATACAGAGAAGTATTGCAATAAAAGATCATACTGAAACTATGTCATTCCACTGACACAAAGCAGGATAATCTCAGTAAACACATTTTAGAATAGACAGTATCTGTATCTCAAACAGATAAATCGCTCAGAGTGAACGTATAATCAGCCATAGAAGTTCATTACAACTAAAATTACAAAAATCTTCCCATTATGGCAAAGAAAATGTGCACATGATAAATACTGAGCCCCAAAATATATTGTTCCAGCTTTTTATATATTGAAAGATAAGTAAAGTATTTATCATGCTTGTGAGATTAGATTTGACATGAATGTTTAAATAGTAAGATTCTGTTCAGAGTGCATATTTAAACAACTCCAAAAGCTTTAACATTTGAGAGATGAGTGAACATGTTTGTATAGGTCTAACTACAGGTACACAAAGATTGTATAAAAAGACTGGGCATTCTGTTGGAGTCTTGCGATTTGATAATTGTACCAACTCAAATTCCTTTTTCAGTTCAGCTGTGACGTATTGCGCAGCCCAGGGTCAGACTTCAAGCTACCATACATGGGATAAAATAAAGTCTGGAGCATAAGTTAATAAGATAATATTTATGAGTGATTTTTGACATTTTTGACAACTCACAGTTTATGGGCACTTTGTCAGATGACATTTCACACCAGAGTATTGGGATGTGAGTGTTTGTTTGTCTGGGGGACTGATGATGCTCTCAAAGCTCGGCTACAGGAAATGTCCTGTAAACATGCTTGTATAACCACCCCCATCCTCCCACAGATAGCAGTTGGCTTCGTGTCCTTCTGCTCAGCTGTTTGTGCACTGGAGAGTGTGTACCACTGTGACTGTGTAGAGGGATTATATATTATTCCTATTAGAGTCGGTGAGGCCGCTGCTTTGACCATTTTGCTGAATTTCAACTTGTGTAATGAAAATGAAATGCATGAATATATTGTGAGGTTTGTTTAGCAGTGGAGCACAGCAGTACATGTGGTTCGGTCGGGGTGTTTTGGTGGGCAGATTTGGATAAAAGGATTGGGCATTGTATTCCTAAAAGCTTCTCCCCCTCTCACACAGGGCACAGAAATGTCTTGGTCTCAGTGCTGGAGTTTGTTGTGCTGATTTTGCCCTGTCAGTCAGAGTGATTGCCACAGTGAACACAGTGAATGCTCCCTCAAAGTGTTTTCCTTTTAGTGAGAAGTACCCCCTGAAGTCTTCTATCTTAGTCTAAACACCAGGGGCTGCAACAATTAATTGGAATAATTGTGACTTGTCAACTACTAAAATAATCATAACTAGGCCTTCAAAAGTAAGATATATTGAGACAGAAAAATATCCCGATAAATTATAATATTGAAACTGCATAATACCACTGACACAATAAGCCTAAAGCAGGATAATCCCATTGAATGTTTTGTCTAAGTGAGCATTATTGTAAAAAAAAAATGTGGCCAATAAATTAATAAATTAAACACTGAAGTAGTTAATTCTAGTATAAAGTGTCACATATATTATATATTATATATTATACTATATCTTTTTATAGAGGCTTAAAGGTGCATTGTGTAAATTTTCTAGTGGAGGGTCCATCAAATGCTTTTTTCCATGATGTTAGTGCTTTGTTTGGAATGTTTCACAGCATGGCATTAAACCATTCTATCATCTTGGAGACCAAACCAGACCAAGTTACTGGTCAGATCTATGGAGAGGCAACCGTATAACCTATAAAACCAACTGTAATTGAAGAAATGTAAGGTAGAGCCGTGGAACATTGTGTGGAACATTCCAGGAAGCATAATGATCTCCACAGAAATAAGCAGGTGGTGGACCCTCTGCCAGAAAAGTTATACAAGTATAAGTACTCACGAAAATATTGTTCTTTCTATCATATATTGAACAAGTATATTATATATTGAAAGTTGAGTAATTAATTGAGAGACCTAAATACTAGGGGTGTAACGATATCAAAGTCTCGTGTTACAATAACATCATGGTATGAACCTCACAGTATTATTGCGCTATCGTGGGAAAGCTCACAATATGGTGGGGAGGCTCATGATATTACGATATTATACATAATAACAAGACTGACATCATAAAATGCTATGACCAGTCATTTGGTACAACATTTACTGTCATATTTTAGGGATGTAATGATATCCAAATCTCACAGTATGATATTATTACGATATGCACCTCACGGTACGATATTTATTGCGATATTTTTAAGAGGCTAATAATTAAAGATGGAACACTGTTTTGCTTTTAAAATACCTTGACAAGATTTCAGTGTGAATTATTTCTGTCATAACCCCAAGAATTCAAGTAAGAAAACATATCTCTTCATGTTTTCTGCACTGAAATGAATCTTGGGATATGTAGTTTCCAATGTCCGTGAGATGTGGCTACTATACCATGCATTTAAGCAAAGAAACTTGTGATTCGATATTGTTATATATTGATATTGTGACAGCCCACGATATTATTGTGAGACCTGTGACGATACGATATCATGATATTGCGGTTATTGTTACATCCCTACTAAACGGTATATCGACTTATCATTAAATATATGAAATCTTAAATATTAAATCTAAACGTCAAGGAGAATAAACAATTTCAGATTTTCATCATTAATACACTATTCATTAAAGAGGGGATATTATGCAAAGTTGATGTTATAATGTTGTTAGTCCCTCATCAAAAACATGCCTGAAGATATTTTAGATGTCATCCATGCATGTTTCAGTAATTTAGCAATCTCTCCCAAGCCCAATTCTAACCCTCCTTAGCTAGAAGATTCTGTGCAATGCTCAGACCACAAGCCTACGTCATCCTTGCTCCAATACAACAATTCTCCATAAATAGACAAAAGCATGATACAAAACTGTACACAACAACTGGAGAAACCTGAAGTGATGTTCAGTTTGATTAGCAGGATGCACGTTAATTGTGTTGTGATAGCGCTCTGAAGGGGAAGGAAAGGGAGTGGAGCCTCAAAGCGTCAAAAACGAAAGTGAAACATATTTTTAAAAATTTATATGTTATTTTTGGGGAATATATCATTTTCAAAACAATAAAAGGTAACATGATCTAAATATGTTTTGTGTTAGAAGAAGTAAAATACTCCCAATTCAATATTATCTATCTAGAAGCCTTTAGTCACTGTATTTATTTGTTCAAAAAAAGTATTTAATCTCAATGTACAATCTAGTTAGTCTACCCCCTGAACAATTACCAGCCCAGTATAGCTGCAGATTTTGTTAAGTCCAACACTGTTTAGTTATAAATTAGTTTGACATAAAACTTTCTAACTCCAAGGGGGACAAAAGTGTATGCATTTTTCCCAGCAACATTAAAAGAAGACCCTCCTCAGTGCAACATATATTTGCTTATGCATAATTGATACTGTTTGTCCAGAGTCCAGGGCCCTCTGTGCGTTTGCTAGAAAATACATGTATCCACACATTGCATCTCTCCATGGTGCTAAAGCAATGTTTTTTTTAAAAAGTCAGTATTTTGTGAAAGTGTAATATTTTACCTGTTATCACAATCAGATGGTAATGCCAAAACCTGTGATGTTCATAAGCAGATGCTAAACTCATAAATAGGACGGCGGTCTGATCCAAGTTGCCCATGGTGAAGGTGTGAAAAGATTCCTCTTCTTCTTCACACGATGAGTGCTCAAATGCTTTTACACATCTATTTCTGTGAATTGTTCTTGGATCTGATGCATGTCTGTTTACCTCCCATTTTATTGGCAGCTATGTTGGTGGTGTTAATGAAGTTTTTTTAATCAGGAAATTTAGACCCAGAGTGAACAAGTAAACTGCACACAGAACCACCCCTAATCCCTGATTATGGGGCTGGTTTTAGTCGAGATTACATTTTCATGTTTGAGAGTGAGCATTTTCCCAGCTATTTGCAAAATGAACAGATTACTATGCAAACAACCTGGCTGGGATGCCCCTCTCTAAAATGTAACTGACAAAAATATATACTTTTTTGAAAAATATTGACTGCAACATATAGTTTTACTTGAAAAAATAAAATAAAATCACTAGGAATCTTGATCTTTTTCAGTAGAATGAGCACATGATAAAATAAAATAAGCTTAGTATTTTTATGCATTGATTATACATTGTGATTTAATGATTATGATCATAGAAGTATCATTTTAATGGCACTGGACTAGTTCATCAGTATGTTGTCCACTGAAATGTCTATGCTTTAGTATGTTGACAACGCAGGGCCAAGCTAAAGTGTGCCTCGGTGATCTTGGTGCTTGTTGGAGGCAGCAGCTGTCAGACTAAGGCGGTGGGTGGGTGCTGTGGGACTCCTGCCTGCTGGGCCTTTGACAGAGAGAAACAGTGGTGCTCAGGTGAACCAGTCCTTCCAAGGGGCCCCTATCTGCAGGTTACACTCCCTCCAAATGGAATCAAAGTGGCACAATGCACCCTACTGTTGCATCAAAGTGATCTACCGGCTCTCGTTAAGATGGTGCTCGCAATGCTCCCCTTTGAAGACCCTCTCATCTCGAATCAGCGGTGTCTTGCTGACAGGATAAAGAAGCTGCTCCGGTGTTTTTTAGCTACAGGCTGACGTACAAAAACACTGCACTCACTGCCTCTTCAAACCAAGTGCCTTTCCACACAATCCCTTTGTTTACGCTTGTTAGTTCTGATAAAAAAAAAGAAACATCAACTGAACTAGCAAATTACATGTCAACAACACTTATAGAGCGTATAGAGCTTTACTTATTTAACAGATGAACTAATCAATGGCATTTTAGTCAACCAACGTTTTTATTAGTCGACTGTTTATTCACTTAGGATTATATGGATTTATATGGATCACAGCAAAAAGAAAGTGAATTTATTTAGCTTCTTTAGATACAAATATGTGGTTGATTAGTTATTTTCTTGTCTTGCCACTTTGGGTCAAATACATGGTTAGATAGTAGACCTTTTGCTAATTCCAGGCTCCCTTTTAGACCGGTAATTGATGCACAAGAAAAAAAAGCTTTTGTCAATCAAGAATTTCTTTAATTGATTACAGCCCTAACACTTTATGTGAGGTAAAATTATTTTCTTGGTATTTAGGCATTAGTTTGTTTGTTGTTATTTATTAATAGAAAATGCATGTGACTTTTGTGCAAGCACTTGATTAAAAACTGCAGGAGCATTAGAGAGGTGAGAGCCAAACACACGGCTGCTGTTTGTAATTAGGCATGTGTGGATTGTGTCAGTCAGTGGGTCTCAACATGTCTCTGCTTGTGCCCTTTCAATGGACATTTCTCAAATACTTTGTTAAAATTTGCAAGAATAATGTATTATGTTTTGTGTAGAGGCAGCAGCTGATTTAACATCATGTGTGTGTCATTAAGAAGTTATACATCTAGAGATTTGACAGAATAGCAAATGAAAACCATCAGTATTTCGGACCATTTGACCCGGCAGGTAGTGCATACATCTTGCCTGTGGCCATGGCCTGTATCTGGACACTGCTGAGCTAGCTAATCAATATTCCTCCATACTCTCCCTACGAGTTCCATTGACTTTGCTTTCCTTTTATTCCATTATTTAACCAAATGGACAAAATTGAATGTCTCATGTTGATAAACGTGTGAAAATTCCTCTCAGTTATTACCACTCAGATGTTTATTTTTCTCCTAAAATAGGTTTTTGGTAGTCAGTTGATTAATATGCACAGAAAATGACAAAATATTATGGTCCACCAGGCTAAATATACAGTACAAATTCAGGAGTGAGCCAGCACACCATTAATGTTCTCATCCTGATTAATATTTATAATGATACTTAGCTCATAAAATACAAGTTGCATAGATTCAAAGTTTCATCCATAGTTTCTGTAAGTCTCCACTACAATATTATGATCTACTTATGACACTGTGCTTTATAGTTGTCAGATAAAGATCCTTAGGAGTCTGTTCTGAGTGCATATTGTAAACAACTCCAGGAGCATTCACATTTTGCCTGGCAAGTCCAGATTGATGTCTCTCAGTATTTTCTTTATACAGTCTACAAGAACAGGATATTTCGTTCTTGGCAGAGTATTATCTAAATAATACAGCCTTAGCAAGTTGATAATTGTGTCAACTAAAAAGAACAATTTTTAGGAATGTACCGATCCAGCTTTTTCAATCGATACTTTGACTTTAAGTATGTGCCCATACCCAATATTAACCAATACCAGTGTAGGGACGGAAAATGACACTTATTTCCTTAAAAAAAACAAAAAAAAAAACGCAGTTAACCTATTACACATGAGATCCAATAGTGTTCTGTAACTGTTATCTATCTTTCAAATAACTAGTGAACAGTTTTATATGAATAAAAGTTCAAGTGTGTGACCGAAAGGACGAGATCGCGGATACAAGCGCTCGAAATGAGTTTCCTCCGCAGGGTGGCTGGGCGCTCCCTTAGAGATAGGGTGAGGAGCTCAGTCACACGGGAGGAGCTCAGAGTAGAGCCGCTGCTCCTCCACGTCGAGAGGAGTCAGTTGAGGTGGCTCGGGCATCTGTTCCGGATGTCTCCTGGGCGCCTCCCTCGGGAGGTGTTCTGGGCATGTCCCACCGGGAGGAGGCCACGGGGAAGACCCAGGACACGCTGGAGGGACTATGTCTCTCGGCTGGCCTGGGAACGCCTCGGGGTCCCCCCGGAGGAGCTGGAGGACGTGTCTGGGGTGAAGGAAGTCTGGGAGTCCCTGCTTAGGCTGCTGCCCCCGCGACCCGGCCCCGGATAAGCGGACGAAAATGGATGGATGGATGGATGGAAAGTTCAAACAATGAGACATTCTAGGCCAAAATCAGCTTGTATAGAATCTTATTGCATCCAAATAAAAGCCCAACCAGGATATCAACTGAACCAGTATCATGGAACCAATATCCTACCCAGCAATTTTTTTCAGTGTCGGCGCCAATATTCGATACCAGTAGCGTATCGGTGCATCCCTAATGATTTTGATTCAGTAGCAGTATGTTGTGTGTCCCTACAGCCAGAGATGTCATTCAACCCTGCGTTTATATTTTATCACAACTATTCCAAATTCTTAACCATGACTATTTGGCTCTGCTAGACTGTCACCTGCACATGTAATAAAGTGGACAGTATCATTACCTGGGTTGCCCCCTTACTTAAATAGTCATTTCTACCTGATAGTGGCTGTAAAATGCTGGCTCTATCAGTTTGAAGGCACAGCAGAGGCTTCCCTGCAGTGTTGTCTGTGTTTTGTCAGGGGTTGTCAGCAGATGGAATTTGGTCTTATGTGGTTGCCCTGGAGACAGAGATAAAGGATACCCATGAGGCCTTGCAGCGTGTGGTGAGTGACAGCCATAGAGAGAGAGAGAGAGGGAGATACTGTGTGTGTGGTCAGGGCTTCACCTTAATTACAACCTGTGCACAGAATGATCCAGCACCGCGGCTGTTTGTTCTCCACGTCTCTCTCCACAATACAAGCTGCACTCTGGGAACCATCATTACAGAAGGTCACACGCCATGCCACACAAGTTTCATGCAGGGTGCGATCAAAGTCTTAGTGCAATTTTGAAATTCTTTATTTATTTATTTATTTTTTTATTTTTTTTATAGATTTTTGTGTTATAGGCCATAATTACTGTAAATACTTGGAATGTAATGGAACCTCAAACTACAATTGATAACATATAGCTCTAATGCATTCCCTGACTTTTTTCAAGACCTGCACAGTATTGATGGTTTTCAGATTCTTGAATGTGATGATGTCATGCTCCTAGATGGGGATAAGACCTAGTTTTCCGTATTGACAACACTGTATTTTGCCAGTAAAATATCAAATTGGCAAATTCACTAATGTTTAACCTAGGGCTGCTCAATTATGGAAAAAAATCATTATCGTGATTATTTTTTAGTTACACGATGTATCTATTTAGTGTTTCTTTCTCAAAAAAAAAACACTTTCTTATTGATAGTTTAGACAAAACTTTCAAATTGAAAATAAAAATACACTACAAATATGTACCTTTTGCAATATATAAAACATAAAATTAATAAAATATGCAGTACTTTGAGCATGAAATAAGGTATAAAAAACATAAATGTATCCAAAATAAACTATATATCCAGCCGTTCTACAATCTCTGTATTTTAAAAATTTAATAAAAATACGTATTTCAAAATATCCCAAAATAAACGTTCTTAAGCTTTAGGGCATACACATGCTAGGAGTTTAGAACCATGCTGTGCTCAAGCACGATTGCATAGGGTTCTATGTTCCACACTCACACCTGCACAACTGAACCGGGCCACGGATGATGACGTCATCACACAGCGCTGTTTGTTTACACGTTGTGCAGCAGAGCTAAAGCTTTAGTGGAGAAAATAAGTACAGTGGCAGAAATGTCTATTAAATAGTGTGGCAGATATGAGTCCTGCTGCGATACGCACTCCTCCCTTAGTTTATGGCTAGAAAAGCAGCGCAGAGGAATGAGGACAGGAGGAGATGAGGACAGGAGGAGATGAGGACAGGAGGAGATGAGGACAGGAGGAGATGAGAACAGGAGGAGATGAGGACAGGAGGAGATGAGGACAGGAGGAGATGAGGACAGGAGGAGATGAGGGCAGGAGGAGATGAGGGCAGGAGAAGATGAAGATGGGAGGAATGAAGACAGGAGGAATGAGAACAGCCGAAGACGAGGACAGAAGAAGCAGTGAGGACAGCCGGAGACAACACTGCATAACTTTTGTCTCCGTCACAGTCCTTACTGAAGGTCAGCGCAGATTCCCAGTGTGTTTTAGAGCGGACTTTATTCATTGTTTTCCTCGTATGAGTAACATCAGCGTACACACAGGGTTCTTATAGTAAAGTTGTGTGTGTATGTGTGTGTGTGTGTGTGTGTGTGTGTGTATGAGTATGCGTGCATGAGCAACCATGTGACGCTTTGGCATCCCAACCATGACGATTGCACTCACAATGGACAAATGGACTGCGCTTGAGGGGCTGTTCGTGCTTGGGCATGGTTCTAAAGTTCTAGTGTTAGTGCACCCTAAATCGTTTCAACTCGATTATATACGTTTGGAAATCATTTGACACACAAATCGAAATAGCGATCAAATTTCTATTAATTGCACAGCCTTAGTTTAACCTGATAATTTCGTCCTTATAGTGACTAGACTCATTACCTTCTTGTATTAAAAGACAAACACATGCATTTTAACAATATTAATTTTATCTGTCCGCCATCTTTATTAAATATTAGTAGAATGTTGTGATGTCATCTGAAACCAAGCAAAATCACAATCAAAATCACAATTTCAATTGGTGCAATTATCACAGCACAAAGGTTGACATAATTTATATAAAAAGATATGCAATATGTAAACAATAAAAAAAACAAAAAAACATCTAAAATATTCATGTTTTATCTGTAGTTTAGATCTTTACAAACTTGTTTTGAAGTTGTGTTAGTTTAGCGGTTCATATTTCACTCTTTCACTCTGTAATGCTTGTGCAATGATTTGTGTACTCTGAACAGAATCCTACTTTTAAACATAAATTGAAAATCTAATTGCAATACTCCTCCATCTGACTTTATTTGTGTTGGGGAAACAATTCCAAAGATTGTTCTCCAGCCCCACGTTTTACAAATGAAGCTCTGCACAGACGTTGACATGCTTACTTTTTATTCTTTGAAGATACTATACAAATTTATTTTTATTCGCTACCCAAAAGTACAATATGTCTCCAATGTCTGCAGTTCATATTTTAGACTTGCACTTAATGTTCTGTGCCATATATTTTATTGTTCTCCTGAAAGCCACAGTGGGACTCTGCGTGGCATGTTTGAAAGTTTTTGAAATCTTGGTTCTGTCACCGATGTAAAAAGAACTGGATGTAACATCAAGGGAGCCACAGTACCATAAGGTAACTCATACTCCCAAGCAATACATTGTTCCACTCCTAGTTTAATTTCACGTTTTACAGCACATATGTACTTTTTTTTTTTTTTTTGGCTTTGTTCAGTGAAGACCGTTATGTCATGATTTTGTAACTAGCCCTGTGTTTAATGCATTTTCCAACCATATTTTAAAATATAAAGTTACCAAAGTTAGTATTATTAGTATTACTAAATATTCATAATAAGATCATTCCATTAATCTATAATTATAATTATTCACAATGTATTTGGAAGAACTAAACAAATATAAATTGTCAACAAAGTAAAAGCAGAACTAGTCATTTTAATTGATTGCATACTTCAAAAATTAACGCAAATGTCAAGTGTTTTTTAAAATAATTTGTTATGAAAGTTAGTTAAGGATTTTATGTTAGCCTGCCCATGGTATCATCATGAATAACTACAGAATTGTGATGTTTCTTCTCTTAAATTAAAGTATACTGACTTCCTTATCCTATGTTTTACTAAATAAATAAACAAATAAATAAATAAAGTAAAGCAAAATGTATTTTGCTTTCCAATCCTAAAAAGTCCTTGTATTCCAGTGTTGCTGGCTGTGTTTTCTCCGTGCTGTTTTTTGAATTCAGTGGATAACCAAGATCATTTTTGGACTTAGTTAAAGGATTGTGACTTTGGCAGAGGTTGTGCATTCTTATTACCACTCAAAACAACACAGAATATGAATCATCTGGATTCAAATCTGTTAAAATATTCACTGTTCAAGAGATTTGGATGATCTGCGGGCCATGTTATTGCCCTGTTTGAATCTTCTAAAGACATGCCCGCACCTGCAGTTCACTGTATACTACTGTTATGTATGGCATGCACTGATTGTAGGTACTACAAATGGCCGTAAGCTTCACTTCTCAGTCAGTGGTTGATGTTATGAGAATACGCATTAGTAAAAATATGAGAATCTTCCTGCGTTTCACATGTGCAAAGTTTGAGCGACAGTGTTTTTTAAGAATGTGTTGAGTCAGTTGACAGTATTGGTTGAGGCGCAGGGTTTTTGTTTTGAGGGTTTGGACCTGTCTGTAAGCCAGAGCTAAAAGATCATCCATTATTGATGGCTCTGCAAGCTCTCCAGACAACCGCAACACACTATTGATCTCAAACCTGCACTTTTACAGTGTAGGCTGCATTGATAAAAGCCTATATATCTTCAGGCCAAAAAATCATACTATGAAAAAGACAATTAAGGCACAAGTGAATTTGGTGACAAATACCATATCTGTCTTTAATGCTAACAACTGTTTAATTAACGTTTTACGAACACATTTGTTGTTTTATTGTGTTTATTTCAAACATGCATAAAAAATCCAGGTAAAAATGTCAAAATAATGCAGACAAATGATGCAGGGGATCTTTTCCTCAGACATATGGGCATCTTTTTTTCAGGCATATGGCACCTATACAAAACCAACATTGTAAATTCACCATACATACACGATATAAAAAAAATGCATATTCAAAAACTATAAACATATTTAGTCACACACCTTTTTGCTATTCTGTACATTCTGCTTCCTTGATGTTTGAACTGAATTAAAATATCCAGTGAAATATTTTTTCAATCTTCTTTTTTACTAGTATATGTATAGTATATAGTATATTGTATATAGTATATAATATATAGTATATAGTATGTATGTATATGCCGTAATGAATAAGACCCAAGAGTGATTATTAAAAACCTAAGACATGGAAAGGCTGAAGAGGCTGATGGCTCTACTGCTGCACTAAAAACAGCAATATGTTGTCAGACTGTAATTCCCCTGCATGCTAATAACATTATGACAATCTCTACAACACAACTATTAGATAAATGTATTTACTTTGTGTATGCACATGGCAATTAGCACAGCTCTGTTTAAATGAGGATTCCTGCATATAATTTGTCCTATATGTTGTTATGATTGCTCTTTGAATCCTTTATTTTCACATTTGTTTGAAGTAAAGACAGAAGAAAGGCAGAGCAGTTAATGAGTCATTGTCAACAGTGAGAATGAGAAAAATATGTACATCTCAAACTGTGTGGGCTTTTATTGAAAATGTCAGACCATTTTAGCACCCTAAATTTGCTTCAGTTTGTAATTATAAATTCATCTAAAATATAAAACCTCCCACTCTCTATAATAACAAATGCAGGTTGCTTTGACCCAGAGTTAGTTCAGTGGACCCACACAGAAACCTTTATGTAACTCAGATAGCAGACAGAGGAAGTGTAATCAGCTTTTTAATAATATGATTAGTACAATTAGGAGAGTACATGCATTTGATCACAGCGTTTGAACCCCCTGAGGTGTTAAAGGTACTAACGTAGCTTGTCCAATCGTGTCTTGTTTTAGATATTAGCAAGTTGCTTCTCTCTTGCCTAGGCCTGTCACAATAACATTTTGAATTGAAAATAATTATACTCCAAAAACTATTCTAAAAAATTAAATGCAATAAATAAATAACATAACAAAATGCAACACTTCAGTAGTTTGTGTCTATAAAGAGTCATAGATGTTCATTATTGAACTTTCTACATCTTAAATCTCATCATAGTGCAGAAAAATAACCATTACTTTTCCAGTAGTGCAAAGAAATAGTCCCAAGGATAAATATTGACCCCCAAAAATTATTGTTCCATCTGTCATATATTGAACAGAAAGTTGATATATTAATTTTCATGACAGGCCTACGCACACCTGACATATCTAAAGCCTGATCATTTTTAGTAAACAGTTACATTGAAAGAGCTGGGAAATATGGTTAGAAAAATCAAATGTTGATGCTCCATTATTCCTGGTGGTGAAATGCTATTTTGGCTATATTGTCCTATTGTGAATCCGTGCTTCTCTGTTGCTTCTCTAATGCAGCTCATAAACAACAGATACTACTCAAAGGCATGTTTTTTTGGCATGTCACCCACTCCAAATTGAAAGTTTTTTTTCCCTTTCTTTGGTAGATTTGGCATTATTTCTGAAGTACCATATTTTCCTTGACAAACAACTAAATATTCTATTATTCTGCATATAAACTGCTCACCCTGGAGTTTAGATCTGTACAAACATGTTCTGAGAGGTGATTCTTGTGTTAGTTTGTCAGTTCATATTAATCTTTTTGTTAAATCTTCTGGAAAAATGAAAAAAACATTGAACAGAATATTACTAAAGGAAATCACAAGGCTTGTCAGAAAATTCACAATTAGATATTTGGTTCTTCTTAAATCACTGTATAGTAGTAGTATTAGCAGTATAGTTATATCAGAGTGAATGTATTATCAGACGTGTGCTCATGATTTTTATCAGATCAACAAACTCTGTTTAGACTGCAGTTTGAGGACAGGCTGCTGCACATGAATCAATAAAGCCTGAATGTACAAGTAACTGAGGCAGGCTTGTCACTACAAAGAGCAGTGGAGCAGGGTCTGATTCTGGCTGGGTGTTAAGTAATGGTGAAAGACTGAGTCTACTGCTGCCCTGTGCTTTTAGTAAAAATGCCAAACATAATGGCAAATAGAACATAGCATTTTTTTCCTCCCAAATTAACTATATGTTCTATATAGGGCTTGGCGATATGGTGATAAAAATCTTATCATTATCTGATTCTTATAACAGTATGCTGGAGAAATTGTCATATCTCAGATTCAAGTCTATGCTCGAAATACACACTTTCCAATCCACTATCCCAATAAACCGGCTTCCTTTAAGGTTCCATTGAGTGAAAGGTTAATTTACAATTACTGAGAAGTATGAGAAAATTGCTTTAGTTGCCTTCTGTAACCATTATAAAAGTGTACAGAAATTGTGATTAAAGTGTGAAATAACTTTTTTGATATTGCACATCCCTACATCTACAGTGTAATGGTTTGTTGTTTTATGTGTTTTCCTATGAAATTGCAATACATTTAAGTAAAAAATTGGACCCTGTTTGTTGACTGCACAATAGTAGACAATATAGATACATTTACTTTCTGCATCTGTTTCTTGTGTTTATTTGAAAAGCATACTTTAATTGTGCTTTTGGAATAAACAAAAGCGAGCTGTAATTTCATGAGCTTGACAACTTTAAGACCACTATCAATTGTGCTGAGACTGTGTGAGGGCTAGACTGGTTATCTGCCTCTTCACCTCTTCTCCTCTGCCTGCACTCGAGTATAAAATTCCTTTATGGGGGCTATCAATATCTCACCAGTCGCCTCTAACTATAGAGCATTTATAGTGGGGATGCAACAATACAGTTTTCCCATGATTCGATACATATCTCAATATATGGGTCACAATATCGGTTCGATTTCGATAAGCAGAAAATGCAGGAAAAAACTCTTATGTAATTTTTTTCTGCTGATGAGCATAATATAAACACTTAAACACTATGATATTAATGAAGCATAACATTTAAATAAACTACAGCACAACTACTAATTCTATATGTGAAGTGTTTTACTTCATTTAGTTCAATGATTTACAGCTCAGAATTTTTATTCAGTGAAAATAAGAATTGTGCTTTCTATAGAGAACAGTTTTTATAACATACTCTTAACATAGACTGCTCAGGGAAATGCATAGTCAGACTTGCATATTGAGGGAACATGTATAGCGAATCATAACACCCGTATTGAACTTATACAATATTATATCAAATATTGTTGCATCACTAATAAATATGTCTCCTAAACCTCCTCTTTTACATGCTGCTGGTGAGGAGACCAGATAAATCACATAACTATCATGAATTAAACATTTTACATGTTTTAATATGGAGATTTCACCATTCATTTGTATATGATGGTGTATTTGTATTGACATAACTTAGGGCAGCATCGGCTAGCCAAGTGATCAAGTTATAGCAACCATGTATACCATATAAATATCATGAAATAAATGTTATATATTTAATGGTAGCAACGGGCACAAATATTTAATGTTTAAACTATGGTGCTTGTTATTTTTAATTTTATTGTTTTATGAGGATTCACGTGGTTCGGTAGGACGTAGTCAAGGCAGGGGCCATTCGTTGTCCAAGCAGCCGCCTTAACTATAAAGTGCTGCGGGAAACACTTCTGGTGACACAAAGCAAGTTCAGTTCTACTTCATTTTTGCTCTGTCTTTCCAAGAAGAAACACATGCCCACAAACTCTCCAATTTACTGAACAAACTCAACAGATCTCCACTACAGTCTATATAGTGAAGGAAACAGACATGTACAAGAATGATCTAACCCAGATGTACGAGCTTGCAAAGAAGCACAAACTGAGAATCATCTTTCATAAGTACCCAGTGGACATCCAGACTAGGACCTTTTTCATGACAGTACAGGTGTGCCACCTCAATGCCTGGGGTCATGACCACAACAAAAAGGAAGCTAAAGCTAAGCTATGTATGTCTTGCTGCTCATAAAGAACCTGCCTCTGCCTCAAAACCATCAGGCTAAAGCTCAGAAAAAGAAAGCCAACAGCACTGCACTGCTGGAGTAAACACCCTGTCCCAAGGATGAACATGGACGGGTTATCCTGTTCAAAAAATCCTGCTCCTGCCTTTCAGAGCTGGTGCAGGCACACAGGATCAAATACCCTGAGTACAGCCTGGTGGAGTCAAAGCTATTGCCTTGGAGCTGGCTGTTCACTATGCGGGTCACTCTACGAAACCTCTGCACTGTCGAGACAGGGCCCACCAAGATTGTAGCAAAGAAGAATGCTGCCGCCAAAATGCTGGAGCTGTTGGGGGGTGGCATCTCCTCAATACAACCCGCTTTTGAAACAGCAGCATGCTTGTCCATCTCAGGTTAACAAGCACAACATGGAGGTTGAAGAGATGAAAGCTGTTGGAGCTCTGCCTGCTCTGAGTGCAGTTGGGGTGATACGGGATGTAACTGTCCCCAAAACTCATCTAGCCAAGGATCAATTAAATGATCCAACAAATCCTCTGAGTCCCAGGATGTCCAAAACTGCCAATCGAACCAAAAGGACTCAATGCTGCTGGCTTCAGAAGTGCTGTTTTCGCTGACTATCCCAGAGTCAAATTCTGAATCAGCCCAGGAAAAGGGAAAGGACGAGAAGGACGACAATGATGCTCATGTCAAATGAGACTTGCATGGAGTCAGAGAAGATGGCTGAGGTGACCCAGGATGAGAACACTCCTACCTGGGTGCTCAACATAACAAAGAATCAGAGTCTGTGTCAGAAACACAGGTGATGATGAAGACAGAAATCTCTGAAGCAGAAATTATCTTGGATTCTTTTAGATTAAATGACTTCACTGAAACTGGGGTATTTAGTCCAAAGGAGACCCCTTGTGAAGTGGAGATTGGACAAGTGGAAATCCTGGTTCAAAATGAGACTAAAGAGATGCAGGTCATCTCATATCTCCAGGTGGACCACACTGGTATAGTAAAGACAGTGGGCCTGTGAGATATCCAGGTGGAGGTAGAAGAACTAGAGATCTCTATCTATCAGACCAGAGGTCCTGATCCAGAATCTAGATACCCAAGTCCAGATTCCACAGATTGAGGACCAAAGCCTGGAGACTGCATTGCAAATAGAGAGCATAATCAAACTCAAAATTTGTGAAGAAGATATTATCCTGGACACTTTTGGACCAAATTTAGATTACCTCATTGAACCTCAAGTCTTTAATCTAAAGACTCTTTGTGAAGCAGAGAGTGGAGCAGAGGAAATGCTGGTCCAGATTCCTGAGACCCAATTCCTGATTTCAGAGATGAAGGTCCAGATTCGAGAGATGATGGACTGGATTCCAGAGATTGAAGTCCCAATTCAGGAGACATATTTCCAGATTTTAGAAACTGGTTGGGATTTCAGAAACTGATGTCTACATCCCACAGATCCAAGTCCAGATAGTTGAGACTGAGGTCTTGATTCTAAAGATCGAGGACCAGAAGAGACTCTGTGTCACAAATGGAGGCCACAATCAAGCTTGAAAATTTTGAAGCAGATATTATCCTGGAGACTTTTGGACCAAATGTAGATGACCTCATTGAACCTGAGGTCTTCAGTCAAATTTTTTTCTGAAATTCTGGTCCACATTGCAGAGACCGAAGACCGGGTTCCCGAGACCGAAGACCGGGTTCCCGAGACCGAAGACCGGGTTCCGGAGACCGAAGACCGGGTTCCGGAGACCGAAGACCGGGCTCCTGAGACTGAAGTCCAGGTTCTAGAGACTGTTCTGGATAAGGTGACCAGTCAAGACAAAATCACCACTGCATCTGAAATCTCAAGTTTTGCCAATCAGTGCTCCACTGTTGGCACTACTGCTGTGCCCACCCAGTAAGCAAAGACCCACGGAAGAAGAAAAATAGATTGAGACGATTCTTCAGTGTGGTCAGATTCTTTAGGAAGTCTAGTCGATAGGCTATTTCATGTTCTTTTAAAGGAGATTTTAGCAAGAAAAAAACAACAACTTTTGAGCAGTTTGTATGGAAGAATATAAATGGATGATTAGATTAATGTGCATGTTTTTTGTTGTTATACATACATATAGAAATGCCTTGATATCTTAGGGTAAAGCAAATTAAATAGTCTACAGATTGATATTGTACACACACTAATGAGGCAAATACCATAGCTGCATTACATGTGCTAGCTAGAAAATTACAGACAACATTCAAAGTAAATGCAAACCTTACACATATATTTTATGAAGCGATTGCAGATTTTCCCCCTATAGCCAATTTTCTGGTGCTCATTGTGCACAGAAGACATGCCTTGCAAATCTCAGGGAAAACATTTCATTATTGATATCTGGGTTTTATGTGTTTGCCTATATACCGTACCTATATAACTTTTTGGGCGCAGTGGACCACAATATGGGCATCATTGATTCCCTATAAATCTGCATCCACATACTGTACTGGAATATATAACTGCATTTATTCACAGAAGGCTAATATAAGTTGGTTACCCTTTATCACACTTCTATGATAGAAGATATATGTGAGCTGTGGTCCACTGTGAAAAACTGATAGAGCATTTCTGCATATTTTACCAGAGCTTGTACAGATGGACTTTCTCACTCATTTGACCTCTTTTTAATCTTGCAGGTCTTTCAGCCGCTGTCCAGAAGTTCTCCCAGTCCCTGCTGGAGTTTCAGTTTGAGTGCATAGGTGACGCCGAGACTGACGATGAGGTGAACATTGGTAAGTTCAATCTATCCCTGGAGTCTAATTTAAATTCAATGAGTCCTCCTATTTATTCAAGCCTCAAACTATACCTGACCTTTCAGTGAAGACAAGTTATAGAAATATCTGCTGTCATGATTATCCTACTCATACAGAATAAAAAATTAGATACAAAAAATAAAAAAACAAAAAAAACAATACAGCAAACACTTATTACAGGATTGTCAGGATGCTAGCAAATCCATGCAATGTTTATTTTTTCCCTGCATGGATCTTGGAAGTTGTCTACGGTGCATGTATAATTAATGCTATTGATTTGCTTATGATGTTTCCCCTGTTTCTTCTAAAGCCTATTGCCGATCAAAGGGACTAATTGTGATCAGTGTCAGAGATTAATGGAGGTGCCGTATCCACCATAAGGAGTATGAAAGCAGCGGCGCAGAGGGCCCTACACCACTAATGGGCCCCTCTCACAGTCTGCCTGCTTCCTCCTCTCCCTGCTTTTTCTGCTGTGCTCATTATCTCCAGCTTGAGCCCTGAGCTTCGTGGAGCTAGGGCCTGCCGAATTACTGTCCATCTGTGAGGGCTAGACTGGATATCGACCCCTCCGACACGGGACCGTAATGTTCATCTGAATGCCTAATGAAGAGTGCCTTTTCCTCTTCTTCTCTCTCAAAGCAGCCGCTGTAGCATGATGGGCAGGAGAGCAGAAAAGCAATTATGCATATTGGACAAATCCACACCCATATCCAGGGATAGTTAGAGTCAAACATGTGCTTGTTTGAGGAAATGTCTATTACGCCTGCTTTTCCATTCACACTCATGTTGGTCCTATGTGTAGCAAATAATAGGCATTTTGTCTGACCAGCTGGTGTAGTGGGATGAGTCCAATGTTTACTAAGAGCGACCAGGACACTGCAGAGGGCTCAGATGATGATACAGTGTCTATTATAGATAACTGGCTTTAGAGTTGAGGAGAAAAAGATATTTTACACCATAAAGTGAAGCTGTAAAAAATCTGTAGACCTCAAAGCTGTATTTGGTTGGGCTGTGAGATTATTCACAATCAAATCAAAATCACAGTTTGAATGGACACAATTAGTAAATAAATGCTACAGTTCTGAAATACCGGTGGATCCCTTAAGAAAATATCCTGTCTTACTGCTTGTGAAAACTGCTAACCCTGTAGTTTAGATCTGTACACAGATACTGAAATACATGTGATTCTTGTATTAGTTTGTCCATTCATATTTCAGTTTTTTTGTCAATTCACCTGGAAATGTTTAAATGTGTACTTAAAGTAATAAAGTTGCAATCTTATCATGATTGCAATGTTTGTCAGACAAAGAAAGACATTTTTTAAATTGTTCAGCTCTAGCTTTTGGTATGATTTTAAGGATCAGTGAAGTTACAGTAAGCCAATGTATTATGCATGGTAAGCTGTATACACTGAGGACATAAACAAGCTAAGAAACAAACATTAAGTAAATGCAAGATGAAATACTGAATATCATTACAGGATTTTAGTGCGAAAAAGGGGAGCAGTGGTCTATTTTAATAAAATCAGGAGAAGTAGATTAGTTTGTGAGTTTGAAATAATAGTTTACAGATTTTGACATTACACCAGGCGGGACGGCAGGGGGAAAATACTGTAATGTCTTTTTAATGGCTTTATTGTGGTTCTCTTGTTTAGCTCATACTCCGTCAACCAAATTTGGCTCATAATAAATGTTTCCTATTTCCCGTTTGTTGAAATTCCCTGTGCTTCTCCATTGTGCTTGGCTGCCCAGGCTAACGCAAAGGCCATGATCACACCTTGGAAAATATGAAATGTGTTGAAATCAATCACCTCATCAATGTCCCCGCGCTGTCCCACTGACACAGCTACACCTCTGTGAATGCCAGAGCTGAGAGTCTGAGCCAGGATCTGTGTGCTCGCTTTGATGCCAGCTAACTTCCATGAACAACATGGAAGATTATATGTGCCCGCGCCTGCTCACCTGACCTTTTATTGATTTTACTCTACTACTTCCTGCAGTGACATTCTCATTCTATGCCAGTTATCTAGGAATCAATGGGGGCAAAAGATTGATGTGGCCTCAGAAATTTGAATTTTCAGAAAAGTTACATGCTCCTCTCACAGAAGGTCAAGTCAGAGTCTCCAAGGGACATCACTGGACTGAGACAAGTCTGATAAGCTCAAAAATACAAGTCAAAGATGCAGCTCAAAGAATAGAGCCTGTAAGCTCAGAGCTAAGGTATTTCTGTATGGGCTACCTGTCATAGATGAAAAAAGAAGAAAATTACAGGATTAAAAGAGGAGAGTTCTGACAGAAATGCAAAATTTACTGGGGCAAAATCATTACTTGACTGAAAAAATGTTTTATGACTTGACAGTCCTATTATACACTGGCTTTAAGTGCTTCTATATAGCCAGAGGTGATCAAAAGAAATGAGACCTTTACAATCTCAACAGTAGACACAGTATATTTTGTAATTTCATCTAATGTAAAAAAAATAAATACATAAATAAATAAATATATATATATGTAATATATATGTAATATATATATGTTATATATATATGTTATATATGTATGTGTGTGTGTGTGTGTGTGTGTGTGTATATATATATATATATATATATATATATATATATATATATATATATATATATATATATATATATATATATATATATATATATATATATATATATATATATATATATATATATATATATATATATATATATATATATATGTTGCACCTAGCCTTCATAAGTTCTCAGGAAAATGCCAAGTTAAATTCTTCTGTTGTTTGTATAATTTACCAATGAAGGGGCTAGAAAATACCATTACAAAATCCTTCTGGCTACATTTTTCTTTTTAAACTTAACTAGGAAATGTTGACTATTAAAAAGGCTGCCCAGAAGAATATTAAAAATGTATGCTGCATTAAAGCCCAGGAGTCCGTTTGGAAAAATAACACTTCTACACCAAGCAGGCTGTACTTCTCTGCTATTGAAACATTTTATTCATCTGGTCCATACTGACTTTTTCATTTGCTAGTGAATGGTATGCTAAAGCTAACCTCCCTTTGACACTATTTCCTCTGCTCGCAGTCTAATCCTGTCCCATCAGTGGCTCCTGCTGTGGCCTTTACCCCCTGAGAGGTGGCTTCTGTTGATAAAGCAGCCAAAGGTGTTAATAGGAGGGCTCGACTGCCCGCTGCATTACGGCATAAAATCATTGCTGCTGGTTCTTTAAAAAGCTTTGGTGTGTAAATGGACCTAAGTGTCTGAGGTGATTCATGGCCTCCATGCCAGGCTCTGCTCTTGGTGTGACTGTGTTGACAGGCAAGACAGCGGCTCTGCTCCCATTAATGAGTGGACAAAGGCTGACACAGGGGATAATCAACAATGGACATCAACAATGAACATACATGTGTGAAGCCTTTAAAGCTGAGCTGGAGTGTTATACCATGCACTGGAATATGACGTGGCAACAAATCAATTACATTGATGAATCAAATTTTAAGTTCAGTTCAATTTGTTTGGAAGCAAATCTTTTTTAGTTTCCTCACTTTTTATTATTGTTAATTGCATTGGAAATGCAAGAAAGTCTGCAAAGTGCAGTCACTAGGCCAAATTATAGTTCTGCATTGACTCAACGCACACTGCTGCTGTCACCTTGTTGCCGTAGTTTTTGATTTATGGATCTGTGTGCCACAAAGTAATTCACCACCACACCGCTAGGAGGCTAGGATTTGAAAATGGCATTCGTGTATACAAAATGAAGTGGGAAAGCTGAGTACTGGAAATGTATGTAGAGAGGACCAATCATGTATGTAGAGAGGACCAAGAGAGGACCTTGCTGTCTGCATTGGTTCGACACAAAATTTCGGAAAATGTGACACAGAAGATTTGAAGCACAACCATAAATTGGGCTATAAGGATCAGAGTTTTAGAGGTCATGTGCTTTTCCTTCATGTTTGAGCCTCAGTGAAGAGAAAAGCAGGAGTTTAGCACAGGGCCAGAGCTGCTCTGAAATGAGCAACGTCACATTAAATATTGTGAAAGTGCAAATCACGTCTTTTACACCACATCAGCCTCATGTTTAATGCAGTGGACTGTTATGATTAGTTAGTTTTATCTCATTCATAAAATGAAAAGATTTCCCCCAATTGCCACTGGGTTAAATATTATCCCTTCACAACACAACTTTGTAGTAACATCAGATGCTTAGCTGCTTTTATCTTTTATATTGTATTTAAGCTGTTTAAGATATTTCTATTTACATTCCACAACAAATATATTAATATTGATAATGTTTTAATTAAAAGGAGCTTACTATTTACAGCACTATACCTTAACTGAAACAATTATATATCTTTGTTTATTTTTGAAAATTTTCTGTAGTTTGTTGGGCATTTTTAGTGGAAAAGGGAGAAAAATCAAAATTCTAATTTTTAGAGAAAAAAATCCCCAATTTTATTTTTGGACAATATCACCTAGCCCTACACTGTAAAAACAAAGCCTGAGACTTTAAGTACCCTGGGGCAGAATGACAAATACTGCCTCTGTCATCACCGCCCATAAACATGAAGCCAACACTATTGTGCCCTGAACACAATAACAGTGTGTAATGCCGCCAGCAAAAATGTAAACAACCTTTTTTGGTGTAGCTTTTTTTATGTTTTATAGACATAAGAAACATACACTAGTAGCCAGTGGGGACCTTCTTTATCACATTACCACATCTGAATTATATATCCACAGCCTTTCGATTTCTGTTA
The DNA here is from genome assembly GCF_026225935.1 of Boleophthalmus pectinirostris. NCBI lineage: Eukaryota > Metazoa > Chordata > Actinopteri > Gobiiformes > Gobiidae > Boleophthalmus > Boleophthalmus pectinirostris. Next base: position 13,650,325 of record NW_026571541.1, on the reverse strand, counting down.
ACTATTATTAGACTATTACTGTTACTATCGGAGAAAACAGCTTGTCTCTTGTTCAACAGAAGAAGAAGAAGAAAAAAAACAAAACACTGGTAGCTGTCGTTTATTGAAGTCATGGATGTGTACAGGTACAATCCCATAGACAAGCTTCTCTGTACTGTACACTGAATGACTCCTGTGTTGACTGTAATAAGTAAAGCCCAGATGGAGTGGACAAACAATATATCTCTCTTTCTCCTATACTCACTGTCAGTTTATTTTAAGACTACGCAGGGGAACGAAATAAAAGGGAAGCAATCAACAGTCGCCATTCACTTGAAGTATTGTTTTTTACTACACGTCTCGAGCTTAAATGGGACAGCTGCATGATTTTATTAGGTTCTAAAATGTGCGGTATTGGGAGCGTGGGGGAAAAAACATTTCATCCCCCCATGTGTGAGAAAGCTCAAGGGGTGCCAGCGACATACGAGCTTTAACGGCCAAGCTGCTACACTTTTTAAATATCCTTTTTATTATGAGACAACATGTGGATCTGTGTATTTGCATAATTATGACACAGTTGTACGACTTCATCATATGTCAGGTTATAAAGATTTATTGACTGAAGATAAAATATATATTTGTGTCCTAAAACCTGTTGTAAGTTGGATTTTTCTTGTTTTTCAGCTCAGTCTTTCAAAGAGTTTGCCCAGCTTCTTAACACTGTGGAAGAAGAACGTCGTCGTCTGGTGAGAATGCTCCTGACCTTTTCAAAAAACAACAGAAATGAAAATTTATCTCACAACTTGCCACTACAAAATGTTATGTGGTGACTTTTCAATGTTCGTGATGCTGCAAAATGACAAAATCATTAGCTTTAAACTATGCATATTTTTTTTAGAAATGTTAAAACATACCATTTAATAACCTCTCAATTTCCATCTACTCAGGAAACATCACTAAAATAAACAAAATAATTCAAATGACTTTACCCAACTGTTTTATAACATCTTAAAGGGACAGTGTCTAACTTTTTTGTCTGTAACCTGCTTGTCTCGTATAACATATTTTTATGGAAACAAGCACGTTGTAGCATCAAATTATAGGTCAAATCTGTGGGGAGGCGACTCTAATCACAGTATGTTTTTTAGTCAATTAAAACATCTGTAAGTGAGTAAATACAAGATATATGTTTAATGCCGCACTGAGAAACCTTTCAGGCATTTCAGGCAAAGCAATAACATCTCAATCGAGACAAGCAGTCACAGTTACTTTTTGCACTAAAAAGTTACATAGTGCCCCTTTAATGTGTTTCTTAAAATGTTGTTGCTCTCTCACAGTTTAGTGACACTATAATAGAATGTCTTACTGTGATGAATTCCCAAGGTCAGCCGAATATCAAGACTGTGGATGCAATTTTTTATGTTGTAAGAAAAGTGGCAGCTTTGTCCCTGTCTAAAGGTCGGAAAACAGACCTCCAACTACGCCGCATGTCTGGAGACAAACCAGGCATGACGCAAAGGCCAAGAACGATGGAGGAGGGGGGCCCAGGGTCATATGTCCCACCTAGCATGTTAGAGGATTGCCCCCGGGGTGGTATACGGTAATATAGAAACCTGCGACTCCAGACTGTAACAGGATTGCTCGTCTGCTCTATTGGTATTCACAAAGCTAACCATTGTACTTGACTGGTTTTTCACCCATTAAAACCAAACAACCCAAGGCTATCCAAAAGAGATGCCAGTGCCATTTTGAATAGCTCTTTCCACTGACCTCATTCATTTAGCTTTTGTACAGTTCTAGTTTGTTGGAGTTTAGACGTATTTCCTCATTGATTTGAATGGTAGAAGTGTGTATTTATGAAGGGTGGTATTATAAAGAGCCTGAGGGTGGAATTACCTCAATCTGCCTGAAGCACTGGAGCTGCATGTTTGACTAACCAAGTGCAATCTACGGATTTTTGTGTAAGTTTGCCTTTTCTCTTTGTGGACAGAGATTCATACACTTATTTCTTATTCTTTTTCCAATTTTATTTTATTATATAAAGACATTGCATTTACTTTGGACAAACCATATGCAAGTGTAAAAATCACTTTAAAACATTAGAGGCATTTAGAACATGGCAATACATTTGAAACAAGCAAGAATGACGTGCGCTGCATTACATATTTACAGTAAATTAGCCAGTAAATGTCATATCGCATTATTGTTTACGAAACCTGATTTCCGCCGATGTCTTTCTAAGACGTTCAAGCCATTTGTGGCCATACCAGCTTGTCAAAGCCTGATCCTGTCAGATCTCAGAAGCTAAGCAAGGCTGGGCCTGGTTAGTACTTGGATGGGAGATGCTGGGAAAATCGGGTGCTACAACTGACACACTGTTGTTGTGTCCTTAAGCAAGGCACTTCACCCACATTGCTTGTATGAAAGTGGTGTGTGCATGAGTGATGGTGCTGGTCGGAGGGGCCGACAGCACAGACTGGCAGCCTCGCTTCCATCAGTCTGACCTAGGGCAGCTGTGGCTACAATAGTAGTTTACCACCACTGGGTATGGAGTGAATGAATAATGCTCTGTAAAGCATCTTTGAGTGTCCAAAAAGCACTATATAAAACTGATTCATTATTATCATTATTATTATTATTTAAGCCAGTATAGATGAAAAATATGTAAGTGTGCATTTGCTCTTTCTCATATGTTAGAGTGGACAGTCGCAAAGTGGTTAGCAATTAGGCTTGTTGACAAAAACATGTTGGATTTAACTATAAGCCTGTCAACACATGTCCTTTCCTATAAATGAGACATGTGAATTTAGAATCTTAACTACCGATATTGAATGCATGTGAGAGTGTATGAGAGAGGCAATGCTGCTGTCTGTGAAACCAAAGCAGCTCTATATAGTTTAACATTCACGTAAATGCTCAAGTTATGGTTCATCTCAGTAAATTGCTGTCATGTTTTATGATGTGCAGAAGTGCCCTCTGTAGATGGGGGTCACCTCCATGGGTGCCGTGTATTGAATATCGTGTCATCCTAATCATTTTGACAAGCATAAAACCACAGATAATAAATTCAAATTGCCTGACTGATTTTTTTTCCCTGTTTCAAACTCCTGACCCTTGTAAATTGTTTAACTGCTGTTGATGATGCATAGCCTATAACAGCTGTCTCATTTTGATCTTATAATCTTGGCCTTGTTTGACAAATTATGGTAGGGCCATACCATGTAAAATTAACAAGGCGCTTCTTATAGTAACTTTGGGTTTGTTTATAAATTGTGATGTGTGTTCCTGTTGTTGGATTTCAGCTAATGTTACAACATTCTTCAGACCAATAATATTTAATAGATGCCCTTTTTATTGTAATGCACTGAGTTCTTGGGCTTTGAAAATCAGGTTCATCATTTGTGAATTCACCGTTTTATGGGGCCTCCCTGATGATGTTCACGAAAAAAGATACTAAATCGTGGCCTCAAATTACTATTTCATTCTCACGATTTAGCTAATTTGTTCCCATGTTTTAGCCATAGACCATATTTATGAGTGCACATAGCTAATGCCCTAGCCACCGTGTGCCAAATAGGAAGTTGCCAGGAGGCTCTTCCAGCTCCTGACCCTGGCTCCAACTGACTTACATTGGGATCTTTGTCATCTCTCTCTCTGTAACTGCAGCAGTGAGCCTTGTCATTTTGGTCTTAAAATGTTCATATTAATCTGCTCTACATGATCCTGAATTTTTTTTGCTATTTTTTTCTGTCAAAAAAATTCTATTCATAACATAGAGTCTGGCTCCAGATTCGCTCCTGTAACCGTTAGCATCGCGAGCCTCATTTGAGCGGCACTGAACACTGTGGGTGACATCACACTCGCGTAGTCCACTTCTTTATACAGTCTATGGTTTTAGCTATGCTTTTGTTAATTTGTTTCCACGTTTTAATAAATTCATTCCCATGTTTTAGCAAATCATTCCCACATTTTTGCCAGTTCACAGCACATTGGACACAGCGGAGGTTCAGGTTTAGTCCTGGTCCAGTCCTGGTTTAGTCCTGGTTCAGTCCTGGTCCAGTCTTGGTGTAGTCCTGGCGATCGGTTCTACGGTTTTTGTGTGTATATATTTATAATCTGCTATGACGGCGTGGGTTTAGTTTTGGTTTAGTCCTTGTCCAGACCCAGTGTAGTCCTGCTGTAGTCCTGGCGATTGACTTGGCAGTTGCGGCATGTATATTTTTATAATCCACTAATGACACGGCATAGATTTTCTTGTTCTGGTGTTTGTGGCTCCCTGCCCTGGTGTGGCCTCCACACACACACTTATGAATGGTTTATCCTCAGCACGTTACAAGTCATCCATGCATCTCTACTACGTATGGTCGGACTATTAGGCTTTCGGACTAATGGTCTGACTACATAGTGATATGTACGAATTGCCTTAAACGTGGGAACGATTTAGCTACAACATGGGAATGAATTACATATTGTGGGAACGAAATAATCATTTGAGGCTACAATTTAGTTTGTTTTTTCGCGCACGTCATCAGGCGGGCTCCCTACATTTTGTATATTTCATGGCAGAAAATCCAGTGTAATCAATAGGGAAAAATGGTCTTTTGCCCCCCGTTTGGGATTATGACATCATAATAATACTTTTACTACTTTTTACTACTTTCTAGAATCACGTGGAAAGTATTTGATTTATTTTACTCAATCAGGGATATTTTAACTTCAAAATTGTTTCTTTATTTTCTCCTTTGCCTTTTAAATAAGTTCACAAATTTTTTAGTTTTATAAGAAATATTATTACTAATTTTGGAGCAAGCACTGTTCACACGTCACATTGGAACATTTCACATTTTCAACAACATGTTCTTTTTCATTACAAAGTTGAAATTAACTTTTACCTTCATAGTTTTTGTCAAACGATGATAACTCCGAATTATGGATTAAATTGTGCATAAGGGCTGCTGGAGGCTATCAGTATTATATTAGAATCCATATGCACATTCAATTTTCTCCAAACCCAGAGTCTTTGCATCATCCTTTCTTTTGTCTGTGGTGCCTTTTGTTTCAGCACATCACAGGAGGCTCCTCTGATGTCTGCACTTTGAGCACCGCTGCTTCACTGCACCCTCTGAGGCAGTACACTGAAAACATGTCACTTCATGCAAAAAAGAATTCAACAAAACAAGAATGTTGTTTTTTTAATATAATGATTTGATATTTTCTTTTCAACTTAGAGTGAATTTGGTCAAACACTCAGGTCTCTTACTCTAACTAACTTTTTCTCCATCACCTGCTTCATCTGCTTGTGGAGATACTGCACAATTGGCAGGTGACACCACAGGGCCAACTTACATGTCAGGTCTTTGGAGAGTCGAGCCCAGTCACTGTAAGAATTCAAGATTTTTTTGTCAATAGAAACCAATGTTAATGAGTGTATGCAAGATGGATATGTTTATGCCATACCAGGACATTCCAGACAAGACATATCTCCATGGCGGCAAACTCTTCACCTTTAATATATTTTAGGTCAAAGTTATCTTCAGCTCTTACATGTGTCTGTCCATTGGCTGCTCTGGTATCACAAGTTTCTATCACATTTGTTCCCCTTACATCAAAGACTTTTAAAGGTAGAATTCCAAAGATATATTTGGACTGGGGTGTGTGTGAATAACACATAGTTTTTACTCCCAGTGAAAGTGTTAGTGCTATCACCAATTAAATTTGCGAATTTCTTTTGAACTTTGACATATAGCCAATCTGCTGATAAGAAATATTTAGATGGTTTGTGGAAAAAAGCTGTTAACTGCTAATGACTTGTCTCAGTCAGAAGTGTTAAAGTATGATCAGTCAGCTTTGAACATTACTTTTGGATCTAATTAGCCACAAACCACTGCATGTACTGTATGTGGTAACTTTGAGATAGAAATATTTCTAAACTTCCACGTAATTTCTAGAACTTTATTAGAGCTGCAGTAAATAACTCATAAGGCTGTTCCAAGAGGTCCAGGCACAGTCGTAAGGGGCAGTATTTAAGCTGAGAACTTGATGTCTCGAATTACATGTAATATCCTGATCTGATAGCAGCTCCACAGTAAGTGGGGCTGTCATAGAAATAGTGCTGGAAGCAATAGAAGTAAGATGGGCCCTTTTTGCAGGATATAGTTATACCACTATTATAGCTTTCAATTTTGGGTACCAGTACTTGAACGACACCTATATTTTACTATTGGTATGTTGAGTGTACTTTTTTTTTTTGATTATTAATCGTCTTTCTTTTTAAACTTTTCTGCATCACTTGAGGGAAAACATGAACTAAAACACAACTCCACACCAGTCCATCTTTCCTACTTAACTTTAACTTTGCATTGAAACATGTTTCACATCCACCCATTCTTGTGTTTTCTTGTGAGAAACTTGAGGACTTGAGGTTTTTCTGTACACAGCCATGTTTGAAAAATAAAACAAGCTCCACTTCACACCGCCTCTGTGTGAGTCAGTGCCTTCCACAGTCTTATTTACCAGATTCATAGAGCCATCAGAGGATTTGGTCACATTTGTTTACTGTCCTGCTTATTCACACAGTCACAGTGTAATGCCAGCTTGAGAGAGCGCACATAAACGCCACAGCCAACCCTCACTGACCTCTGTATGCGTGTGTGCCAAGTGGGCTTAGCTCAGAATTCACGGTTACACCACAACAATGCTGGCATCCAATTCAGGGTCACTGATCCTGCCAAAGTTTATCAGATGTGTTCATTTTTTATAATAGAAACAAACATTATAATTTTGGATGAACTTAAAGGTGCATTGAACACATTTTCTAGTGGAGGGTTTGTCAGCTACTTGTCCTCATAGAGATGTTATTGCTTTGTCTAGAATGTTCCACAGTATAAATAAAACCTATCTAGCTCTAGGGAGGAAACTGTAGGCTCCACTGCAGGTCATATCTGTGGAGAGGCAAACCTATTCACAGAGAGAATTATTGTAGTTTTGAGCAATAGAAACACCAGTAATTATTAAATGTTAGATAGATGTGTTTTATGTCATACCATGGAACATTTCAGGGAGAGCGGTAACATCTCCATGGAGACAAGCAGGCGATGGACCCTCCTCCAGATGTGCAGTGCATTTAAATCAGATATCATTTAGAATCAAGCACACTTTAAAGCACAAAACTCCTCCTTACTGAAGAATCTCATTACCTAATCAGTGCATTTCATCTTCAATGCAATAGTAAAACATTTAGCAGGCCATTTTGGGGAAACTTTCTTATATCTTACAAGTTATGCATAGTTTATTTGTCGTTTCACAATATACCATCAATCATATTTTATTTCTTAGTTTTACCAATGCATCTTGCCAGTCAAATGATTATGACAAATACTTCTGAGGATTTAAATCTCCTCAAAGCACAGCAAAAGTATGAGTTGGAACAATATTTTAAAATTAGGTTGCTAAAGCATTAGAATATAGTATTGTAGATGTTTGAAGTTATTGTTACAAGAAAGAAACAATCTAATTGTTTCCATATTCTTTCTCATTGCTGCTGCTTTATGACGGTGACACCAAAACAAACACAACAACCCACTTAATTTATATTCCAGCACAGCCTGTATATTCTAATTGACTTTTATTATATGCTGTTAGATGGTAATAATAAACTTGGCCTGCCCACTCACTGTTAACCCCTGCTGTGCACTGTAATTTTCATGTGTCTAGAAACAGGTCTAAACATCCCATATAAATTCAGTCTTTCATATATCAGTGTTTTCTGCTCTGAAGATACAATCGATCCATCACAGTCTGGGGCTGAATTGCCTCCAGTCATTGTAACCTGTAGCAATTTAAGCACATTTGGAGCTGATAAAGAAGAGCAGCAGTTTGTCTTTTAATCAGACCCTCTTCACTGGAAGCTGCTGGAGTGCTACAGTGAGCTGATCATGTTTTATTCATAGTCATTAAAATGTGTGGAGTCTGGTTAAGAGAACGATTCAGATCTAATAGCAAAAACAATATGGACCAACAGGGACTTGCTGCTGAAAAATAGTACACTTAACATACATAACAGTATGTAGTTAGTATGTACACACTAGTGCCTGGACACATTAGTAGTTCATGATAGTACTTAAAAGTACCACTTAAATGACTACACCTCACTTAGCCTCAATAACACATGAGCAAAGACTCATTCTTAGTGTTTATAAACTGTTCTTTATTCTTTATTTTTTATAAAGAGTTATTCAAGCTGAGTAACTACTGAATTAAGGGGTTAATGTATTCATTAAGTAGTTTTAATAAACCATTTGTTAATTAAAGAGCCCATATTACACCTTTTTCTGATATAAGTTATAATGTTGTCTAATGTTTTTTTTAAAACACAAACTTTTCAATATTAGTCTTTCTCTTCAGCAGAAAACATTCCACTTCCACATTGTGGTGTCATGCAGTAGTACAGAAAATGCTCTACTGTGTTTTTAAACTCTGTGCACCTTCACTAGAATCATGGATAAGTTCAGCTTGGCAATCTCTGCTGTACAAAAGGTAAAAGGCTGTAGCCGTAACTTGAAAACTACCACTACATGACATCACAAGGTAGAGCAGAGCATTTTGAGCTTTGAAGATGTAGAGGGACTAATATTAGAGTTACTCAAATGAAACAAACCACAACTCATACAAAGAGGTAAGTCTGTGTTCATGCTTTAGGCAAATTAAAGTGTAGTTATTATAAACCAAAGTATCATTATGAAATATCTTGGCATATAAATCCAGACAGAGTAACATTACATATTGATAGAATTACTGTAGTAAAATTGGTGGCTGGCTAGTTTGCAGAAAGACAAGGCTTATTATAATTAATTCATTTAAAGTGTTGTAGCTGCTTAAAAGCCTATTTTACCAAGCACTAGGCAAAATAATAGTCAATTTTATACTATTAAATACATAATTTGAAAATGTGGCAGCTGCTAACTGATAATTATTCCAAAAATTGTGCTAATGGTTTGAAATTTATTGTTTATAGAAAGGAATCAACAGTATGCAGTGAGATAGCATTCCTTTAGATGCGCTTAGACTGCACAGCAAGCCACATCCAGTCTATTCATTAGCTGTGATAAAGACAAAGTCAAAGTCAGCAACAGAGGAATGAGAAAAAGCAGGAGAAACTTTTCTTGCAAGACTTGAAGTAGGTTTAGAGTCTTTTTAACCAAGTGACTGCCAGAAACTTCCAAGGCATTGGATTTCTGCCTGCTTTGTATTCCCGTTTCTGGCAGCAGCTTCTGTATTACATGTAATGAATGACATTTCCAAAGAGTACACTGCATCTTGAGCGCTAGTGATATAAAGTGTGGAGTGACAGGTAAAAAGTGCACCATGCAGTGGTGTGTGTATGGGTAACTGTCAGGCAGAGGTGTCGGATGTGCATATTCACGTGTCTGTCATCGTGTTACATGTCAAGAGTTTAAAGACTAAATGGCGTTTTGTTAAAGCACTTGATATTGGACATTTAACATAGGTTGAGACATCACTGCGCGAACACGACAGAAGTGACTGAATAAGATAGAGTCAGGCATCTGTTTGTAGTTGGTTTCATTTGAACTTAGGCCTTGTCTGTGCTAGTTTACTTGAAACGGAGTGTAGAGTTGACTGCTGTCTGACTCCTGGGCTAGTAGTAATGTTAGTGCAAGTAGACATGACATACACAGTTCAAAGACAGCTCAGACATGTAAATGTCTCTCAATAGCTCAGCACGTCTCATCACAGGTTGGAGGTTTGTTAGTTTCTTAATTTTGTACATTTGTGCCTTTAGGTAATTATAATGGTTTTCTGTGTAAACATGTATATGGCTTAATGTGGATGGCTGTGGGTCTCTTTAGTGCCAACATAAGAAGAACATAAAGGATTCTTTTCCTGCCATTGGCACTGTTTAGGATGATCTCCATCACAACCTTTACATTGCTGGAAACGATTTTAGAAAGCCACAAATTGCAGTGACCTGAATCTAGGGCTGTACAATAAATGGCAATCAAAATGAAATGGCAATTTAAGCAAATCAAATCACAAAGGCTGCAACAATCTGTGAAGAACAAAATTTCCTTTTTTAGAAAATAAAATTTTAGAAATTACCTGTATGTTTGATACCTACAAAGAAATTCTACAAATGAAAAGAATGGATTCTTGTTTTATTTTGTTATTATTCATATTTCAGTGTTCTTTCAAATGTGTATGCTCTTGGGGTTGTTTACAATGTGCACTTTGCAATATAATCGCAATTGCAATTGCAATTTTTATCCAAAATATAACTCAGTGGATTCTCTACCTTTATCTATTTAGTTAAATAGCATCTTGAATAACAATCTAAAAGTAAAGACTAAACTTGATGAAGACGTACTTCAGACCCTGTTGCTGTGATGCTGGAGTGTGCACAGTTCTACTTGTGCAGCCTTTGTACACAGCTGCTGATGAAAAACACTTTTGAAAGAATCTACTGTCAAACACAGTATTGACTGGAGTCTCAGAGATACTTAGACAACAATCAGTGCCAGATGGTGTCTCCGTTTTTAAGGTTAGCTGCTCATGTGTTACAAGAACCATATGTGACATTCAGAGCCACACACTGCTCCTAGATTACTCTACACCCCAACAAAGAAAGTCTTATCTTTTTCTCAATGCAACTCCTTACTTTCAATCACTTGTGGAGTGGATCTTTGAGCTAAAAATAGGATGCAGGCTGATCAGCTTGAACCCAAATATTTCAGGGCACGTCAGGAGAGAATATGTAAAGAGCAACTTGGTGCAAGAAAACTGTGTGCATAGCCAGCCTCTGTGCTAAGAAAATCCAGTTTATGCTGCTGTTGTCAGGCATGAAGTACTTTATTGTTTACTGACTCTGCAGGGGGGAGCTCTTACACTTTTAGCTCTCCCATCATCCATCCTAGTGTGCTTTTCCATAAAATAATTCCCAAATTCTGCTTCAAAAGATTTCTTGCTATCATTCCCCAACCGAGGGCCCTTTGAGCTGCATAAGAAGAGTCAATGTGGTTCAAGTTCTGCATGGTTTGAGCTGGTTCAGCACTGCCGAGCGCGGATGGCATTTGGAGGGGAAGGCCAGTGCCCCGGTGTTGTGGCTTTTGGAGTGGTGATTGTGTGCCCCCAGGAGGCTGCCTTTTATGGTCGGGCTGGAAAACAGATAGTGTCTTCCTCTTGTTGTTGAGGCCTTTGTGATTGAAAGAAGAAGGGCACCAGGTCTGCCTGTGTGTGCCAGGCAGAATCTATAAGCCAAACTTAGACCTTTCTTATGGTTATTAATATATTCTTTGTGCAATGGAATCCCAGTTCGAGCCACTCCTTTGCTATATTTACCATTGTAAAATGGCAAACTACCGATCAACATAATTCACGTAATCCTGTCTCTATAGTTTGTGTTGACATAGGCTGAAGAGATGTCTACCATATTTGAATGACAATACAGATAAATGACTCTAAGGTCGGCTTCAGGCTGTTCTGTTAAGAAAAGATAGCAGGCTTGGCTTGTCAGAATATCACATCCTCTGCGTTTAACAAAAATACATACAAATTAAAACATTTTATTTATCAAAAAATATTGTTTAGCCTTCCTGCGAAACCAAGTATAAACAACAGTGGTATGGGCCAAGAAACACAGCTTTTGTATTTGTAACAGGACATTTTTGAATATTTTAACAACAGAAAAACAAAACATTTGTTCACTTCCTTTATGTTTGATAGTGGCAATTTAGGATGCCTTTCCTTCAGCAGTCACAGCAAAATATGTCTTGTAATTCCATTTGTCAGGCAGTGACACACATCAGACACAATGTGAGCCCCTTAAGTGCTGATATTTTATACCAGGCTCGGCTGATAAGATGATGGCAAAATGTACCAGAGATACATCAGGACTGCAATATCTAATTTCCCATAAACCCCAATGAAAGCACATGGACAAATAAAAAACTATGACTTTAAAGCACACTCTGGATTTGTTACCCACTACATATTGAACCTCTTGTGTCTATAAGAAAAATTTAACTAATGTTTATTTCAACTCCTATTGCTATTCCAACATTACGTAGAGCATATTAGCTCAAAAGTAAAAAAATATACCCCTTATTGAGAGATAAATTTTCTCAAGATGGTGTTATTTTATTGCAGTTATAGTGGATGTGATTGTGTGTCTCAATTTCTTCTTAAAGAGCAATGTTCAAACTTGATTCAAATAAAAGCCATATACAGGCTAAAGTCTGCTTGAGGGCCTAATGCTTCATATAGGGGCTGCATGTAAAATGATGCCTTCATAATTGACAAAGTAATTATCCAACGTCGAGCCATGAGTTGCACTAAAAATAACTGTAATGTGAGAGAGTGGCGTGATGGCAGCCTCTTCTCAGGCCAATCTAAACCTGTCTATATCGCACACATAGGCTGCCATACGCCATCACAGTTCAATGCGAGTGGGAAGTCTCACGCTGAATAATATACGTGTTAAGTGCTGCTATGACTCACTTACGATTACATATTTTCACTTATATTATAGAGTGTTAGAAAAGACATATTAAAATTTTAGCAGGTATTTAGTATTAAACTATAATATATGTGGATCATGATTTGACATTTGGTGGACTGCAAACTGCAATATTGATCTAAAACTAGTATTTATCAAATGTATCAGAAATCAGATACTATCAATACTAAATCTAGTCATTTGAGCACATATCAGTACTAAAAAAGTCACACAGACGGCTATATATACGCCAGGGGCAGCAGGGCAGCACCTTTCCCATGGGGGCATCAGGAGGAGGGCGTCCCGTTCCAGGATCGCCACTGCCTGAACAACTGAAGCACCACATGGCAGAGGTGGGGACTTTGAAGTTGTGACTTGGACTCTAGTCAGACATGAGTCACTATTTTTAGGACTTGAGACTTGACTTGATAAAACAGACAAAGACTTGGGACTTGACTCGGACTTGAACCTTGTGACTTGAAAAGACTTGATGTTTAGACTAGTTAACAAATTAACTGTTATTAAGCACTCTTAAATCTTAACTCTGTCTGTTCTGACCATAATAATTCACACTCTTGTTAAGACATTTAAAAAGGAAAAAATATCATAGCAAGCTATATTACTATATATACTTTGGTTTAAAGACTTGAAATGACTTGAAGCTCAAAGCAGACGACTTGGACTTGACTTGGACTTATGGCCCAGTGACTCAAGACTCGACTTGGCCTTGCCTGCTTTTAGCTTGCAACTTGACTCGGACTTGAGGTCAGACTTACTTGAGACTTGCAAAACCACCTCTGCCACATGGTAATATAAAAGAAAGTACTACGATTGAATGTTGAAAATTACGTTCTCTTGTCTCCATAGTGTTTTTATTATCAACGTGGTATTGGCACCAGTAGTATTGTCTACTATTTAGTATCGAAATAAAGTTTGAAATTTTAGTGCACATTTTAGACAGCGCAATCTAAAACAGTGCTACATCAGAAACAGGTGTATTAACTTAATGTTCAAAACTTCATAACTCCATGCCACCTGCCTCTTCACAGTGGCATTTCACTGTAGCAAACAGCAGATTTTCATTTACGTCTTGTTATTTTTGAACCGGCCTTATGACATATTTGAAACCTACATATATAACCACAAGTCTGATTGGATAATTGCAATAAGTTCAGAGCAGTGGAGGGAGATATGAGGTAGATGGAAAAAAAGAGATTTTCTCAGCAGTCAGACCAGGAATGCATGAGTGAAATATCAAATATAACTTTGTATACTTTAATACAACATGGTTAAAAGTTCATAAAAGACTATTTTCATAAGATAATCAAATTCTGTATATAGTTAGGTAAAATTGAATCTAACTTTTACCCTATAGACTGGATGAGGGCTGAATAGAGAATAGTGGTGTGTGCTGTCCTGTGAACTGAGGAATGTCCCATTGACCCTGAGACAACACTGCGAAATGAAGGCAGCCATTGTTCTGGCCAGAGTTCATGGTTGCTCGTTTAATGAAAGTCTGACAGTATCAAACCTCTGTGAAGTGAACTCGCCTCCCAAAGAGTGAAACTTCAGTCACTATAGCTTAAACCAAAACTGACCTTTGTAAAATATATTGTTTATCCTGTCAGATACTTTCTAAATACCCATTTCATTTTAAACATATACATGTTTACAATATTTATTTTCTGTAAAAGCATTGGTTGCACAAATCATTGTTATAATGATTGCATTTTGGCTGTCAAATGTAAATGTAACTTGTACTGGTGACTGGGTGATGGCAAATCAAGAAAAAACAATAGATCATTCTCCACAGGAATGACGATCTTAAGACATTTGGATCTTGTGGCATTTTGTCCCATGCTTGCAGTGTGTTGCATTTTCTGTTCAACTGAGTTAGAAGGATTTAGTCTACTTTGAAAATGTGTGTAGTTGTCACAGATAAATCAGTCTACACATTGTTGTATGTTGATTTTATGCCAGATGCCCTTTACAAACGTTTGAGTGCGTCTTCCCTTGTGGTTTTTATATTGCAGTTGTTCCATTCTGTAATATTGCTGAACCCAGAAATCCACTTTTTTCCTTAGCTTTTTATTTCTGAAAATGTCAACAAAAACTTCTAAATACCTTTTGAGTTGTCTTTCCACAGAAAACAATCAACCCACCGACAAACCAACACTACAAAAACATGACCTCCTTGGCATAATTGACAGAACACAAAAATATGAAATCAATGGTGTGTACTTTGTTTTTGGTCTCCTCTTGTGCAAGCCAGGTGTCTTCCTGCAGGGGCTTGTTGTGCACTGATAAACCAACAGAACAAATCTCTTAGGAGCTGATCAATGTTTCTGCTTTAAACCCCATTCATGTCGTACTCCACTGGCTCCTCTCCCACTCATGGTTCTCATCGCCGCGCGGCTTTGTGCTTGTTATGTGTCACTTCAGTCTCACAAGGTCGTGATGGCAATCTTTTTCTGCTCCTGTGATGCAAACTGTAAGCCTGGAGACAGCTGTTTGGTGAAAGAAGTGCATAGAGAAGATTTAGATAGTTAGTGCATGTCACATATTTCAACACAAGTGGAGGCAGGAGCAGCTAGAATACTGTGTTCTTGTTTCCGTGCCATTGTATATGGAGAAGGTAGACCCTTTCAAAACAACAAGTTAATCGATAAATTGCAGCCAATTGATTATTTAAATGGTTGTCTTCTATTTTAGTAACTGAACAATCATTTACTGCTTTATGCATAGGCTCCAAAACATGTCATGAGTTGAGAAAAGGTTTTATAGTTGAGGTTTTATGACTTGGACAGCTCAGGAACATACAAATGACAAAAATAGTTAGTTGTAGCCCTAATTGGGACTAAGATTCAGTTATTTCTAATTGTTGATGACTGATTGTGCTAAGGCTTTGGAGAAAGAAATCTGACATCTTGAACTTCCCTTTTGCTATGGATTTAACTGAAGGATTTTACTCAAAACTTCTAGTGTTAAATTGCAAAATGCCTGTGTTGTTTATTTATCAAGAAAAAAAGTTCTGATTTTTTGGTTTTCTCACCCAGCGCTATGGCACACTGTTTTCTGAGCAAGATTCTGCTACAGTTTCAAATTCAGCTGCTCATCTGTTGTATTAAACCACCACTGCAAACTGGAAAGACCCACAGTTACTGCAGTTTTCCTTTGACCAAAGTCGAATAGGCCCTGTGATTTCATCCTTTGTCAAAACTTTATATTGTTGCCAGTGTTCCTGCTCCTAACAGATAAACTCTTAGGAAATGTCCACTTGCTGTCCCCACAGGGCAAATAATAAAGACAATGCGAGACAAAGGGATATTATGTTTCATTCATAATTTATCTTACTACTCAATTCTTCACTACTTTTGCCTAAGGACACAGCGACAATATCTGTTTTCTTCATTTGTTTGATTGACAGTTACATGCTGGTTGATAAAAATGTTGTAGTATAAAAAAAAATCCAAGTCCAAAATTGTGAACTATTTTGCTCGTTTACAAAGTCAGATTAACAAAGGCAAAGTCTACTTTCAAACCTGTGCCAAAGAATAACTATATATCAACTAACCAAACTGTACTGAGCAAACAAGGAGATGCTCTCAGGGGATCTACAAATCAGCTCCTCTCTGCATCTCAACTCCACCTGCCTTATGTCTGTACTTAGCCCGATCTGTTTTTAATGCGCAGGGCAAATGTGTCACGGTCGCTCAATCGCGCTCCATGTCTTTCTGCTAATGCTTGTTTTGGTTTCCTCAGCTCATAAAAGTTTAGCCTGATCAAGTGTTTGAGCAGCTGTAGGAGCCATTGCTGCTGCAGAGATGGAGCAGGACTTTTAATATTTAGTCACACCATAGCACATCGGCAGGAAACAATGAGGACAATGATGTTTGTTATTGTTTACACCTTCTTTAATGAGTCGGGATAATTCTGTCTGCTTATCGCTGGACATAGTGGTACAAGTGTAGTGGATATTCTGAAGTGATGCCTCTGGCTATCATTAACTTTAATACCACTCAAGACAAAGGCAGTGCTGCTGACGTAGGGCACTGGCACTGAAGACAATACACTTCCCCTTCTCTTATTAAAATTCAAGCAGTTAAATACTTTAGCATCTCTGCGTCAACATCCACACTTTATACATTAACACGATTATATATTTGTCACTCACATGACAATACATCACACGTTTACACATTTTTTTTCACTCAAGTTGATAATCAGGAGATACTGTGAATACATTTTTGCATTTGTTAAATTATTATCACTGCAAAGTTTCTGAAACAATCAAGTATATGTTTAAGCTACCATGTGCAAGTTTATTAGATTTTTTTTCATCATCAGTGTTAGTAGATGGTACATGTGAAATCTGTTCCCTCTCTCCAAACCTGGTCTTTATTCAGGCTCACCTGTGCTTTCTGGTCTTCTGTCAGGCCAAAGGTGGCACACCATCAGACAGCAATAATGTAGAGAGTGGTGATATGTGAGATTACAGGGGCAGGTCGGCCATTACCACATTTTTTTGGACTATAAGTCTCACTTTTTTTCATGAGTGGTCCTACTGCAGTACGACTTATGTATTAAAATTTTCACACTGACAGCCATGAGAGAGTGCTCTAGGCGTGTCAGTATCTGCTACTATTGTCACTTCGTTCTCTACTGCGCATGTCTCCTGCAGAAAGAGCTGTTGTCCTGCTGCAAGTAGTGAAATATGCAGCCAAAAACGGTAATCGAGCAGCAGGAATTAATTTTGCAGTGAGCCAGAAACTTGTGAGGGACTGGTGGAAAGCGGGAAAGTGGATGGACAAAGCATGGACTTCAGTGACACCAAAACCATCCTGTCGGGATTCAGAAAGGCCGGAATAATTCTAACTGGAACTGATGCTGAATCTGACGACAGCTACGCAGAAGAGGAAGAGACGCTCCGTTTACCTCCGGACATCGCGGAGTTTCTCAGAAGTGACACCGAGGATGAAGAATTCAGTGGATTTAGTGATTTGGAGTGAGATGGAGTGTTTGATAAACTTGTTAGGTTGTGTTGTTTATGTTATAGTTATCTGAAGAACTGTTCATAGGTTACGTTAACATCCTGTTGTTCTCTGTTCTATTGTTATTTATAATTCACCTTTCAAGATGAAATATCGGTCCCCTGGTCTCTGATTTAATAAAGTAAATTTCCCCCAAAAAGTGCGACTTATAGTCTGGTGCAACTTATATATGTTTTTTCTTCTTCATTACGCATTTTTGGCTGGAGCGACTTATACTCCGGAGCGATTTATAGTCCAAAAAATATAGTACATAAATACGGATGGTAGCTTTAAAGTTCAAGCTAACAATGCCTATATGGACTCTGCAACAAACACAATATTATATTCATACTCTATTTGGGGAACGTGGATGAAGTGTTTGATACAATAAGAGTATGCAATATTCAGAGGTGTGATCAAACCTATTTTTTCACTGCTGCAACCTTTGATCCAAACACAAAGAAGAAGCCACAGTATTTCCAAATAATATTATTTAAGTAGAAGCAAGCATTTCTTCACAGAAATATTATCTTTTGATATTGAGAAGTGTTCTGTACTTCTGCTACTAACAAATCTACTGCAGCTCCTATAGTTACATTACCATTGCATACTAAATCACCCAGCCCTCTCCTCATCTACAAGGTTGGACAGACCTTACATGCACAATGACCTTTTTCAATGGGTAAAATGAAATACAGAGAACCTAATTTAGCTCCAGTCTGAATCAAGTGTCAAAATCTATATATTTCTGAGATATTTTTTTCTCAAGATTAATGTACCATCTGAGTTTCCATTTTTATTTTACAGACTACACATAACAAGAACTCAGGCGTTTCCAAAGCAGACTGTCTCTTCCCTCAAATCTCTTCTGTGCCTGGAGCTATGTTGACTTTGATATTGTGAGAGGGAAGTACTAAACCAAACAAACTCTACTTTTTCTTTGAAATACAGTGACCGAGAAGTCTTTTATGACACCTCCAGAGCTGGGGAGATGGGAGATTGGGCTGTGTGCATTTATATACAGACAGATATTGTTGATTTGTTGCCAATGTAAAATGCTGCTGGTACATTAGAGCTGCTTTTTTATTTTGTGAGGACAGTGCCAGCAAAAAACCCAAGGAAACTTTATAAAACTTATTTGTGGTTATGGTCCTGCATACTGTCCCCCATGTGATACACAAACTATACTGTTAGAAATCACCATGACATATACGGTTGGTCTATGTAAGAATACCAGAAAGTGTCTCTACTATTTTACCTAGTAACTAATACTGTGTTTTTCCTTGTACAGGCGCAGACTGTAGGTGTTTTGTGTTCTGTTGTTGTGTCCTTGGGCAATACGTTTCATCCACATTATCTATTCTAGTCGGAATACTGGATGCAACAAACTGATGCAAACTGGTTGCATCAGGAAGGGTGCCTCACTAAAAGACTGCTGTTGTGGAGTTACTTTGTCAGAGCTGTTCATAGCTGTTGTAGTTCACTCTTGTTTATTTAAACCAAATGGGAACAAAGTAGGATGGTGCAAATAATCAGATTTTAATCGAGACTGAGGTTCAGTCAACAGTAATTTTCAATGATATGCTTGTGTCTTTTCAGTCAAGGGGGCCTATAGCTAACCCCTTCTCTAAGCATGTGGTTTGGAATGGATTTTAGACTTTGGAGGAAGAAATTCATATTTTATTTTTTTATTGAAAGTCTGTCTTGTTGTCTGGTCTTGAAATTAATATTACAAAATAAAATGAAATAGAAAATTGCGAGTGATCAATATGAGGAGGAATTTTGATCTAATTATTTAGTCATATTGTCCAACTGTTTAGTAGAAGGTTTAAATAATTCATCTGTTAATCTTTTGAATATTTTTGCCATAAATTTCAGGTGTTGGTAATGACTTCTCGTGCTTTGCTGTGTCTGAATTAATAACAATATTTTGGATTTGCTTGATACTTGAATGGTAAAAATATAGCAGCAGTGAGGAAGTGTGGGCACATTGACATTCCTCTCTCTATCTGGTAATGAAATTGCTTAGCGCTATTGCATCCTTTCAAGCATCACACAGTGCTCGCTCATATGGATTTAATCCTGTTGAGAGGGGCTGTTGCTCAGGGCATTCGGCACAATGCCAGTTTGAAAGTAATCCATTGAGTCTCAAATAAGTTGGCCTATTTCTAATAAATATCCACCTTGGTCCATTAAAAAGTCATGTAGTTAATACCTTGAAGAGGTACAATCTAAAGTCAATAGAGTTCCTTAAATGTTCCATATTATGCTATTTTCAGATCTGTATGTATATTCTCTCTATGTATATTTTCTCATCATAAACATTCCTGGAGTTTTGTTTTGTTTCATTAACACACAGACCCTGCATATTTAGGGGTTTTAGGAGTTCTTCTCTCACACAGAAAACATTCTGTTCCACCTTCTGATTTCATGTGGTAATACAGGAAGTACTCCACTATGTTTTTAAAATTCATACACTTTCACTAGAATCATTTGGATCATTTCAGCCCTGAAGTTCCCCATCTCTGCTGAAGAAAAGGTAAAAGGTCGCCGTTAACTTGAAACTACTATGTAGATGTAGACAGACTAATAATAAAGGGTTACTCAAACATGTGTCAATGAAATAGCACAACTCCAGGTTTTTGAGGAGGTATCAACATTATAACATGCCTTAGAGCTCACAAGACAATTTTGCATAATATAGGACTTTATAACAAACTGTGTAAAACCTTACACATATTTGAGACAGGTATTAGGTTATATGGACTTGAACTGGGCATAAACATTTGCCAATTAAGTTGAGTCATTTGATGTTGATGAGTTTATATAAGCTATATTAAAGCTATATTAAATTCAAACTACCCTTAGAACATTTCACTAAGGAATGCTTACCTCTGATCTTTTAATCCATGTGTGAGTTATCTTATTAAATTTACAAATATAGAACATTTAATTTCTCGTGCATAACCCTACATCATTTTAAAATGTGCCCTGAACTGTAACAGCCAGTTCAGTTAGACATAGACAATAAGGTAAAGGGAGTAGCATGAGTCCTGCTGTTGACATAGCAGATGACATGGTGACTAGATATAACTATGTATTATAACTCTTCATCGTCTACTCTGAATATCTCTTATCATAACTGCCTTTTTATCAGACCTATAACCTATCTCTATAATCTCTGTTTTTCTCATTGTAAACATAAGCAGCTGCCTTTTATATAATATGACTTTTATACAACATCCTGCATTTCACTCAGTATTTGGACACCTATCTATCAGAAACTTTTTTCACATTTTGCGCTATGCCAGTTTGAACCACAGAGGATAGCTTTTCCAACCCACCTGTCAACTGCTCAATGTTTATTTTTTTATATTTTTTGACAGGCTTTTGGTTGATACAGACCAGTGCTGACTGGGAACATGCCACTAAAGCAAATTTTTTGACCCCTATAATAACAGTTTGTGCTGTCACTCAAACCATTTGCTGATTTTCACTTTCTCATCAACATGAAAAGAAAATACTTGAACTTTGTCTTTGATACTTCCCAGTAATTATCTTGTCACACTGCTATTTGGATGCTGTTCATTTGTTTGTATTAGTCTTGCTGCTACAGACTATACACCTTATACTATACATTTTAATCATTTTAATCATCTTCCAAAAATATGCTGTAACCATAGAAACATATACCCAAGGGAGTTGAGTCCCAATTTCAGCTCCTGTGAAAATACTACAGTGGAGCACATCAGCTGACACGATGTCAGGCCACGTGTCATTAAAGTTTGACAGTGTGTAATTATTTTGTGCTAATTAATACTTTCCATCATTGTAACTCGCTCGTTATTCTAGGCTGCTATAGCTGATCAGCTGCACTTGTCTTTGTATCAAAAGGCTTCCAAAACTTGTCGAGTGTTGGAATAGACCTACATGTCAATAAAAATAACAAGTTTTAGGAAGACAGGCAGTAATTTGAACTACTATAGTATTTAGAGTTGTTGTTTTTTTTTGTTTTTTGTTTTTTTGTTTTTTGTTTTTATGTAAGCCCTCAATCCAAATCAATCATCTGGTGTATTCGGTTTAAACTTGAAGATGTTTGGCCGTCATCCAGGAATTGTTCTGAGTACAGTTATAGGGTGCGTTCAGACTTCACATTCACTACATCAAAAGTGGGACTAAACCCAAAACTAAATGTTGACTAGACCAGGAGTAAACAAGGACTAGAACAGGACCAAACCAAGTTCATATTGGGACTAAACTAAGCTCAATTTTGGACCAAGTGTGAAACGCCCCCAGTCTAAGTTCTGTATCTTAAAACAGTGAAATTGGAATGTGGATCCACCTTATTTTTTTTTCACTATAAAAAATGTGATTTAAAACATTACTACAATAATTAAAACATTTTCTTGTTTCTATAGATTTTGTGCACATTCTTAGACTTAGACAAACTTTATTGATCCACAAGGGAAATTATTTGGACACATCTCACACATTACACATCAATATATTATAAAAACAAAGAGCAAAATATAATAGGTAATAAATATATTCAAATTCAATAAGTAGCAAAAATAACAAGAGATTGGTGTTGATTAAGGCGTAATTATACAAATTTATATGTACAAGAAGAAAAAAAAGGTTGAAGTCTGGCAGAATGACTTTACCGTATTACCTGCCATGCACAGAACATTGTTAAAGGATTTTTCTAATTGGAAATTGTCATGGCTCTTATTGTACCAGTGTTTCTGTGCATGGTTGTTGACAGGGCATACATTTAATTTTAATATCATGATAAATGCAGTCACTACAATCTGAAAAAGATTATGACTTCAAGTGTGAAATGCATGTCTCCAGCTGAAGGACCATGGATTAATTCAATTACCACAACAGAGCCACACACATTTGCATAGCAGGGTAATATCTTGCATATAAAAGAAACAACACATTACAAGCTTGGGAGAGATTGTGGCAGCCTTTTGAAGTCGCCCGCTCCGGTTGGATGATGGAAGTGACAAGGTTATTTTGGGACGAAGAAAATGCATTGTGATTAACGGCACCAAAGTCAGTGTTCAGATAAGTGTAGCAAGAAAGTGGATAGTCCATTTGATGCGATACCTTTAAATGAGTGCTCCTTTCATAGATGTGTTATAGCACCCAGGTCGGGTTTATCATGCGCACTCACTGCTCAGAATAACACCTTAAATCACGTTAAGAGCCGCGTCATTCGTGACTCTGGCTCCCATAAAGTACTCCTACAGCCAGCTGATGGGCGAGAACCAGGATCTATTTTAGGCACTAAACTTTAAAGTCACGTTTAACGACAAGGTTCAGATAAAATGTTTGGCCATTTAATATTTACTCATAATGTCCCCTGTAGTTAGCATCCAGGTAATGTCTATTAGTACTGCGCGTCACAAGTTATACAGATAAAGTAATTTTGTTTTCTATCTAGTTGGCTTACAATTGATTTAAAATTTGCTCAGTAACGTAGTGTAGACTTCACTGTTTTGAGAGAAAATATAAATCGACAGTGGCCTGGCTTCCATTCTAGTCTACCCAGAGCAGATGTGTAGGCTGATTCACTTTTTGCATTCACTTTTGTATTTTGTTTATCGTGAATGTCACTGTATAAATCCAAGGTATTACTGTTATTAAGAATAATATTTTTGGTTTCTGTATTACATTACATTTATTTTGAGAATAATATCTGAGACAACAGGAAGACAGAAGCTTTGATTTCCCCTTCCCAAAAACATATATTCGTTTTGTCAGTTTTTGCTTTTGGTGTCTGGTCTGTCATTTTGAAAAATTACTCATCTGTCTTTTGAGATTTTTAATTAATCTATTTTCATTTTTTGCGCATTCCATTTAATATTGTGTTTTACCTTGATTTTTAAAAAGTAAAAATCACGTATGTAATTATTCCAAACTGTATGTTGTTCTGACATCTGTCTGTCTCTCTTTCACTAGATCCAGAATGCAGATGATGTTTTGATTACTCCCTTGGAAAAATTTAGAAAGGAGCAAATTGGTGTGGCGAAGGTAAGAGACCACCTACACACGCAATTAGCATAGGAACAGTGGGGGAGATTTCATGTTCTCTCTTCTCTCTCTCCTCCTCACCCCTCCATGGCTCCTTCAGTGTGCAGTGATTAATTCTAAGTTATTTGTAGCATAAAGAAATGCTCCATATGTAATGAGAGCCTTACATAAATGTTCTTTGCATGTTTGATTCAAGGGATATTACTGGTGTTGCCAGTGCCAACGCTGCCTTTAGGTGGCATTTCTGGTGTACTTAATGTATAAGCAATTAGCATCACAAGTGCATAACCATACATACTTTAGAAATTCTTCATAGTATGACTGATTATATAAGTAGATCTACAGTGCATATTAGGGATGGGCATTAGATGAAATTTTCTTAATCGATCGTCGGAAGAATTAACGATCGATTATCGATTAATCATTAACGTTTTTATATTAAAATGATCATCATTATTATTACTATCTGCACTACTAAAACCGTATCGCTAATTTGCATAAACTCAGCGAAGATAAAACTACAGCTCTTGTGTCACTGATGAGGTCAATTTCTGTCGGATTAAAAGACATGACTCAGTGGAATACAGGTTAGTGTGATCATATTTGCAAAACCAGGACACCGAGGAAGGTGGGGACTCGTCATCGATATTGCGCGACTCTCACCTGGTAAAGCTTTTTCCCACTGGACACCGAAACATATGTTCCTACTTTGTACACTGTGCACATGGACTCACACTTGTCCCGAACGCACCGGAAAGCGTGGACTTTCTTGTAGAAGTCATCATTAAATACGCATTTGTGCTTCGGCACGCTGCAGACTGACCAAATGTTTGTGTTTGCTCGCTCCTTCTGAGTGCAGAGAGACACATGTACAGACCCCTGTTTGGTCACGCTACGCACAGCAACCTACATTCGGTTTGTTGATTAAAATTAACGTAATCGACGAAATTCTTAATGATCAATTATCGATTAATCGATTAATCATGCCCATCCCTAGTGCATATACACAGGTTACACAATTCGTCAATCAATGTTTTAAAGGTCCCATATTATGCAAAATTGATGATGAGCATGTTTTTTGGGGGGTTTTTTTCCACACATGTTTGAGTAATCCTTTATTATTAGTCTGACTACATTTCCAATAAAGCAGTAGTTTTCAACTGAACAGCTACCCTTTGCTTTTAATTCAGTAGAGATTGGCAATTCCAGGGCTGAAATTAATCCAAATGATTCTAGTGAAAGTATATGGAGTTTAAAAACACAAGTGGAATGCTTCCTGTATTTCTGCATCACAAGGTGGAGTGTTTTTTTGGTTTGGGAGAAGTACTCAGCCTAAATATGCAGGTATGTTTTTGATGAGGAAACAACATTATAATATATAGATTTAAAAATGAACCTTTAAATACACTGAATAAACTAGCCAGACAAGACACCTTTATATTTGTGTTGGCTGCAAACCCAGATAGATGTAGCAAGTTGTGAAAATATATATAGTTAAAAAAACAACTATCTAGTGTACTACTGTTGCTCTGTTCATTTGCTGTTTGTCAATGTAAGTCATAATTAAGAGTTTTGTATAGATTGTGTTGATGGTGCAAATGAGACACAGGAAAAGTGCCAAATGACAATGCCAACTCTATAAGGGGCTTAAGAATGTGTAACAAGATAGAGAGGTGAAAAATGAATCTCATTTCATTCTGTTTTGTGTTGTCAGTCAGTGGTGTTTGTTCTGCAGTATGATATACTGTAGAATTGTAATAGCTGTTATTATTGCTGGTAATGGAGCTCGTCAGTGACTGTCCAACCCCCAGTTCTGGAAGTAAATTTCTCATTCATTTTTCCCATAAACATTTTGGAAAACAAAATAAAAAAATATAAAAATAAAACTTTGCAAGCTTGCTCAGGGCTAATCAGCTACAAGACCACAAGTATAATTTTATTTAAAATATATTTCTCAAACAAAGCATTTTGCTGAATCTTGCGTTTTATATGTGCTTTTGGGTTTTAAAACAACCGCATTTGGGCCTTTGAACTATTAATACTTGAGTTTTTGTATAAGAAAAATGAATGGAAAATGTACTTCTGACAGTCACTGTTGAGCTGCACATGGTCTAAATAGTTTTGTAAAGTGTTCCTTTGTTTCTCACTGTGTATTGTCTGGTGTTTAAAATGGTAAAAAGGGTTGTTATGTTGTCTCTAAGGGCACCATTGGTCCTGTTGACAATGAATACTAAAATAGATTAGTGCTGTCTTAATATTATTGCTATCCATTAAACATATCTAAAGTTGTGCTATGTAACTTTTCTGGTAGATGGTCCACCCAATTCTTATCACAGTGAAAATGCATGATTTCAAGGTATTTTTCAACCATAAAAACACAATGCACCTTTAATGTACTGTAAAAACTATGTATATATCTAGCTCCTATTTACCTTCACTGCAGTACTCCACAAGGCACCTCCCTGCTCGGACTACTGCATCTGAACTGTTCTCAATAGTTGCTGTGTAGTAGGTGCTTAGGGGCTCCGTAGTTCCACAGTGGGTGCATGCTGGAGCAGGAGCTGACTACAGAGAGCAGTGTGGGCTCATAGCTACCAGCCATGCTTTCATTCACGGCCAAAGCAGAAGAGTCAAATAAAAGTAGAGTTGCCAGCTTGTGGTCATTCCCTGGGTGAGATCACACAAGAACACGCAAATCCCTCCCACCAACTTTCTGGTTCTTTGTCTATAAGCCACACTGTTGGAGTTTTGTATGAATCATGCACAGATTTTCTTAGTATCAACTATGTAAGGTGGTCCTGTCCATTAAAGTCACTTATAAAATGTTCAGTTTGGAAATGATTGATACCTTGTACTAATATGCAAAACTCAGTGCATTAGCACTCTCTTCATCATTACTAACTACAAATTCAAACTAGAAACTATGTAATGTAAGACTTTTGCAAAACATATACTTTCTCAGATTGTTTGATTTAACTATCAGTTTCTGTTTAGACCACAGGAACTAAAATCTAAACCTAAATAAAGTTAGACAGTTTTGTGTCTCTATCAAATGAAATGCTGCAGCTTGTGTTATTGATTTCAAAGTAATATTTAGGCTTGGTAAAATAATTTATCTAACCCAGATCGATATTCAAACTAGTATGTATACTCATTTGAACATGCAGTGACATCACACTGGGGGTTTTCTACATGTATTTCTATGGTGGATTGTTTCTGTTGTTACCATAGTGACACATATGAGCAAACACAGCCAAAAAGGTTTGAAAGATAGTCTGAAGTCAAGAAAAAGGAACAACACCACTAATGCTAGCTAGGTTGTGACTGCTATTTTATGTGTAAGAGACTTTTTAACAGCAGAAATTAAAAGTCTAACAAGCGTCAGATAGAGCAGTGCTTACAATTAGCACCGCATCCCCATCAGCTACAATGTATCAAAAATGGAAAAATAATATAAATAGGACCTGTATAGTTTTATAATGGCTGTGATCTTTATCAGATGTAAATGGCTTTTATTCACTAGGATCACTATTGAGCTTTTAGGATTAATATTGAGTTTGAAATTTTAGTACCATGACACCACTGGTATGATCACAGCATTAAGTTAATGCAGCCAGACTCTGACAGCGGACTGGACACAGAACACTGCTGCTTTATTCTGTCCATAATTAAATCAAACATTTTACTGTCTGTCCCTCAGTTCCCAGCGTTGCATCTCATTTCTCCTGTTTACAGCACGGTTCCTTAAAAGCCACAACCCCAGTTACTCCCACTACCTCTTCACTTCCTCCGACCACTTCCCCCTAATTGCTCACTCTCCTTTAGCGGCCCATCCCCCGCTGAACATTAACTCAACCAAAGAGAAAGAGGGAGAGATAAAAGGCAGACATCACGAGTGACTGAGCAACTTTCCACAGTTCGGGGAAACTTGAGATTTGCTGCCGCCTGACCCAGTCCAGTTTTTGTGCTTCGTGCTTCTTCCAGCGTCACTGCCAAACGGGGAGGCTGCCCTTATTTGGGTATGCCGAGAATAATCCCGCTGAGGTCATGGAGCAGCAAAACAGCTTTTAGGCACAAGTACAACATTTCTACATTGTAACAGATTGAACACAGGACCATTTAGGCTCACTCTGCTTCACACAAGGCTAAACCAACTGTTTGGAAGAGAAAGCTTGTAATCTGTGGAACAAATGCAAAAGGAGAGTGAACAACAATAGAATGTGCTCTGCCATATGTGCCTATACTCACAAGCATGGGTCTGAAATGATCCTTGTATACATCCTGATAATTCCTTCAGTGTATATATGTCCAAATAATAACAAATTGCTAAATTAACGATAATATTGGGACTAATTCATGCCACTGACTAGGGGTATGCAAAAATATCAAAATATCGATATATCATGATTCTAAATTTGGTGATACAGCATCGTTATCATGGGCTGAGAGTATTTGTTCCTTAAATATTTTTGGTTATTTTTTTATATTTGTTTGTGACTGCACTACAATTTTGTTGCTTATTTACTTGAAGGAAACTTGTTCATGCCATATACTTGACACTGTTTTGATTATTAACGTTTATGTATTTCATATTCATTTTGTACAAGTATTGGTTTAAAATTTAAAATTAAAAAAATCTAAAATGTTCTAAAATGTATTTGGTTTTAAACACAGTATCATGTGCAATGTATCGATTATCTCTTGTAATACTATATTGAGATAATACTGCATTGTGAGCCGTGTGTCGTGAGTCATATTGAATCATGAGGAAGCCTGTGATTCCCAGCTGTACCACTGACCAGAGATGGGGATTTGCAAGTCTTGACTTGGACTCGAGTCAGACTTGAGTCACTATTTTTAGGACTTGAGGCTTGACTTGAAAAAATTGACAAAGACTTGGGACTCGACTTGAACTTGAAGGCCAATGACTTGGGAGTTAACTCGGACTTGAGCTCTGTGACTTGAGAAAACTTGATGCTTCTCCTAAAAGAATATATGTTTTAGACAGTATTTTTTCCCTTTATAGTTGATACATGTGGTGCTTAATTTTACAGGAACACTCTGGAATATGTTCGTCCCACTTCTGTTATTTTGGATGTAACTGAAGTACTGTGATGTGGTATCCTCAAATGTACTACAGTAATGTACAGTACAATACAGTAAAGCAGAGGGAATGACATAGAACATGATCCTTCCATTTCTGTGCAGACTGCATGACAAAATAACTGTTATTAAGCACTCTTAAATCTGAATTCTTTCTGTTCTGACTGTAATAATTAATAATAATGAACTGCTAAGCGATATTTGGTAATTTTTTTGTTTAAGGATTTGAAATGACTTGAAGCTCAAAGCAGACTACTTGGACTTGACTTGGACTTATGGCCCAGTGACTCGAGACTTGACTTGAACTTGCCTGCCTTTGACTTGGAACTTGACTCAGACTTGAGGTCAAAGACTCGAGACTTACTTTAGACTTGCAAAACAATGACTTGGTCACACCTCTGCCACTGACATAATAACCAAAGACCAGATTTAAACCACAAAAAGTATTCTAAATCTACAATACTTTTAAAAAATCATGAGCTACAAGCAGAATGAAACACTTAAGTACTTAGCTTGCATCTGTAATGAGACATAGTTAGTTATTAGTTCAACCTTTTACAGCTTAAATCTTGTCGTGCAGCCAAATAATAACCCAAAATTTCCCAGTAGTACAAAGAAAAAGTACCCAGCTTTCATTGAACTATAAGTGGATACAGTATTTATCGTGACAGGGCAATGTATTCAGTATCAAACCATATACGAGCCTTTTATAATGTTTGCAGTCCATCCATTACTCAAGATTAAAAGAATGTTTCTCTTGTCATTCCAGGCAAAATGTCAAACCCCTCAAGTAAATGATTGTTTCCTTAATGGGGTTTCTGTGCTTATTTTAGAAATGATAAGGAACTGAACTTCATTTAACCTCAAATAATAAAATAGCAAGCATTTTTGGATCCACAAATATTATTCAGTGTCATTCTTTTATTTGCAAGACTTGACCGACCTTCAGTTCCTCTTTCATTGGGGAAAGTACGTCGATGAAAACAAAAAAGACAACACTTGCAGGCTCAAACTGGCGGGGGCAGTTTGCTCTATTTATTGCTCTAGATTGTAGTTTTGCTCAAGGGTCGTCATCATTAGTAGTACCACAGGGCATCATCATAGGAGAGCAATGCAAACAGAGGCAGATGAAAATCAAATGGACAACAATAAATTAAACCTTTTCTTTTCAAACAGCAAACTCTAGTTACTCACACTTCACTTTACTATGAACAACTATCAGTTCCTCCTCATTGACCATATGGAAACAAGATAAGTCATGCCCTGTAAACAAACCAGGACGAACAAAGTGACCTGACGAAAGGTAAGACTGAACCTTTAACCTTATAAGTTAAAGGTGATTTCTGTTTGTGGTTGAGGGTCCGTTGCCGCCTTGTCTCCATAGAGATGTTATTGCTATACCCAGAATCTTTAACAGTAGGACATTAACCTTATCAATCTCCATGGACATAAGCAGGTGACGCCACCAAACCAGGTGGAGCGGCAAGTGGGAATGTATGTTTTTTTAAGATATGTGATTCAAAAACATCCTTGCCTTCTTTGGAACATTGCAGAAAAAAATCCAGCAGAAAAGTTACAGAGCACATTTTTAAATATGTAAAGGATACATTATATTTTAAACAGGGTGAGCAACTTAAACAATGGAGTGAGTAAGAAATAGTTCAATCTATTCTGTGGTTAGGGAAAAGGTTTTAGAAGACATGAAGACTATTATTTACATTTGTGTCTCGATGTTGCATTTTTGTGTTTCAAAGTTCACATAAGCGGACTCCAGAAACACAGAGGAGAAGAACAATGCAAACACAATGAGATGGGAATATAACCGATAATTTGAGCCTCTTCATTCTTTACTGCAATGACAAACTTGGAAGAAACGTAGAATTCCTATTTTATTGGTATCTTTGGAGATGGAGTGATCTTACATTGCAGTATAATCTCAAAAAAATACTAGCCACGAATAGAGATCAACGCAAGGATACACTGCCATATATAACAACCAGCTTCAGGCGCAACTATATAACTTTCCTGGGATACAAGTATTCCATAAAAACCATGGGATTTCTATCAAGGTCTCCAGGCCAAGGCACGTACTGTATGTGGTGCACATGACTGAAGCTGCCTACACCACGCTGTCTTTGAACGTACCTCTGCAAAAAACAATGTGTCAAAGCCTCTGCTGGGAAATGTTATTATTATCATGCCACATAATATTAATACAATCCTTGTTTAGTGAGTAATGCCGCCAACACAATTTTAGCTGTAATAAAATCCGAGAGAGCGCCCTACAAAAGGATGAATTCAGTTCATATTATAAGCAGTAGATAAGATAAAATCCAGTGAATTCAATTGTATTATTAGATGTTTGTCTTGTCAGTGTTCTTTATCTGACCACTAAAGCAGAAACACAATGAAAATGATTTTGAAATGAATGTAATTACTTGTGGCCAGTGGAGTTTGCCTTTTTAAAGAAAGCAGCCATGCATCTGGCTAAATACAAAATGTAATTTTGCATAATAGCCACTAAAAGTAACTTTATATTGTAAACTTATATTTACTACTTCTGCTACTATTTCTACTAGAACTGTGCAATCATATATTTTTTTTCCTGTTTCTATATTATTTAGTCTTATTAAAAACTAATAAAAATGGCTTTCACTGTTATAGTATGACCTTAATATGACCCTATACATAACAATGTTTTTTTTTTTATTATTGCCATTTTACACAAAGGTGTTTTATTTTTCTTGCAAAATCTGAATTATTCACTGAATCACATGCTTTTACTGATAGAGGATTAACCGTATAATAAATTAAAGACCAAAGCATAGCATTGGTGTTTAAAAATGACTGAATATCAATCTCGATTAAACTTTTATTACCTGCCATAATTCCTATTTCTATTGCTCCTTTTACTACTGCTACTGCTGTTACTACTTTGTAATGAACACATTTTCTGCATAGGTGAATGGGCCTCATCAATTTCCCTATTTTTTTTTTTTTCTAGAATGCAAATACTAAGAATTAAAAACATTACAAATACATACTATACATTTGAATGGTAAACCATTGAAATTGTTGCTTCTTTAGCCAGTGACATGTGGACACAGTCAGTCCACAGTGGAGTGATTTAGCCATAAATGTGTTCGAATGTTTATAGCGCTGATTGTCAACTATGCATGAGCCCTGGAATTATGCGCTGCAATATCTTCCCACTGCTCAGTCCTGATTTTATAGAAACATTTTGAAGAGTGAGTGACAGGATTATTATTGTGTTATTGCTTTTCCATGTAGCTCATTCTCTGCTTCTCAAAGTGACAAATCCCGTTAGCCCACTGTTTAATGGTGTGCCGTTGACATAAAAATCAACATCGCAGTTTTATAACATCTTAGAGTGGAAGACAAGGAGGGAGTTTAATTTGCCCCAACAAACTTAGACGCTGAGTTACATCATGTAGCTGTCTCTACATTTTTGTGAGTACATGTGGTATCTACTTGATTTTGCTATGATAAAAAACACTGGCTGATATTCTGGTTCAAAGAAATGTTAAAGTTGCCTTTCCAGTCATTTTCCTCACTTCAGAGAGAGCTAAGTTTATCTTCATCTAAAAGATTCTTTCTGGATTCAGAAGATGTAACTTTAAAGAGAATTTTGAACTTTTAGTGCTTTAAATGTATTCTTTCTGCTTGGTCTGCTAGATCAGAAGTTTAATTTGAAGGACTGTAATTAGCGATTCGCAAAGGCTGTTCATATTTAGATAAGAACATGTCCTCTATATAACACTTTCTTAACTAGCTGCTAATTGCATATTCTTGTAAGTGGTACATTAGTATTTATTCAACTTTTATTAGTATGTTAGGACATTTTTGTACATGAAAAGTAAATAAGTAAAAAATTTATTCTGGTGCTAGCCCTTAAAACCACTCTTTTTACCAAAAGCCTTGGATCATAATTCTTTTAGTAATATGTTTAACATCATACAATTAAGCAGTACTAAGGAGTTAATTATTAGGATAGCATAGTCCAATTTGCAGTACAATTAGGTTATGCAGAATAAGACATTAATAAGGGCAAAATAAATACTAATTACCCACTTGTGTCAAATTACCCACTTGCATGTATGCAAATTAGCAGCTACTTAGATTTTAATAAGTGTACCCTAAAATGAAGTGTTACAAAAATTTGGTATTGGTTTGGCTGATAATATTTCAAACTTCTCTCAACTTTTTTTCTCCTGGATGCATTTAAAATGTTTTTTAGATTTAGAACTGAACATTCTCTTCTAATTGCAGTATTATCACTAAGAAAAAATCACAATAATATAGTTCAGTCTGTTTTGCTCTTGATGTCAGCGTAGTTTATTGTCAGGCATAATGTTATCTTCTGAATCAAAACTTCTGGTAATTTGTTCCATCCATCTGGTTTTGTGACCAATGAAAAGAGTTATACAGAAATAAGTAATACAAAAAGTTGTTTGTTGATCCTATACATTTATCAAAATAACATCACTTTTTTATGTGACTGGCTAAATGAAATATCTGTAGCCAGTGCTGTATTTCATTATCCATCATACTTAAGTCAAACCTCCCAGCTGTTTGTGTGAACAGTAAATGCATCATCTGAAATTTGGTAGGTTATAGTGGGGCTGGGTGCTGGAACATCTGGAATAATTTGTTTTAATCTACAAAACCTGGGAAAATTACACATTTATCACCCAGGTTGTGTGGAATACTTTCTTGGACTCTGAAGCACAGATATAAGCACCCATGTTTTTCCCTTATATTGGAAGTGTTTTGTTTACCTGTGAAGCAAATATATCTCATTAGTGTGTGTTAATTGGCCCACTTCTTTAAGCATCTGATGTGTTCTTGGGGTGTGTGAAGTTAGATGAGGAGGGACATGTTTTGGCTTGACAGCAAAGTAGCTGTGTTCAAGCTCGAGTCCTATTTTCTTTAGTTCCGCCTACAAGTGTGGAAATGAAAGCAACTTGTGTGTGGTGGAGCATCAAAATAACCTGGCTATTTCCTATTTAATCACCATTCTGGACCCAGCACCAATTAGCCTCCTCTAATAAGCTCATAGGGGTAGGCTGCGCTGTTCTCCGCTTTCAAGTCACTTCACGGAGAATCCATTATAAACGAGCTGAAATATCCACACACGTTACGCATAGCTAGCCATTGATGTTGGTATTATTCCATGGCTTTGGAACAACTCCAGTGTGCACAATACAGTAACCCAGGACTTTTTTTTTTCCCCGTACACACAGATTTGACATTTCGAGCTGCTTACTGCTGTTACCATAGCGACGGAAGGCTCAGATGCTTTGGCCCTGAGGATCGTTAGGCCCATGTCAAACTGGTGATGTGGAGCCACTGTCCAAACACTCCTCCTCCTGCCTCTCCCCTGTCTCTTCCCTCTGCGATTTTCCTCCAGCCAAATGAGAGCTTCTGACAGACAGTTTTGCCTCACTATTCTGTGACCATTAGGCCTACCTTGGGACACAGAATTCAGTGTTATGTAAGACTAAAGCATATAAAAGCAGGTGTCTTCCCTCTTTTGGAAATACGTATTTAAAGGTATATGATGTAACTTTTCTGGGGGAGGGTCCGTGCCCTGCTTGTCTCTTGGAATAGTCCACTGTATGACATTAAACGTATCTATCTCCATGAAGAGAGACAGATGACCCCAGCAGGCCAAGTTACAGGTCAGATCTATAAAGAGGCAACCTGTGCTTACAAGAAGAATCAAGGTATATTTGAGCAAAAAAAAAAAAAGAAAAATGGTAATTGAATGGACATGTTTAATGCCATAATGTGGAACATTTCAGGCAAAGCAATGACATCTCAATAGACAGTGAGTGGACTGACGCCTTATTAGAAAAGTTACATAGTGCACCTTTAAAAATAATGTGTGTTTCTTAGTTTCACACGTGCAGCTCACTGTCACTGTCCAGTTTACACACTGCTACCTGAGGTTGCTTATAGGTAGCCATTAAAAGACAAAATAGTGCAACAGATATACACTGCCACTGATGTTCCTCTCAGTTGTGAGCGGAGGCAGCCAGGGATCAGGGCTAATTAGAACCTGGAGATTCTGCGGAGGCTAAAAACTGTAGCGATGATATAAAGATAAGATGTGAGGAGTGGAAGTAGAACTAAAACTAAAGCTAAAACTTAAATAGCTCAAAACATGTAAGTACAAATATTACGGCTGTGCAAAAATATCTAAATATCGATAGATCGTATTGTTTAATGTGATGATAATGCAGTCAATATCATGGGCTGCTGTACCGAGTATTTTTTGGTATATTTTACAAAATTATTTTGTTACAGAGCTACAGTTTTGTTGTTAGTTTAGTGGCAGGAAACTTGTTTAAGCAACACTTTTGACATTTTACACTTTAAACAGGCATGTTTCACATTAACTTTGCACAAGAAGTGGTTTAACAAAGACTTTTAATATCACAGCAATCATTTTGCCTTTATTTTTTATTGAACTGTATCGAGTTGATTTGAAATATATCAAATTGAAAGTGCACTGAATCGAGATATGCATCATATCGTGGCCTATGTATCGAGGTATGTATCATATCTGCAACTTCTTAATGATACCCAGCCCTAACAAATATTATAAAAGCCACCATTAAGCAGCTATATTCCCAATTGTGGTTATCAGATATTTCCTCCCTTATATCTTGATAAAATTCTACACGATTTCATCCTGCCTTAACTCCAATGATGATCACGTTTTTATACTTTAGTATGCTACAGACACCTTTGTGAAACACATGCTCATTTTTAGTACACACACCTACTACCACAGCAGGCATGAAAGTACTTTTAAAATCTCCATTGGGTTTGCCAGCTCCACATTCCACACCAGAGGAATGCGCCTCACAATATACTCTTCTGCATCTGATTTATTCATGAGCGTGAACAAAGCAATCAGAGGAATAAATCTGTGCAGTGCTGGGTCCATGTGTGTTTTAGCCCCTCCCATACCCGTCGATTGCTCCGGTTCACAAGCACAGCATTCGTTTTCTGTCACCAACTCCCAACAACTCTATGTGGCTCCGGGCGTGAGATCTGTCCACATCTCGTCCCCAGCCACGTGTTTAGGGCTTCAAAGTCTCTCTCTTCCTCCTCCTCCTCTTCCTCCCTTGTGCGTGCCCTCCTCTCCCCAATCACTCTTTGCAATTTAAATGGCATATATATGTATTCCTTCTCTGATTGCACAAACATATCCAGCAGGCGGGGGAGTACACAGAAGCCCAAACACCTGCTCTTTTTGCTAAGGTTGTCATTACCGTAGCACGCGTTTGCACACGTCCGAGTCTGGATCAAAACAAACCAGGACACAAGCGGTGACTTAATCAGGCTGTTCGCTTCTCTTTGCCTCTGACTCACTGGCTTTGGATGTGCGGATGAAAAAAAAAAAATCAAACTTTCTGGTAAGATGACAGCGGTCAGCAGTGTTGGAAAAATCCCACTTTGACTGCAGGGCTTAGCAAAAACCATAACTCTTAATTTAATGTGATTTCTAGTGTGTCCGTGTGTGTCTATGCAGCATTTGTGCATAATATTTTCCTTTAGCCTTCAGCTCAAAACAATGTCACACTCAAACAGTCTCATCCCTTTTGTTCGTGTCTAAAACCCCAGGATCCTTTTGGGAAATTTATTTTCTGTCAGCATGGTATCATATTTAATCATATGCTTAATTTGCCTTGCACCTGTTTACTGTCTCGTTGCTTCTTTGTAGCAGACATACAAAATATATTTAACTCTCTTTTAATAATTTCTGGTTCACCTAGGAGATGTCTAGTGGGAATGATCTATTGATTTAGCATCTGTTGTTGTAATAGTCTGGTCCTATGGTGACAGTCACTTGGACTAGAGAAGAATTTTGGAGTGAACTGCCTCTGTCCCAAAGTGACTGCTTTCTGTTTTGGTAATATTAGTCTGCTCATTGTAAACTTTGGACTGGTTTTAATTGACACATCTTTTGCTTCTAACTTTTTGAAATGTATTCAGTGTATACAACATGTTTAATGTACTATAATCTTGTACACTTAAGCAACTCAATTAAAATTCAAGTGGAAGACTAATGTAACTCCTACTATATTTTCACACCCAACACTCAGATTGAAACTTACTTTTCTACTAACATGCTACTGACTTCCAGACTTAAACTATTACAGTATATCTCAAGTACTTTACAGTATGTATTCAGGAAACACTAAAAGCATTTCATTCATTTTATAAGGAAGCTCAAATGTTAAGGTAACGCAAAAAAAGTACTGTTCATACATATTTTTTTTAACAATAAGCCGATATACTAATGATGGTGACGTGCCTTTTGAAACCAGATACTACAGTAATTTGAACAAATATCCATACTGAGAATAATCACATGAACTGTACAAATCCTTTGAATATTTTTTGTATTGTCGTAACTCATATCAGAATAGACCACATGGTAATAATAAATAAACTACAGTTATTTTTGTGTGGAAAGATACAATTGATTAGTTTATATTTTTACATGTCATTGTGGTATCAGATCCTGTAGTGAGTATTTCTCTTTTTCCTTACTATGAACTTCACTGGTTTGTGATAACAGCACACTTGCGCATATCAGCAGCCAGTATTAGACTTGCTAAATATCAAGGCCATGGGAATAAAAACAAACTGGCTGGATCTGGTTACATTTGTTCATTTGTCCCTCCTCCTCCTTGCTCTCCCTGTCTTCTTCTGTCTGTGTAAAAGTTTGCATAGCGATATGGGCATTAAATAGTCAGGGCTTGGTTTAGAGGTCAGACTTGCAGATGAGTTCTTTCACAAATGCAGTCTCCTCTTCTCTCCGCTCGGCCGCAGATTGATTAAGGCCTAAGGAGTGGAGGTTTTTGGGTTGGCTGTGTAATCTCGTAACCCATATCGAGGGCTCGGAATCTATAGGGCAAAAGTGACATTCAACTAACTTTATAGGTGAGAAAAAAGTTGGCTACACTGACTGCTAATGCAATTCTAATGGTTCATAACATCAGCCAGTGCATTCATGGTTTGAATTCTATCTTTGTAATATGAGATAATAATGACGACAATAAGTCTCTGGATTTTTTATATAGATTGATACCAGTCAGGTCATCATGCTCAACAACGCGCCTGTAGCCTGGTCAAACGTGATCATGCAAACTTTTTTCAGTGACACATATTTAGTGCTTCCCTCATTAATTCTGCAGAAATTGACAATGTTTTTCAGTTCCCTGTCATAGGCCTATTTTTTTTCCTTTAGTTTTTCCGATATGGGCAGACCATGTGTGTTCTGATTGGCTAATCCACCTGTCAGTCACCCTAATCTGAAAATGGGGAGTTTCACCAATGACCTTACTCACATCTTTGTAAAGTTTTGAAGAAGTGTATGTTTTGGATCTCAGGCAAGATATTTGGCCTTTATTTATTTGAATTTCCGGGGGGAAGAAATATTTCTGTGTGGCATTTCTGTTGTTGTGAAAATACACTGTTGCTATCAGAGGTGAAAGGAGAATGGTTTCCAATGATAGCCCAGGCAACAATAACTCAAGTATGTTACAACCAAGGTCAGCACAAGACCTTGAAGCAGATGGGTCTTAAAAGCAGAATAGTGGCCACTTTATTAGGTATAAACACACCTGACAGCTTGTTTTCATTTTTCATGTCATTGTTTCTTTCTTTCCTTTTTTCCTTTCTGGAAACATAATTACATCGCTGTTCTTGTTCCAACTGCCACTCACACCATTCAGTCAAGAGAAAAGTAGAGACCTATTGTATATTCAGAGTGTGAAGTCAGTCAGTTGGTCAATAGCAACATATAACCCACTTTATTGCACTTTTTCCAAAGGTATGGCAGCTTAATTATGGGGAAAAAATATTATATATATAATTAATATCATGATTTGAATCACTTATGTACTCTAAAAAGTTAAGCAGAATCCACATAATATCTTTGATTACAAGTTTTGTGGTTCAAACTTTTAAAAGCCATTGTAGAGTAGACAAGTGGCTTTGCATGGGCAGAACTGATTATTCTCAATTTTTTTATTTATTTATTTTATTTTTATAATTGATATGAGCAATAATTTTAATCACAATTAAAACTTGATTAATTGCTCAACATAGCCCTAGTTAAGGCCTGTTCACATTAGTTTGTTCACAGCATATTTCCTTATATTGCAAGTAACAATTTACATTTTGGCTATATGTGATATTCATGGATTTCAACTTACTGTTTACAGTAATGGGAAGAATACTTTGAAAATGTATTTAGTTACAGAATACTGAATACCTGCATTGAAATGTAATTTGTAACATAGACCAGTATATCGGCCAATCAGAGTACTGTATTTTTAATACTTTCACATAGGGTAGCATTAGAAGTAGTGGAAAGATTCAACATAGTATTAAAAACAGCTTTATTTTTCTTTCAGTGTTTGTTATGCATTTATTTATCACTAATCAGAGAAGGAAAAATTCACACTTGCACGCACCACAAGATAATCTTTTTATATTTTTCTTGCTAACTTTGCACAGTTTGAAGCCTAAACTGAGTGATCAAGTGCCGCCATGTATTCTCTTTGATTTTGGGAAAGTAATTGTATTTGGAATACCACCAATTGTAAGAGTAACTGTACCAGAATACAGTTACTCAATATTAGTTTTCAGAATATGTATTCTCAGTATATGTTTTCAGTTACTTCCCATCACTGCCTGATTATGTGCATCATTTTGAGCAGCACCATCACCATTCCAAGAATTTGACTTGTTAATTGTTATGGTAGCGGTGCTGCTAATTTTTCATCACTCAGAAACCCCTGGATAGGAGGGGTCTGAAATATCGCTATATTTTTGTAGGTTTTTGTGAGTTGTCTTTGCAGGTGACGCATAGCACATAGAAACTGCTGAGTGCTCTAAGCCAAATGGATTATAGGCAGCACTGAGCTTTACAGTCAATGTACTGTGTATTTCCTTTGCCAGTGGACTGTGGGAGTAATGGCTTATAATTTCCACAAGCCCTTATTGATAATACTAGTCCCTGTTGACCAGAGCGACATGTCTCCTAATCATTACACACAGCCCAATGGCAATTTTATGACCTGCTGCTGTAATGTATTGACAGGGAATTTAGATGACAAGTCTATGATGTAGCAAATGCAGTTACACCTCCCCCTAGTGGTAATGTGTCAATACTCACCGTGACTGTTTTTCTTTTCAATATTTATAGGAAGGGAAGAAGAAATTCGACAAGGAAACTGAAAAATACTATTCAGTTCTTGAGCGGCACCTCAACTTGTCATCTCGGAAGAAGGAAACTTATCTGCAGGAGGTAAAAACAAAACAAAATGGTGCCTTATAGTGTGACTGTGAATAATGCTTTTTTATGGCCTCCACCAAGCCACAATGTGCGCTGTCTGCACTTATTATCTCTCCAGGTGGTCCCCATATTAACCCATTGTCAACAGAGAGCTCGGTGAGGATGACACGGTCCTTTGTTGCAGCTCTAACCTCTGTTTTTGTTTGCTTTGCTTTCTCAGGCTGACACGCAGATTGATAAGGAGAGACAACTCTTTTATGATGCCTCCCTTGAGTATGTTTTCAAAATCCAAGAAGTGCAAGAGAAGAAAAAGTTCGAGTTTGTGGAGCCCGTAAGTGAATCAACATTTTTTCAAGTCTTAAATGTGTATCGACTCTGCAGTAATTGCTTTTTGTTTTAAGTTTACATTTTGTTGAAAGATGTGTTTTTGTAGTGTATGGTAAACAATTAAGCTCTAATGAATATGGATTTTATTTGTGGGTGTCATTTATTTACAAAAAGAGCTGAGTGAAATGAGATGAAATTATTTTTGTTGTTGAACAAATGGCAGCCTTTGGGGTGGGCGATATACTAAAAAATAATAGCACGATTTTTTTGAAGCCATGACCACAATTCATGAAGAGGTAAATAATCTTCTTCAGAAGGTTCACACTTCACTGTGATTGGTTAACACACAGTATGACAGAGGCTGATCAATTGAACAGCCTTATCACAGCATTTATACAACTTTGCGTCTTCAGTTGTGCACAATCTCAAGGTGTTAATGACAGGTCACATGAAAGGAAAGTTTTTTTTTGTTTTTTTTTTACCATCCTCTTACCTTTACTTACCCCCACTGGCAGCTTATCCAGAAAACCAGGCCAGACATGTAAATCTCTCTAGTCCCAGTTAGAGCAGGGCAAAAATACGACAGGGCTCAGCCTTGCCTGTGATGAATCTGGGCCGAGATAAGATGATGGTTCATCCTTGAACATTTGATATAGCATCGCCCAAATCAAATCAGCGGCCAGGATTTGACTGAGAGCAGCTCAATATGTGTGGGATCGCTCGTGTTGGAGATGGGATCAGTTTTCGCAGCCAATAATATGGGTGCTACTTTTCTCACCAGTTATAGAAAACTTTTATTGACTATCAAATGAAGTGTTTAATTAAACCAAATCAATGATTATGTTAAATCACAGCATAAATGAAATACATATTATTATGATGGTACCATTTTAAGAAAAGTTAAGGAAGTCTAGATACTATATATCATGTTGTAATAATCACTTGCTTAGCAGCCTTGACAACTACTTATTTATGCTAAAATCTTGCATAAACTTTTGCCTAACTTTCCCCCTGTTCCCCCTTGTGTTGTATAAGTGCATTACATTAAGCATGTAAATCCCTCTAACTTTGTTTCCTCCGCAGCTGCTGGCATTCCTCCAGGGCTTGTTTACCTTCTACCATGAAGGATATGAGCTGGCTCACGAGTTTGAGCCCTACAAACAGCAGCTCCAGTTCAACCTACAAAACGTAAGTCCCGGCACCTCAGGGCTGCAGACAAAGGCAGCCCGCCACGTAATCATATTCTGCAACTTATCATACTGGATATAACTAGACTTCTCACAAGTGGATACCTGTATGAATATATGAGATTGTTCGCAGTCCAAGGATCAATATTTTGTGAGTGCTGTAGTGTTGGACTCTAGTGCAGGCTTTTAATAGTGCTACTGTATATCAAAAAATAAAAAAATGTGGTATTGAACTGCACTTGCTGCTCTCCTGGTCCGCGTCTCCATCAACACTACTTTCTGCTTTCAGCCTAAAGCCCCAATTCTTCTGACCCCACATTTCAGCAGCTCCGCCAGGGCTAGTTCCACTCTCAGCCTCCCTCCATGCCATCTGACGTATAAGCTTTAACAGTGGGTTCACAAACCAGTGCTGCTATATTTGGGGTGAACTAAATCTTGTAGTTCAGTAAACAGTGAGAAGCCATAGCCATTTTATAAACCTAATACATTTGTACAGCAGGTTGTGGCTTCTGTTTGAGTTGCTATAGTACACAACAATGAATATTAGGATAAGGATAATTTATAATAACCTCTGGAATTAATTTGTCAATCAGAATATTACATCTTAACATCCTCCTATGTAGGATGCACTGATCCAGCTTTTTTTTTTTTTTCATTCCAGTACCGATTCCAATACTCAATATCAACCAATACTAGTGCAGAGACTGAAAACAGCATTTATTTCCTTTAAACAAAACAAAACTAAGACTGAACTGATCCAGATGTGTTATGTAATTGTATTGTCAGTTATCTCTGAAGTGACTACAGAACAACTTGTATAAATACAAGTTCAAACATTGTAAGACTATCTGGGCCAATTATGATCAGTAAATATTCTTATTACATCAGTTTAAATGTCCTACCAGGATATTAGCTGAACTGATATTTAGAATCTGATATCTGATTCAGCATTAGTGCCGATATCTGATGTCATTATCGAATCGATGCATCCTTATTCTTATGTCTAAAAAACATAATTTGATTTTCATGTATTTAATTAATTGATTTTATTATTGTGTCTTGTTTATACACCACTAACACATCTACTAAAACTAAATAAATAAATTGATCTGTTTTTAACAACAGCGATCCTCCATTTTGGTCCATGGCTAAAAAAGGGGAAAAGTCTTTGCTCTTACAGTAATTTTCCCAAGAGTTATAGTGTATTTCCTTACAGACACGCAACAATTTTGTGAGCACAAAGCAGGAAGTGGAGAAGCTGATGAAGAGGATAAGGTCAGCTGATCAGGACTACAAACCCCCAGGCCAATGGACGATGGAGGGCTTCCTGTATGTCCAGGAGAAGCGTGAGTCGTCTGATCAATGGCCTTTCTCAGACAAACATACACATACATACCCACATTACACCTACATATGCACATACACATACATACATACACACACACAAACATACGAACACACACACAGTACATACATATACACATACATACATACATGCTTTCACATTTATCACCATAAACACGACTGCAGCTCTCCCAGGCTTCTCTTCCAAAGAGACTCTCACACAGAGCTCATAACTCATCCTGTTTACCCATTCACTTTGATGTTCTCCAAACAAGAAGGGAGCAAACCACAAATGGTAGAT
The DNA here is from genome assembly GCF_026225935.1 of Boleophthalmus pectinirostris. Classification (NCBI taxonomy): domain Eukaryota; kingdom Metazoa; phylum Chordata; class Actinopteri; order Gobiiformes; family Gobiidae; genus Boleophthalmus; species Boleophthalmus pectinirostris. Next base: position 13,607,160 of record NW_026571541.1, on the reverse strand, counting down.
TTTTATCACCACTGATAAACAGCTTTTGATTTATCATGCGCAAATTGCTAAATTGATTTTTAGAAGCCTCTCCAAAAGTTTGTGAATCGAAGTAGAATAAAGAGTGGCTTGGTCTTATTTTCTTGTCTAATTTCTCTTCCTAGGTCCACTGGGATGCACTTGGACACGTCACTACTGCACGTATGATAAAGGCAACAACACATTCGCTATGATCAATACTGAAAACAAGTCCAGTGGAAAGCAGGTAGCGTATTTGCACATGTTATAGTTAAAAACTCAAAAGCCATGAACATAATGTGTGTGGGTGTAGAGAATAAAGAACAACCACTAGGCTTTTAAGAAACTCAAAAAAGAGACATCAACATGACAGAGCTGAGAATTGGGCACAATACACAGAACTTAACACAGAAAGAGTATCCAAAAATAACAGAAAGCCCCTCAGACCTTAGAAGTAACCTTTGCAATAAGAAAATAGACTGCATTTTTGTCCCTGTCAACACAAAACAGTCTCCTACAACTAAATAAATAATGCATGCCAGAAAGATCAACCCACGCATGATAAAACGTACAACTGTTTGTTCTCATTCTGACCAGCCAACTGTCACAGCCCTGTAATTGCTTGTGTTCACTAAAGGGATCACTTAGTAGACTTGGCTTAGATATAAACTTCTGTTCTGTTTAGACACTTGCAAGCACAAAAGGCACAAGAGATCTTAACTTTTTGTGTGTTGTCTCCAATTATTGTTCTTTTTTTATTCAACTTTTTCAGAATGGATTAATTCCAAATCAGCCAGAAGTGTTCAAGCTGAAATCCTGTATTCGGAGGAAAACAGACTCCATCGACAAACGCTTTTGCTTTGATGTGGAAGTAGTGGAGAGGTCTGTGAATGTGTGTTTTTGTATCCATTAATGTATTGTTTGTTTGTTTGTTTGTTTGTTTCTTACAGCTTTTTACCATTATGTTATGTGGAGAAAGTAATATAGTGCTCCCACATCTTACAATAAATTAACCTGTTTACATGGCTGCTAGAATATAGACTTATTTAGACTTGGACAAACTGTATTGATTCACAGGGGAAATTATTGGGACTCAGCAGCAATATACATAATATCAAAGAAATATCAAATATAAATGGTAATAATAAATTCTAAATAAGTACCAAAAATGGCGAGAAACTGATAATTATCTAAATGTATATGTACAAGTAAAAATAAAATGTAAATAAATATAGTAATGCAAATATAATATCTGTTAACCCTTAGCTACAGAGGGCAATTTAGCAATCTAATATTAAAAAGTCTGTTTCAGTTGGATGAAACTCAAAAGCGTCTTGTTAAGTGTGTTGTGGACCCTGTATGTCGTGCATGTCCCTCACCTCTTTTCCCCTCCAACTGCTCTCCGTGTAACATTTACCCCAGTTTTGAACTATTTCCCTTCTTTGTCTGTGTCCATGTTGCTATAGAAATGACACGTGTCGTGGAACTCTTTTCAGACCCCTTCAGTTTTTCTGTAAAGTCCGGTATGTGAACTGACCAGTGCTGTCTGTGCATGTGCTGCATGTTTGCACCTAATCAAAGCACTCACTCAAATTTGATCATTACGGTTTCCAAACCTTTCAAGCTGTGTTCAGTACAATTCCAGAAAAATCTTCTTTGTCAGTTTAGCATTTTGTGTTGAACTTAATATTTAATCAACACAAGAAAAACATAACTACAGTTTCAAGTTTAAAGGGGCATTTAACTTTTGTAAAGGTAGGTCTGCAAATGCTTGTCTCCATGAAAATTGTATTGCCTGTCCTGGAATGTTCCAAATATGGCATTAAATCTTCATGGAGATGCCATCAGGCAAAATTGCGAGTCAAATCTGGGGAAAGGCATATCCGTTCACTGTAAGAATTTATGTTTTCAAACTATTATTGCACAATGATGAAGTAATTCAACAAATGCAGTATTTAAAAGTTCACTGCCATGCTTTGGAATATTTCAGGCTAAGCAGTAACATCTATGTGGAGGCATGCAGGCAGGGTACCCTACAAGAGAAAGGTTTACATAGTGCATCTTTAAAGTTTAGGAAAAAGATCATTTCATTATGCATTAGTGCTCCTCATATCTCTCTATCTTTATTTTAGTACCCAGAGTGAAGACTTGAAATCATCCAACCACTATCAGATCAGACACTTAACAGTCAATAGGATGTAAAATTCCAAATCTACTTCATATGCGCATTGATTTGTGTCACTTTATGAATTAGCTGATCATCACTTGTCCCTGTGTGGGTTTTAATTTTTTAGCTCAATGGATCATAGATAATTGATAGATATAGCACTTGACTATGAGATCAATTAGACCATCATGGGGCATTAAGGGCATGGCCAAATCCGTGCCTGTATTGCTCTGTCTGTGGCGGCTGCTGGCTGACCATGAACGGTAACTGTGCTTTATTTGCTGGACAACTCATTTATCATAAGCTACGGTGCCCCAAGGTGCTTGTAACAACCACAAGGACAACCCAGGCCAACTTGAGTCAGCTTCAAGCTTAGCTATTTATCCTCATTAGAATAAACATGCAGTTCTCCAGCTGCAGCCCGGACACAATCAGGCCAGGCATTTGAACAGCTCATCTTGTCTGATTCGGGGTTACTTTATCCAGGACTGTATATTGCTGTGCATTTTATTAATGCAGCATACCCAGACCTACTGTAATAGATCTAATTCTCATATCATTCCAGTCAGACTACAATGTCAGGAATTTCCAAGCAAGGTCTAAAGATGAAGATGAAATATTTAAATTATAAAATAAATTACATATAATTAAATGCCCTTGTTTTTGAGCACAAAGGGGTGATGCCAGGGTCACATTTTTGGCTGCTACTGCAACTAATCTGTCACTGTGTAATTTGTGAAGCATGACATGGTATTTTCGGTTAAGTGTTTCTCACTATCTCACAATGCTGTTTTTCTTCTTCTAACACAACTTTTTTTTTTTTTATTGTTTCCTTACAAATTGTGTTGTGTTTTTAAGGAGCCTAAGTTGAAAATATTTAAATGTGTCGTAAAGTTGGACCTCGTTAAATAAATCTATAAATCCTTAGAACATGTCTAATGAAATGTCCTGAAGACTTTACTGCAGTGACTTTTAAAGTTACCTTTCTCTGTATCTCACCAGAAGATATTGCTTTACAATTGCCCATTTATCATTTTGCTTTGGTTTTTAGATTGCCACTTGATTTATTCCTCAAAGATATAATTTGTAAACCATTATGTAGTTTCATTTGTTTGAAGAAAAGATTGGTATAAAATAGTCATTTGTTGCCGCCCTGCCTCTACTAACTCCCTTCTCAGTGGGGTGTAGCTCGCTGCAGCTGCTTCAAACAGTGTGGTGTCACATTACTGCTACAGTACATGCTCCAGCAGCGACCTGCTTTACACCATGTAGCACAAATGGATGTGGATGTAGAGCAGCCATAGGGGCTTGCATGGGTGTGAGGAAAAGAATCACTGTGTGTATTATTGCTTAAACATAGTAGTGGATTTAGAAAGTGCACAAAGTGGACACAGTTTGAAATCCAGCTTTTGCACATGGGCTGTCTTTGCGGCACAAGTCCTTTTATAGTGGTCTGAGCCAGTGTAAACAAACATGGTTTGTCCAGGGGCCCCCAAGGCAATGAGATCAGACTGAGAGCAGCTTTTCTGTGAATCTCTGCAGGCATGGCATCATGACACTGCAGGCTCTGTCCGAGTCCAACAGAAGACTGTGGCTGGAGGCCATGGATGGCAAGGAGCCGGTGAGGGCCCTCACATACCCCCTCTTTATGGTTAGGCTGTTTGAGTAGTGTGAGCGGTTTGCCTTTAATAAAGAGATAGGTGTGTCAATAGCACCCTCTTTTGGTGAACCACAGTGCACACTTCACAAAATGGGTTTGGTCAGACATACCCTTCATTTAAAGGAAACTGCTCCCTGATGGCAAACAATAGCTTGTAGAATAAAAATAAATTGCTTTGGAATTATTTTAGACCACCAAAAATAAACCAAAATATTGTGTGGAAATTCTTTGATTTAACTCTCAAATTTTCAATCTTTGTAAAAAATTTACATTTTGAATAATTATCAGACCAAATATAATTGTATAATCTCATAAGAGATTATTACTTTGGTGGTCCAAGGTAGTAAAGTTGAAAGGTGGAAGGTTTCCTATGGAGGCTTTTTCACTGAACATCGTAATCTATATATTTTAACCACAATCCAGAAGTAATTTTTAATCAGAGGATATCTGCCTTCAGATTGAAAATTACTTCTGTATGGCTGAAACCATTTTTACCTTAAACTAGATACATATTCATCAGGCATATTTTAGTGGTCATTCAAATATGTTTATTGCTTCTTTTTACTGCAACATTGTCACTACAACATGCTAATCCTTTGTCCTTCTTCTTTCATTCAGATTTACAACCTTCCAGCAATTTTGAGTAAAAAGGAAGAGAGTGAGTATGTCTTTTGAACAGCGAGTAAGGCACAGATAAATGAAGCCTTATACGTACACAGTAAATGTGCCCTGAAACCTATACATATTCATATTCGTTAACACAATTACTTGACATTCTCCCACACATCTGACACAGTGTTGCCTTCAGCTCTGAGTTTGCATCTTATTAGTTAAACTACGAGCATAAGGGAGCATTTATTATTCCTCCATGGCACGTGGTTAACCTACGCTGTAATTGACATGTCAGCCTTATTCTCCTGTTGTGTTACAGTGTTTCTAAATGAGGCTGGCTTTAACTTTGTGAGGAAATGCATTGACCTGGTGGAGTCCAGAGGTGAGACTTTTTAAATCTACTCCTCTTTGATCTGTCAAATAGCTTGATCTTTGTCCAGATGTGATTTTGAATAATAATATGCTGGTTTCATCTTGCATTAGCCATAAATGAGAAAGCTCTTATATTTTGTGCAACACAGGCCTCAATGCCATGGGGCTGTACAGGATAGGAGGGGTCAACTCAAAAGTACAGAAGCTGATGTCCACAGTGTTTTGTAAGTAGACATCAGTGCATTTTTGAAAAGGGTCTGTTTCACATGGTTTTGATGGAGAAAGTGCATTAAAAGATTTAGCAATTATAAAGCTATGAATTAAAGTTCCTATATTATGCAAAATTTACATGTCAGAAATTTGTTAACCTATCAAAAACATACTTAGAGTTGTGTTTTTTTTTTCATTCAATCATGTTTGAGTAACCCTTTATTATTAGTCTGTCTACATGTCCGAACCTCAAAATGCAACCTTCCAAAGTCACGAACTAGTAGTTTTCAAGTTAACTGCTACCTTTTACCTTTAGTTCAGTAGAGATTGGCAAATCCAGAGCTGAAATTATCCAAATGTGCACACTGGAACGCTTCCTGTATTACCACTTGATATCACAAGGTGGGACAGAGTGAACTCAGTCTAAATATGCAGCCTGAATATGCATGGTTTGTGTGTTAAACATATGTGAATGAAACAAAACTCCAGGTATATCTGTGATGAGGAAACATTATAACAAATGATCAGAAAATTGCTTAATATAGGCCCTTTAAATAAGAAAATAGAAAACATTCTTATAACTACACTTAGCCTTATAAGTCATGAGCAAAGATTTAAATAGTAAATAGTTAATTAAGGCATACACAATTAATACATAACTAATACCCTACTCTAATGTACTTTCATACATTAAAAAAACTGACACACTCAGTTGTAACGTTACGGGTTTCAATTTCAGTGTGTTGTGGCTGTGAGTTTATTGATTAAATATTGGTATATTGATGGGTGTACTATAAAAAGTGGTTAGTAAAAGCATGCCCTGGTAGCGAGTTTTTCCTGTGGTGTGGCAGTGAAGCAGCCGCACCGACTTTTTCTTCTTGACATTATTAGATCACTAAAGATAATCCTGTTTTCCCACATTTAACTCAATTGTACAGGAAACATTTCTGTGACTTATCTGGACCACTCCCCGATATGAAAGCAGCTCCACAGAAACTACATTAACTGTTACCTAACCAACAACAACATCGAACAGCATTTTTCTGTTTCGTCATTTCCTCCACATTTAATCAAACTTCTCATCTCCTCTTCAGCACCAAAAGCTCCGGTGGATATCGAGCTGGATCCTGAGACATGGGATAACAAAACCATCACCAGTGGTCTGAAGAATTACCTCAGGTCAGCATGCCCTACGAGTTGTGTCCTTAGCTGTCTGGAATAGTCATTACCTCCATAATGCCTCCTCCAAAACCTCCCTGGTGTTAGCCGCACATTGAGAGCTGCTGCTGACTCACAGAGGAAGGGGGCTGCGTTAAAAGCCATATTACTCGAAAAATAAATGGCAACTGCTTTCTCTGTTCACCAGGTGTCTCTCTGAGCCACTAATGACGTTCAAACTGCACAAAGATTTCATCATGGCTGCCAGTAAGTTGTCAAAAAATACAGTGTTTTGGCGGTAATATAACTCTAGGTCCCAGTGTGATTGATGTGTGGTGGAAAGATATGCTTCTAGTAATCATCTGGTGGGAATGGTTTATGGCTATGGATTTGAACTGGCTAAAATTTGAGCAAATTTATGTAGTTATTCTAAGAGACTATTGCAAGGAAATGGCTTGAACAAAGTGATATTTTTTTCTCCCAGTTAATGCATATTTGTAGAGTAAATGCACTATTATCATGAAACATGTATGTGTTTCATACATTGCTTCCTTGCCTTCTTTGAAACATATTTTGGCTTACAAGCAAAATTTTACAATTACTACTTTTCAGGCCCAAAGCCACTACCTGAGACCACCATACATATACAGTACATTTTAAATTGAAACTGAAACCACTGGGGTAATGTTAAATGATAAATAATTATAATTTATGTTAAAGCAATACCATCAACTAATTCCAATACTACTACATCTAGAACCATTGATGAAACTTCAAGAAAGAGCTATAAGAACAATTTATAATGTCAAATTTCATGACCATACTAGTCCATTGTTTATTCACGCCAAATTACTTAAACTGAACAATTTGAGAACATTCCAAACTGCGCAAGTAATGTATAAAGCTAAAAGTAAGTACTTCCTATATACAACTATAATTTAAGAGGCTTTTTAAACTTTAGTCAAAGCACTCTATATATACACACACATTATATAGCTTTTAACATACAGGAAATGAGAAGTCTATTTGCTTTGTTAATTTGGGACAGTAGAAAAAAGGGGTGTAGTTAAATAAGTATTTACTTCCTCCCATTCATTTTTGGACACAAGTAAAATCTATGTTATATTTATTTTTGTTTATTGTTATGGAAAATAAGTATTTAATTTTCCTGTCTATCAATATATGTTTTCTCTGCATGTTCTATGCTTTCCTGTCTGAATAAACATTCATTCATTCACTGAAATTAACTGTCCATTACTTCTCTTCCTTTTAATAATAACAACAATAATGCATTTAAATTACAGGCGCCTTTCTGGGCACTCAAGGACACTGTACAAACAGCAATTAAGACACATAATTAAAAACAATCAAGCAGTACAGTACAACAATGAAGTAGTACAGGACTTTTAACCATTACTTTTCCACTTTTGAATTCCTGTTTGCACACTAAAAGTAAACACATTCAGAAAGCTCAATAAAAATGTACTAGCATGTAATTAACAAATTTTACAGTGCATTATTTACCACGCCCTAACTATGCGTGTGCACTCAACTGAGACAAATAGAAACATGGTTTCTCTTAAGATTTTTGTCTTCCTTGTAGACAAGAGACAAGAAGACAAGACAAAATAATATGTTACAAAATACAATACAAAATACTCTACCATTCAGAACTATTGCATAACAAAGAACTGAGACACAAACAAGGGAAAAAAAGAGGTTTGGAGGGGGGTGGATTATGATTATATTATTATTATTAGGGAGGAGGGTTGTTACAGTTTACTCACATTTTCATTAATTTGACTGTGTTTTCCCTTTTTAAAATGATAGCGATGATAGATATAATATTAACAGCAGTGAAACATGATACTCTTACATTTGCATATCATTGTCTCTTATGTGATTAATTCTCTGACTTTTCTCAGAGTCCGATGACCAGAATTACCGTGTGTGTGCGGTCCATGCCCTGGTGCATAAGCTGCCCGAGAGGAACCGGGAAATGCTGGAGCTGCTAATAAAACATCTTGTCACGTACGTGTTGGTGTAATGAATGGCTAACCCTGTGGGCCTAAGAGAAGAGATAAAAATGGTTTAGACTGATTAAAGTGTCCTCACAGTCCAGGGACAGCTTAATGCACTTGTAGCTGTCAGTGTGTGTGGTAAGGAATTACAGTTGGACATATCAGCAGTGAGCAGGCCAGTAATGCTCTACTGCGTTTACAGAGTTTCCACCCAGAGCCAGTTCAACCTGATGACTGTGTCCAACCTGGGAGTCGTCTTCGGGCCCACATTGATGAGGTCACAGGAGGAGACAGTGGCGGCCATGATGAACATTAAATTTCAGAACATCGTGGTCGAGATCCTTATAGAAAACTGCAGTAAGGTAAAAAAAAAAAATAAAATAAAATAAAAAAGTAATTAAATAAATTAAACTTACTTAAAATGTTGATTTTATAGTTGACATACATTAGGAATTACACACCAACATCTCTATGTAATTCATGTAAACAAAAACAAAAAAAACCCAAACAGTTATGCAAACACTGCACGAGTGGATTATGTGATCAGGATGCCTTTTGGATGTCTCATTTTGTTATGTCTTTTATTGTCTGATACCTATTACTAATCAAGCTCTAATCCAAAAAAACTCTGAAAAGACATTCTGTACTTTGCAGCACATCAGGTGATCTTCTAATTACTATCTCATGTTGAGTAATTGCTTTGGCTAAACTTGCAGATATTTGATCAGCCTCCGGACCCTAATGTGCCCCCCCCTCAGCCCCAGAGTCGCCCAGGGTCACGGCGCAGCAGAGCCATGTGCATGTCCACCAGCACTAGGAAGCCCCGTAGCATCTATGCCCCAACGCTCTGCCTGGCAGATGCGGAAAGTAAGCACCAAAAACAGAGCTATGATGACACATGATTCCACTATCTACTGATGTGTGACCTAGGAGATAGTTATGCATAAAACAATATGATTGCAAAACTCTATTCTACATGATGAATAAAAATAGTATGGCCATTTTATCACAGTTATCACAGTTTAAGAACCTACTGTAACAATGCATAAATGGCTTCTGGCTTTTAAGAAAATGTTATATGTGCATATTCAGAATACTGCATAAGATGTAGTTCTTAGTAAATAATAAGATATAAGATACAATGACAGTCATTCAGTTCTTAGTATTTCATTTCAAGCACTGATTGTTTTTATGATAGTATGCTGTTAACAAATCTTGTAACTGAGCCTGATTCAAAATATTTATATTTTATTTTGAAATGTGTATTTAGAAATTAAATTACATATTATGCCATATTGTGTAACATTCCAGGTAAAGCAATGGAAATGTTACATAAGGGACCTTTAGTGCTAATATACTGAATTGCCAAAATATATTTTACCTTCTACTTTTGGTATTGTGATTGAGTGAGAAAAGTTGTCTTCTCCCTCAGCAGGTTTTAATGAGAGCTTCTTGTGCCTGTCTTCTGGTCCCTGCTTAGGTGACACGCTGAGCAGTAGTTGCAGCAGCACACCCATGGGCAGCCTGGAGTCACTGTCATCACACTCCTCAGAACAAAACAGCTCCTCCCAAACCACCTGTGCCAGTCAGGGTCGGGACACGTCTTTACTGGACCTGCTCCAACTGCCTTCACTTCTGTCCAATGGCGCCAGCGGCACGGGCGCTGTCAGCAGTGCGGAGTCGAGCTCACGAGAGGACGCAGGACACATGGACGCGGGGTCTGAGGATGCCCTCAGCCTGTCCTCAGTCAGCACCTCATCACAAATGTCCTCTGCCCCCAAAAAGGCCCCGCACACCCAAAACAGCCTTAATATGGCGCTACTAAAGCACTTTGCAGATGAAGGTGAGTATGTCTTCACTGAATCACTTATATGCAATTGAAAACCCATAATCATTAAAAAGGACTTGGCATACACAAATCAATGTATTTCCTGTACTCATTTCAAGATGGATTAAAAAAAGGGCATGCAGAACTCAGAATGTCTTCATATGATGTAAAAAAAAAAGTTAGAAAAATATTCTCAATGAAATTACAGGTAATTTATATATTTTTATGCAATACAAGTTGAAGTTTTTCTGTTAATGTGCAGGCAATAAGCGCTGCTCTGCGTCTGTCCCAAGTCTATCGACACTGGATTTCAAAGAAAGTTCAAAATCAGCTGAGAATCCCAAACTTCCTCCAAAAGATGTGATCCGCCGCAGGATGGACTCCTCCGTCAGCAATGGCTACCAAAGACCAGGATCAATGTAAATACTTCACAGTAAACAAATGCACAAACATGTTTAAGGTACATGTAATCTTAATGCACTGCTGAGTCAATGAGCCCCATAGAGGCTTCAGTGCTATTCTAATCAGGATTAAATACCATCATGCAAAACAATGTTGAATTATTTGCAAATATAGCCACCACCTCATGGAGAACACTGAGGAAGTATGTCTTCAAACCAGATTTGATACACAAAAAGCAATCTAATTGTACAATATTGTAAAACAAACAAACAAACAAAAAACTATTAGCTGCAATGAAGAAATTGCAGAATGAAACACTTAAGTACTTCCTTTGCATGTGTAATCAGTGATAGAAGTTATTTATTCAACATTTTAGGGCTTAAATCTTATCAAACTGCAACAAATAATAAATAATTTCCCAGTAGTGCAAACAAAATGTACACACGATAAAAATTAACCTTCCAAAAATATTGTTTCTTCCAACATATATTGAACAATAAGTCAACATAGTCATTAGCGTGACTGGCCTGATGAAGACACCATTATATGTATGCATTACTGGTTGTTATATGTACTTTGGTTGTATAAATCACAGTGCACTTCCTGGGAGTGTTTTATGTGTGTTTGCTCAAATAAATGCAAGTCAATAGTGGCGCTGGACAATAGTTTAGAGACATTCATCGGTCCCCCTCGGTGTAGTCAGCCTGTCTGCTTATGAGCACAGAGTATAAAGAGGGTTTTGGGATGGGAGGAGCATGTGCAACCAGATTTATGGCTTTTACTTTACTGTGGGAGCGCTGCTTTTAATTACACTCTGTCTGCTGCTGGGTTGATGTGACCCAGGAGCAGCCTACATGCGCTCTCCTGGGACAAATAGATTGTTTGACTTGTCATGTCTGAGAAGCAAGTCGCACAATTTCTGAAGTACGTTCCTCATATAGCTCCCACTGCGCTCTGCCCCAGGTTGTGGTGCTCAGGGTCAAGTGGTGCCTTGTTACACTGTTTTACTCAGCTGCACTTTAGCGCAGTAACTGCTGCTGCTGCTGGAGGAAGTCTCCCATTCTTTTGTCATGTTTTTACTTTCTCTAAACAAAAGGGATAATGTCAGAGGCAGTTACACATTTTGATTATAAAAAATCTCAAACAGTTGTTATTCCAGTCCTGGCTTAACTGAGACATGACACGACATGACACAATGTGACAGTAAAGCAATATCTTCTCTCCTTTTATTAACCCTATAAAACCAAGTCAAGCATGATAATGAACAAAACAAATCAGGATCAACATTTTGCAAATGTCAGCAAATGTTGTAATCAAATATTAGTGCCTCATTTACCCCAGAGGTCTAATACTTGTTATACAATTACTTTCAATTTGCAACTGTAAATTGCACAATACAATTGTATGATTCAATTTCATTTTCATTAGTTGTTGTGTGTAATGTTGTGTTGTTTTTGCAGTGTTGCCGCTCGTGCACTTCTTTTTGAAGGTGCCTCTTCCTCTCAACCTGTCCCAGCTGGAAGGTATTGCAGTATTATGGCAGCATTATAGATCAATGAACCTCTCAGGAGTTCTGAGATATGATTTTGTCTTTACAGAGAGGCCAAGGCAGTGTACTCATGTGAAGCTGAACATAGTCATGAACTGAGCTTCCCACAGGGGGCGCACTTCTCAAACGGTGAGTCAAGTGAAAACTAGGTCATAGCTTTGATCAATTCATACACACTATATACACACTGATACTTTGCTCAGATACACTTGGCTGACTGTGACTATCATACACTCATAACTCTAAAAGAAAAGTTTGATTTTTTTTCTATCTCTTCTGGCTTTTTGTTCTTTTCTGAAGAGACTTGGCAAACAATCTGTGCAGCAGGTCACTGTAACCTTGTGATAGAAAGCTCTGGTGCCTGTTCCCGCTTAACCCAGCCAGCAAAGCCAGCAGTCTCTAAGAAAAATGTCAACAAATGCTCTCAATTTAATTTCTAGCTCCATTAATTCACCTACACATTTTTACAAGCCTTTTGCAAGGGCAACATTTCAAGCTGAAGGTTTTTGATCTAGAAGAATTGTGCTTTCAATCCTCTGTCTGTGTGATTATATTTGCTTTAATGATGATGTGGTTTTACCAAAAAGGATCAAGAGTCATGTTCTTTCTGTTTGCCTTATGTTGTGGTTTGTTTCTTTTCTTTAGTTTATCCCTCTGTTGAACCTGGCTGGCTCCAAGCAACATTTGAGGGTAAAACAGGCTTAATCCCAGAGAATTATGTCGTCTTCCTCTAAAACCCTGGTAAACATTACATTATTTCATGGTATCCATGGAAAGAGACCAACAAGGTATTATTTGTACTTTGTTGTTTTGATGTTATTCTTTTCTTTTGTATTGCAGTTATTATATTTTATATAATGTTTTTTGATGTGTCACACTTTTTTTATCTAATGGTTACGTAGGTGTCTTTTAGTTTCAACAATGCAGTCCCATGAACTCATGCTGTCATGTAACTTAACCAAAAAAAAACCAAAATCTATTAGCCACAGTAAAAAGCTGGTGATACTTGTTTGCACATTCATCTTACTCTAATTATCTGTAATTACTGAACCTGTTCACTGCTGTACTGCACTTTGAGGTTGCACAAGATACTGTACAATGCACTGTACTTCTGTATTTCTAATCAACAAAATGTACTGTAAATTACATTTTAATGTAAATTATGTTTGTATAAATGGCTTTACTTACATTGTACACTGGTGTACTAGCAAAAAACAATGGACTGCAATATTATGTTAAGGACAACTTTTATATTTACTTTGTTACTATCACAGAGTTAAAAAATACAACATTTGTGATTTAATTTGTAAAAGATACATTTTCAAAAAAATAAAATAAAATAAAAATATAATAATAAGCTTTTTGGTAAGGCTAAATAGACTTCAAAATAAGACTGAAGCAGAAATGCTTTTGCGAAGCTATTCACAATGTGGCTTATGCCAAGATCAGACTGTTCTTTTCCATTTACATCTGTTTGAATGTGAAGTGGCCTTGACTAGACATCCGAGAACACTCCCTGACTGACTAAAACTGTAGGAGTTTATTGTCCAAATATTCTCCATAAAATGTCAATATGTTACATTTCACATTGTGATTTGTTATATTTCTTAATATTTACTGTGCTGTACAGTGAATTGAGCTTTCCAAATAAAATCAAGTAAATACAACTTGACTGCGTCCATAAAATAATGTTCTTTAAATTAAAGCTGGGTATTAATTACTCTAGACTGATCTCATTCTGTCAAAAGAATAATTAAATATGTAAAATTAAGCCAGCTCTCAAAATGCATTGTTAAATTTGCAGTGAAACAATTACATTAGTTGTTACAATTCACAAGTCAAGGCAGGGGTGTGTAATTGTGATATAACTCTAATTATGTTACAGTAATTTTCTCCTCCCTGAAGTTTATCACAGTTCCTTTTGTGCTCATTGTTGCATTCAATTATAGGGCTGTCCAGGTCAGTAGCTGGTACAACCTGTCACAAGAACGAATAAATAAGGGTGGCTAGCATATTGTGGATATCATTTTTAATATATTTGTGGATTAAAACTGTATTAAAAGGGATCATTTGAGGAACAAAAAAAAAACTGAGGCAATTAGGCAGAAGTAACTTTACATACATGGCTGTATGTCTCCAGAATTTGAGTGGAGATAGATCCAGTAACATGACATTCACACTGGTACATTTACTTTGTGTGGAACAGCAGTGGCCTCACCATACCGGCCAGCACCTTGGGCAGCTGAGAGGCAATGACTTCTGACATCATTTCAGGGAACTCTACCTTCATGGCGTCAGCTTGTATAAATGTGCTCAGACAGTACAAGTTGACCTTCTTCACTATCTGCGAAATATAAGAAACAAAATTAACAGACTGAATGTAGGAGTTACAAGACCTTATAAAGTGATAAGTATTCTGAGGGCTTACATCATGCATGGCATCCATTAGTTTGGTCAAGTGGTAAAATCTCTGTGAAGTTGCCACTACGCCCTTTTCCTTCAGGTGGATGATTTTGCTCAGTTCTCGAATATAGCTCTGCCTCATCTCTTCAAATGCTGCTTGACTCTTGAGTCCTTCTAGAGGCACTAAGAAAAACATTAAGGTGGTATTAAAATCAGATAGCTTAACGCATTTGTCGCTTTAATCTTAATTGAGACCACTGTATGTAAACAGTCCTGAATACTATAACATTTATCTGTAATACGATACTACCTATTTAAGTACTAAGAGGAAAGTGAAGGCTAAGCAGTACTGATGATGAGCTTTTAGCGTCACACTGTTTAATATGAAAAATTATTTGTAAATTAACTGTATTTAATATAGAAACATCTGAGACTCACAATACAGCATCCACAAGCTTGACACACTTTTATGCAGAATATGCTGCAGAACTGATAATAAGTATTTACTTTGCTGAGTTAAATAGATATAAATAATTGGTGACAGTGATAGAAAAATCTGGTTGCTATCAGGCACATTGTGAGAGTAGATTACAAGTGCTACAAAATCTGGTCAAGGTCTGGTAAAACATTGAGGTTATTGTGCTGTAACTTTACAGTAGCTGCTCATCAAAGTGACACACTGTAGCCTGTGGAAAATTGAGCCCAACAATAACAGAAACAGAGTGCTCTCATTAAACCAGTGCTGCTTTTACCTGTGTTCAGGAGGATTATGGCTTTCATGCAGAGAAACTCGTCTCGAGTGACCTGCAGATTCGCAAACTCCTGAGGAATGAACTGGATTGCCAAGCAGAGGTCATAGATGGGTGATCTCCTCATCTGCTCCCTGAAACAGCAGCAGTTATAAATATGTGCATTCGTGATTGGTTTATTCAACCTAAAAATGTGAAAGTGTTCTGAAAAATCTACTTACTGACTGAGAACCAGATCAGGTGCAAAGTACAAATATTCACTGGTGACGTTCTGAAAGGTTCGCCACCCTAGAGAGAATACCATTAAGTTCATCCATGAATACTGGATCAGGGTCATCTGGTCGTTGATGTGCAGATTACGAAATCCTACAAAGACATAAACCCATATAAGTTTGCAGTTCTGTTTTGTGGTCAAAAACACTGTTGTCATCATTAACACTCCCGCTGCAGATTTTATTGTGGTGTATGTATAAAATGCTTTGGTCATGATGATTTGCCACATCCTGCCTGTTACCATAGACATGACTTTAGTGACCCAGGACAGTGTGTTACCTGGCAGAGACTTGGACCATTTGACGATCCACAGCAGCTGTTTCTCACACAGCCGGTTCAGACTGTTGAGCAGGATGTGTGGCACTTCGGGCTGTGTGTTGTCGTATCCAGCATACACTATCTCTGGCTCAATGTTCTCAAGAATACTGATGATCTGATGGGAGAGCTGTACATCTCGTATGCCAGGGATGCAAGACATAGAGTTCAGGGCCTGGTTTTCTCCTGACATGGCCAAGTGGGACTGGAACATAAGGGAGGGGGACAGACCCAAGGCTTTCAAGGCCCCAAAACGTTTCAGCTTCCTGCCTATGACACACACACACAAGGTCTGGTGAGAAGTGATTAGGGAGAGTACGATCTGTGCCTGCAATACATCACTAAGCTTAAGGTTTTTATGTTCCAAGCCAAGTGTGAAAATTTAACCACAACAAAGTAGGGTTTCCCATTACACTTCTACATTATACCAAAAGTTACCTCCGAGCATCATCCCAGCCTGGTAGCACTTTCTGAGGCGACAAGCTGGGCAATTTTTCCTCCTTATTTTGTCCACAATACAGTCATTTCGGCCGGCACACAAATAGCTGTGATGGCCTGTTGAGTAAGACAGGACACACAAGTTGATTATTACATATGTTGCAGATGAGGACCATTTAATGAGGATAGAAAAAGTACTGTAGTTTTGAATACTTTTTACAATTGCCTCTGATACCTGATTGGTACAAAGAGGAGGATGAGATAGAAACAAGGCTGTGAGGACAGAGTGACACGGCCATGGGGAGACATAGAGGCTCTTTTATATCAGCCATCTTAAGATAACAAGCAAAACAAGTCAACGATGGTGAACACAGGGAACACTGGTCAATGCGATACTGATGCTACTGACCTTTGACGACTGCTATAGAAGGTCAGGCAGTGACAATGAGGTAACATTCACAGACCACAGCTTCAGGCTATTCTTGAAGTCTCTTTTTGTTTACAAAATGCCTGTTTTTAACATTATTCATTTACACAATGAAGACAACATGTTAAAGCTGGACATGTATTTAATTTTTTTTTTTTCTCAAATTGGAACTAGGATAAAACTGCATTGGGAACTCGACTGTCAACATGTTTCAGAGAAATATTCAAATTTAATAGACTTTAGACTTTAGTAGCAGCTATTCTCACCTTCTACAGCTCTCTTGAAAAATACTTTGCAGCTCCCACAGGTTAAAACGCCATAGTGACAGCCTGACGCCTCATCGCCACAAATCACACACTGCCTCTGAGGGGGCATGCTACAAGAAAAACAAAGTATCTTCATGTTCAACTTTTGGAAATTAAGGAATATAATTTCATCATATATATACACACATACACACACATACACCACACACACACACACACACACATATATATATATATATATATATACATATATAAATTTACTGTAACTATGTTATTTTTTCTCCTATGTAATATCTTGTTATCTTGTTATTGTAAAATCTAGCATAATGTTCCTTCGTGGCTCAGACACTGATCTGATCAGTTATGTTGGTTTATTTGCTTAAGCCAATTTACAGTATCATTAAACCAACACAAAAATGTCATGCATATTTAATCTCAGTATTGAATAAAAAGAATCATTACCCTGGGAATGTGGAGAAAGGTGAAGGGTTCCTCTGGACCAGGCTCTGGCTCGGGATGCTCTCGTAGGGCGCATGAGTATAGGGCTCCTCTGAGACACCCTGGGACTGGCTCCAGAAGTGCGGCTCGACGGGAGTCGTGTGCATCGGCCAGCGGGACACTTCGCTCTTGAACATAGCTTGAGAGTGCTGTGGAGGGGACGTGTGCGCGCTCACGTCAAAGCTGACCAAAGGTTTACCGGACAGAGAGCTCCTGGACTCAGTCCTGACCTGTACCAGCGGATCTGATGAGCTTAGGTCAATCAGAAAGTTGGTAGATCCATCCTGGACAGACCGCGGAGCCCCTGGGCTGTAAGTGTTAGGCTCGCTCTCGGGCAGACCCAGCGGCTGTTTTCTCTGCGGCTCGCAACAGGTGTCCAGTGCGCTCAAGTCCGCGGGAGCGTCGAAGCTGGTACAGGGACTGTTCATAATCACAGAAGGCTCCTTCTCATCCTTGATGTATTTACATGACGTAGAGAGAATTGCAGACTGGTTTGCAGCAGCACTGGTTCTTTTAACAAAATCCTCCCAGGGTACCGAATCGCACTTGAGATACTCACTGTTACCGCGATCAAGAAAAGGTTTACTAGTCGCTGGTGCGTCAAGCAAGTTAAACTCTTTGAAAACTGGCTCGCCACTGCCGCTAACATTTACACTGTGAACTAAAGCCCCCGTACTTCCATAATTACGCACGGAAGATAAAAAGTGCACTTCGTTATTAGTTAATTTAATGTTACTGTACCCGTTTTCTATCGAAGCACTTCCTCGTGTTTCTGTTGAATCCACAATCGCAGTGCTTATGTCGCTCATTCTGCCTTCCAGTTTATTTTCCATTGGTTTGAAACGCGCAGTGTGCGATGGTTGCGCGTCGAAACCACAGGCAGCTTCTGATAAACTGTACCACACAGATCTTCCTGTAATCCGCCTCCCCGCTCTGTTCAGATACAGATTTTATCTCAGAAGCAAATTAAAGTAAAGTTTGCTAGAGGCACATAAAGACAACATCCCATTTGTTGTTTAAGGCGAACAGTTTTAAAGACTTAAAACAGAAAACCTTTAAAGAATTCATACTGCGCGCACAGGGAATTGTCTGAGGAGATGCATTCATTAGTAGGACAGAAGACAAACGTATGTTGGTAGGCTCCGTCACGCAGACATACAGTCATGTGTCCAACCAATCAACAGCATCCACTGTGAATCACATCAAAACCTGGACCATAGTCTCCGCCCTGTGATCGTGAATGAGCTCAACGTAAGTTCATGATAACGATGTCTTAAAAGATGGGTTAGTGGGACAATGCTGATTATAGCCTATAGCTCAATAATAGTCAATATAAAGACCAACAATAGGATAGAAATATAAATAGAATATGATCACACTGGATGGAAATGTGACATTTCCTACTTGTATGAAGACTTTACGAAATTTCCACTTTAATTAGCGTAACAAATTCATTTCAGCCCAAAACTAGGTGATAGCATCTCAAGGCCGCCATGTCATAAAAGCAGCGTTGTCATAAGAGATCGTGTCTATTATCGCGGCTATGATGATAGGGACGGTCCCGGTTGGATACTGCAGCTGCATGATGCATGCACAGACCTTGGCCCTATCATCAGCGTCATATGTTCCGTGCAATCAGACAAGCTTCTCTGTGGCCTACATAATTCTATGCTTTTAGGAATATATCTCGTTTTGATTAAACGTCCTGTAAGTCTGAGGAAATAGCCTAATGTGAGCATTCATAGTCACTTTCCCACAGCAGGCGTACCAGTGCGTCAGAGTGAAAAGTCTTGAGCTGAAATTGAACAGTGATGTTTCCTCTCACAGATGGAGTCAGGCTGTTTGTCTCCACGACAGGTCAGACTGTTCTCACTCATCTGTCTCCTCGCACAGTTAACTCAGACTATAGGCTATTAGCAGCGGTTGCTTAAAAGAACACATAAACCCCATGAAGTAGGATATTAATTGACAACAAAATCATCATGGTTTGAGTTTTATTACATACTGGAAATGTGGATCAGCATTTAATCCCATTGCCTTCTCCACAACACATATTTCATTTTGATTGTTACTACTCATATAAATTGGAACTTTTGATTCAGCTTTAAGTGAGTTGGCACCAGCTGGCAGAGGGCTGTATTTCCAAGAAATTACTACTGAATATGAACCAGACTGTAGTTATAAAAACAGGGTTCATTAGCACCACCATATGGTTGATTGTGCAGACCCAGGCAACACAGCTAATGAAAAACTGATTTGCTTTTACCATAGGCTTAACAACATTGTGGGGTAACAGGTAACCACAACAATAGGTTGACTACCTCAAGTGTCTAAATAGATCTCACTAATAAACAAACATAACTCTTAAACCAGTTTGCATACTTTAGTGAATAAGACCAGCCTCTTCTAAGTGTTGGATGAGTTGTTGCATGTTGTTCATATCATGTTTCGAGTGCTCCAGCAGCTCAAACTTCAGACCAGAGATGTCCTGTTTGATTTCCTTTAATGCTCCTGCCAATAATAGTCAAGCACACAGCCTTTTAAGTCCATATATGTACAAAACACTGTCAAGAAGATTTATAACTTACCTTCATTCACATCTGCATTGCTTTTGTCTCTTTGTGCTTTTAAAATGTATCTTTTGATCAAGCGATTCATTATTCTCTGCAACAAAGTATCAGGGCTTTTACCAAGAAGGCAGTGTTCGGTGAATCACATCTATTAGCAACAGCCTGTATATCAAGATAGCTGCAGTAGCAATATGTCATGGCTTCTATTGTGATTGGCTTTTAGAGAATAATAAGGTATAATTAAATATGCTTTACTTGATGATGGGTAGAATAGAGTGGCTCCACTGTGGGAACATGTTGTCTCCTCAGCTAAGTTAGAAAAATAAATCATAGAAAAGAAATAATATGTCCAACTTCAATATGGTACAAAACTTGCCTTGACTACCTTTTCTAATTCTGTATCAGAGGTGGAATTTGCTTTGCTTTTGCCTGGAGACTCATCCCACATCACTTTCCTTAGCCTTGACCAGAGGGAAGCCAAGGACATGGGACTAGGAATAAGGTTGAAGGGCACAGGCAAAGTCCCCCCATGCTCGAAATAGGAGAACCACAGCTTAGCGCGTGCAAACTTCCACTCTACATCAGCATCATCCTGGAAAGAAAATGTATCATTAGTCACATATTTGTATTAGTAATGTGTTCCAGCTATTTCACTTCAATTTTATAAGGATATTGGCAAACCTAAACTCAAACATTAACATAAAAAAAATACGATGAACATTTTTTGAATTAAATATAGGAATGTCAACTAAGTGAGTAAAGTCATATGTTAAAATATAGTAGGTACAGATATAGCATAGATAATGACATTGCCATGGGTTCCAATTTTTTTTTTTTTTACTTAAATTAGTCCAAAATTTAAATAAAAGTTAAACAAAGTTTTCTACACTTGTGCAGTCTTTTGTAAGGTCACAGAAAAATTACAGTATTGAATTTCTGTACCTGAATTTCCTGAAAGGAGCTGTTGAACATGGCAATCAGCATATTCAGCAGGACAATGACCATAATGACATTGTACACGCCATACAGGACATAACCGGTGTTTTCAATGAATTTGTGGTCTATATTTACAACCACTGACTTCACTTCAGACAAGCCAAAGATGGCCCAAAATAATGTCTTAAAACTCTCTTCAAGTCTAAAATAAAGAAAAACATAAACATTAACTGATAACAAATACATTACAGTATTCTCAGGTGCATCTCAGTGAATTAGAATATTGAAAGACACACTGGCTTAGCCTTTGGGCTTCAACCCCAGCTTTAAGCCTTTTTAATGAGGAAATAATAATATCACTAATTATCACTTATCACAAATTATTGAAATCACTTTAAAAGTATTTATTCATACCACAATAAAATCTATTGAGACGCACCAGTACATGTAAACTGTTTTATTATAACAGTTACACTCACGTTGTAAAGGCATTGTTGTGCTTAGCTCCAATGTAATATGAGTACAGATTGAACATTCCCACCATAAATGCCACAAAGACTGTTATGAAAATGACCATAAATTTAAAAATATCTTTCACTGTCCTCCCCAGGGAGATCTGCAAAGGCCCAAAGCTCTCATTGGCAGGCAGGATGTATGCAATTCTAGAGAAACTAAGCACAACTGCGATTGCATAGAGTCCTTCAGAGATTAGCTGTGGGTCTGAAGGCATCCAGTGGGTCCGAGCTGAAAACAAACAAAAAGTCAGTTTTGTGCAACCTTTCACACAGATAGTTACTCCTACAGTTTATACTATGTAATGAATAAAAGGAAATGAGAACGGCCCTGACACAGTTAGATAATGCTCCACACAATAAAAAGCACACACTCACCAAGTTGGAAATACTGGATCTCAAGAGGTAAAGTTGCATTAGATAAGTCAGTGTAGTGCATGTCCACATAGCACTGAGCTGCATAGGCATGCCAAAACGCCATGAGTCTGGCCATGAAGGAAGTCATAAAAATGGTCAAAATGCTGAAATCAAGAAGGTTCCAGGGTTCTGACACATAATCACGAATATCTTGTGACCAGATGTCTCTGCACTCCTCCCAGATTTTACCTAAAAATACCACAAAATGTCAACATCCTTTCACTTACAATTTTCGAAAACAAAGGAAATCAATTGCGTGACTTGTTACATGCAAATTTGGAAATCTGAACCTTACTTATTGAAATAATTAATGTGTTGACAAATACAATATAATACATCTACAAGCTTCTGCACAATGCATAATGAGAAATTACACATATAATTCAATGTACTCTATGTACTCTATATTGATATGTGTAGTAAAATATTCAAAACCTAACCCCTACAATTAGGTAGAAAGGTCCTGACCTATGACCCAGGAAATGATTAGTATCTCCATCCAGGTGAAAGGGGTGGTCTTCATGCGGAATAGCTGTGAGGGATAATCATGTAAAGTCATGTTAGGTAACAGTGATGTGCCCTCAAATCGGTCTGCTGCGTTCAGGACCAGCAAGCACAGGAAGATTATGAAAGATGCAGCGTGGGCCACAAACTTCAAAAACGGTCCACACATGAGTTTTCCCAACTGAGAAGGGAGATAAACAAGACTTAACTTGACTTGAAACTTGAATGGATTTGGTGCTAAGTGACAGATAATTTTACCTTGCTGGATGGAGCTAACCGGTACAGTAAGGCCAAGATGGGTAGTCCCAAAGCCACACCAAAAACAAGCAGCAACTTAATGCCAGTTGTTTGTTGCCGAAGACCAGACAAGTTCTCATACCAAATTAAATGGAGTTGCTGTTGGCAATTTGGGTGTGCCACAAACTGTACCATTAGCATGATTTGTTCCAAAAGAGGGGGACGTACCAGAAGAGAAAATTAAACAAACACATTCATATATCAAACCACAGTGTCTATTAAGTGCATACCTTTTTGACTTCATACTTAATTGCCAGTTTTAAGCGGATAAGATTATGACGACCTGAAGTTAAACATGACTCAGCATCCCCATTCAAGATGGCCTCCACCTCTTCAGTACTCCTACACAAGTCTAGAAGTCCAACTACAAAGTCCTTACACTGCATGGACAACTTCTTGTAGTCATTCTGTAAAAGACAACCATTTTAAATGTCACAGTTTAGTATTCATCAGTGATTCATTTATTTTTTTACTTTTCA
The DNA here is from genome assembly GCF_026225935.1 of Boleophthalmus pectinirostris. NCBI lineage: Eukaryota > Metazoa > Chordata > Actinopteri > Gobiiformes > Gobiidae > Boleophthalmus > Boleophthalmus pectinirostris. The sequence continues at coordinate 13,584,100 of NW_026571541.1, read as the reverse complement.
TACCTTAAATTCTTTCTCAATGTTGGCGAGAACAGCTAGCTCATTACTAAGCTCTAGAGCAGCCATGACAGGATCCTCGTTTGACAGTGACAGATAGGCAGGGCTGGCTAGACCTCTGTAAGCATTAATACGTGATTGGGAATGGCTGAAAGAATCATGCTTTTGCCGCTCGTTGCAAATCATGCACTGGCAGAAATAGTCATGGGGGCGGTCAATCCGAGCTCCTTTCATAAGAAGTATATGCACTATTTCATATTCATGGCACTGGGAGGCCAGAATAATAGGAGTGATGTCATGGGAAAACCGTGTGCCGTCTTCATCATAGGCATAGAAGTCTCCGTGTAGATCTGCCTGGCTTGGACTGTGGGTCAGCATATGTCCATCTGCAAATGCCTGGTGATTTAATATTTGCTCCACAATATGAATATACCCTTTACTTATTGCTAACAACAGTGCATCACCAATTCTTGACAGATTTTTCTTCTTTAGTAGTAGTTTTGTTACCTCTAAATGCTCATTGGTCACTGCCAGCTGCAATGCATTCTGGCCCATGTAGTTCACACAGTTGAAATTGAAGCATGGTATTTCCAAGAGTATTCGCTTAACTTCAGGAATGTTTCCATATTCGGCAGCATTCAGAAAAAGCTCCTCTGTTACTGAAAGATGATTGGAAGACTGGGCGTGGAAAAGATGTCCAGTTACCCGAACGACGTTTCTCCGCTGCTTGGCCATGGTGTGCTGCATCATTCTGCCTGCTTAATTACTCCATCTAAAAGCAGATGAAACACAAAATAACAAATGACTGTCAATATGTCCAGAGTAATTGGTGAAGCTTTGGTAAAGAGGTACTGTTCTGCATCAGCTGTTGTCAAGTACAAATTAGCTTTGCATGAATTTCCATATCTTGGAAAGAAAAAGAAGAGACCCGAGCAGTGAGTATTGTTCAATGGTGGACAGCTGGTCTCCTCTGAATTAGAAGTGGCGCTGCATGTGTAACACCGCCCACAGCCTCATCATCTGCTCCATGTCAAACTGGAGCTGTCCACTCTGCCACTCCCCAACACATATTGAGAGATAGTCAATACTGTATTTCCACATCAGTACATTGTGAATGGATAAAGTAATTACAACAACTCTGCTCTAAACCTTTAATGGCATTAAGGAAGAATTAGCCCAAACTAGTTCTTCATTGTGCACTAGGAAAATGTACTACAATCTTTCAGTCTTTATTAGCCTAACAGGATTTTCCCTAAAGCCTCAAATAATAGAAGCTGTAATCTCTAAAGTCACCATTGTTACATTGTTTAATTAAAGATTAAAGATTGTGTTTGTCAAAGTAACTATATTGTCAAGGGACAACATGAAGTGTGACCAGATCTAATAAGAATGTTACACTGAGAACCATATTGTAATATGCACCTATTTTATATATCGTACTTTTGTTTCATATGGATTGGCCAAGTAATTCAACCAGGTCAAAAAAAATGTATCTGACAGTTTAAATACAAATCCTACCACAGAAAACTGTTATAGTTTAAAACTGAGCCCTCAGTTTTAAACGATAGTCTCTTTAGAATGTTGGGGTATCACATTATTATTTACCCAACTTATTTCATCCATCTCCTAAATACATTTTCTCTATGGTCATATTTTTCATTATGTTACCTTAATTGACTTCACTTGTATGATTTTCTGTCTCAGCAAACCAGGGAGATTTCATCTGATGGTCATGCTACAAAGGCAAAAGGATGTTAACAAAAGAGACAGTATGCATTGATAAGCATTAGCATTACACAAAGGAATTGTGGGTATGGGTCTTAAAAAGGGATGATGAGGCTCACCTTCTGGCGCCTTGCTGTTGGACAAAAGCCCATGTCCACACGTTGTGTCCCTGAACAACGCACCTGTGTGAGTCCCACTCAGCTCTAGAGGCAGATGGGGCACACCCGGTGGGTGGGGCGTGGAATATAGTGCCATCATCAGAAACAGTTGTACTGTGATGGGGGAAACATCATCATCTCCCTGTAATATTTAAGATTAATATTTGAGGTCAAATTATATTGTTCTATCTAAAAATTAGATTTACACAGTGACATTTATAGTCCACCAAAGCACATAGTAGGTTATTTACTGTGCTATGGCTGAGTGGACAAGCAATCTAAAAAAAAGCACATTTACCAAATCCTCTTAACTCACCGTGCCATCAAATGTAATAGTGAATCAGAGCATGCACACTGTGTGAGTGTTAATCCACTAGACAAATTACTATTTGGATCTAGGGTAAGTGTTGAAAAAGACTAAACGTTGTCTTTCAGATTATGTCTACCAATGCATGGGAATTACACTAGCTGTAATCTTTTAATATAATAACAATTTATTTTAAGGTTTTAGTGTGACTATTAGTAAGTTTAACAGTGTACCTCCCTGGCATGGGTCTGGCCTGCTGGTCTACATAAAGACTGAATGTTTCACAATATGGCATTAAACTCATCTGTCTCTATGAAGTTACTGGTCAGATCTGTGGATAGGCAAAAAAAAAAAAAACGCTTTCGTAATTGAATAAATGCCATACTATGGAAAATTCCAGGCAATGTTCATCTCCATGGAGAAGAGCGTGTAGCATATCCAACACTAAAACAGATAACATAGTGCACCTTTAAGACAATTAGTTATTTGTAGCTGTTGCTGCTGCAGTGAAAAAGCCTCGCACGTACCCATAGACTGTATATGCACCCTAACAGTCTTCCATTGTTGTGCCTTTTCTGCGTGTCTGCTTTTAGCAGGTTTTCTAGGTGTCGCCTGGGTGCCATGGGCGCACTCTAGTGGTCATGGTGGGGATTACGCCTCATCGCCGTTGTCAAGGAAGTGCGTCGATGGTTGCTAACACGGAGGAGTGTACACAGAGAAATCAGCTCAGACAGTGAACAGTTTATATGTTTGTACTTTATACGCTGCCAAACTTATCCAACGCGGGGACTGATGTTGAATGAAAAGGCGTGCAGTGACCAGCGATGCGAAAATGACAAACGAACAGCACAATGTTGTCTGACGCTGGCTAAAGAAGCAAGTTAAAGCTAAAATAACTAGCATACCGTCCGACGTGATATCTGTCGCTTTGAAGGATGCAAGCTCTGGATGAGAACTTTTTCTACTCGTATCCTCCATTACGCATAAGTACACAAGTTGCTCCCGTTTTGTAAATAATGTCTGACGTAACAATTTTGAAATGTAAAAAAAAAAAAAACATAAATAAAAAAAAGCGATATTCGCTGTAGTTGAAGCCAATGTATCAAGTTCATTTGAGGACATTTTCTTTAGCATGTTTTCCCCCAGAACTTCTAGATTAATCAATGGGAACCTGGAGAAGGAGAAACAGTTTTTGGCTGAAGAGCAGAAGCTGTGCAGAGCGAGGGCGCGCAAGTTCTTCCTGGAAACCCAACGGCGCAGGAAGTCAGTGTTTTCATTTTATTTTTATTTTATTTATTTACCTGTCCTTGTCATTATCTATAAAAATGCACACATCTGAATTTCGCAATATATTTGCAAACGGGCAAGCAGACAGTTTATGATCCTGTCCTGGTTTAACACCTTTGAGAGGCAAAAGAGAGCTTGACAGGATTGCAGTCTAGACCTGGAAATAGATCTGCTGTTCTCAAGGTAACTGGAGGCCACAGCAGAGAGAGACACTGGCTGGTATGTGCAGGGCTGCAGGGTTCATGGTGAATATGACTGGAATTAAGCAACCAAACTGAATGTGCTGTTGAAAGTATGCACACATCTGCTACTTTTGAGAATAACACATCAGTCTTTTTCAAAACTTGTTGCATAATTAATTCATCATTAATTTGATTTAAAATGCAACACTGAATGTCATCTGATGTGAATTTTAATATTTAAGGTTCACTGGAATTAATCTGAATGTTAAGTCATGTTGAATTTGTAGTTTGTTATTAAATAACCCATATTATGCTATTTTCTGATCTGTGTTATAATGTTGTTTCCTCATCAGGAACATAGCTGGAGTTGTGTTTTGTTTCATTCACACATGTTTAAAAAACACAAACCCTGCATATTAGACAAAAGAAAACACTCTGTTCCACCTTATAATGCCATGGGGTGATACAGGAAGTGCTCCACTATGTTTTTAAACTCCATACACTTTCAGTAGAATCATTTGGATCATTTCAGCCTTTGAATTTCCAATTTGTAGTAAAAAAAAGGGTAAAAGGTAGCTGTGAAAATGACATCACTAGGTGGAACAGAGCATTATGAACTTTGAATATGTAGACCAATAATAATAAAGAGTTACTCAACAATGTACGATTGAAAGAAAACACAACTCCAGATATGTTTTTGAAGATGAAATAACATTCTAACATGGCTTAAACCTCACAAGTGTCAGTTTTGCGTAATATAGGACCTTTAAAACTAGACTTCGGAACACTTGAGACCCAGTAATAGAGTGCTTGTTCATGACCCTGTGAAATAACATTATCTTCCTCTCTCATCTATGTCTGTGACTGCCACCTGTAATTTATTAATGAGTGTTTCGAAAGTATCTCTAGGAACTGTCTCATGTTTCAAGTTAGCAAAATTTAATCAGTTAAAGTATTTTCTGGGTGCTTATGTTTTTGACTCAGGGCATTGGAGGAGAGACGGAAACAATGGGATGTCCATGAGCAGCGCATAAGAGAAAATGCACTACAGCAGCGAAGACAGAAAGTACAAGAGGCTACAGAGCGCTTTCAAAGAGCACATCTACCTCTCTCTCAAAGGCGCAGACAATGTTAGTAATATGCTGCAATTTGGGTTCGTCATAAGTATCAAAAATCTGATACTAATTGATATTCAAACCAATATTGAAAATTTAAAAATTTAAAAAGTAGCCTATCGATGCTGAACAGTTTCAAAGTAATTTTGATTCAGGAGACCATGCCTCAGTCGCCCTCTCCTCTCACCAGCGAACCACAACTCACCTCAACCATGACTCTAATTTCCCAGAAGCCTATATGTAGCAGCCTTTCCCATCATCCCCGTTTGTCTCAGCTAACTCGACCCCACCCTCCCATCCCCTATTTTGTCTTTCAGTCATAAGACCCTTACAAGGGGGGTCCCGTTTCAGATGGGCCAATTGCAGATTGAGACAGAGCCCCCACCCATAGTCTCAACCCAGCCATCTCTGCCCCGCTTTGTACATTATCAATAAACTTCTTCACACTATGTCATTGTTGGCATGGTCCTAGCTAGTGAAAGCTCTATTATTTTATGCTGAAAATTACATTCTGTTATTCTAGGATGTGTGTTTTTTCATCATTGTTGAGCCCTTTCCTTAGTTTTCAAATCAAAGCAATTTTCGTATGGTAACACTAGCTGTAACTCATTTCTAAAATTTGTTACTGATGTTGTCCTTGTGTATTATAGCTACTAAAAAGAATGTCCCAACTCTAGAAGATGCACTTAACCACATCCAAGGAAGCTTACATTCTGATAACCGTCAGTCCTCTTTTGCATCCATAAGCAGGTAAACAGTTACAGAAGTTACAGACTTGACTTGACAAGCTTCTTATTCATATTACAGTGATCTAACTTGTCTTGGGCTCTCTTTTATAGAAGTCACACTCCGTCTCCCAAAACAACCTCAAAAGGGAAATCCTCCCCTCGGCATGCCCTGTCTGCAATGGAGGCCTACACCGAACTGTTTCAGGAAAAAAGTTTTGTTTCACTTAGAAACAATCCAAACACACGTGAAATCCAGGAGAAACCAAATGACAGCAGTCCACGGGTAAGCTAAGTTGTTTTATTTGCAAAAACAGATCCATTTGAGAAAGTGACTGGAGGCAGTTTAGTATAGTAATATTTTCAAACGCCAAATCTATTTTACTGCTATCAATATATAATTCCATCCCTTCTTGATAAAACGCACTTTACATCATTGTCATAGCTAATATCTCTAGAAGATGGTAACAAAAAGAAAAAACAAAACAAAAACAAAAAATCATTGTCCATTAATTTTAGTTTTTTGCATTCACAATGGGTAAGAAATTATAATATTGGATCAGCAGGACTATAGCTGGAATTATAGCTTCCTTGTACAGTATGTGTAGCTGCCGTTGGCGGCAACTGTCATACATTTAAGTTCATGTTTTATAACATTAAATTATATTCATATTGATATATAGTAAATTATTTTAAAAAGCAATATATAGCATAAATAAGTTAATTTTCCTGTAAGTTCATTTTAATTAATTTCATTTTTATTTTGGTTGATTTGCTCCACTTCCAATTACATATTGTTTCGAGGGGAAGTTTTTTACGGCTGCACAGTCTTAATTGAGAGCCACACGAGGAGCTACGCTCTGACCTCTGAGCCAAAAGGACATTTTATTTTAAGTTAAAAGTTTACAAGGACAAGACTTTATTCCCTTTGAGTGGATGTGGCCAATGAGGTACATTTTGTGTTATTTTATTGTGTAATTACTTTTCTGACTGTGTTTTGTATCTGAGGGTTAATTTTAAGTTTCATTTTTTCCTTTCTATAGTTCTGACAGCATGCGTCGGCATTAAGGTTCATTTACATGTAAAGACATGTACAAGACTCCAGTCCGAATAAATGCTCGTTGAAACCAAAGAACGATTTTGAGCCTTGTTTCAAACTCGAGGGGAGTAACAGTCAGAACTCAGCCTGCTTCGCGCTGGAGGAGAAGAGCGAGAGCCCGGCCTGATGCTGCGGAGCTGAGCCGACAACGAGCGCTTGTAGCGCGCACCTCGTTAAGGATTACGTCACTCTCAAATTTCAATGGAAAGACGAACTGCATGCACGGACAACCCAAAACTACGGCAATCGGGGTCCAAAAGTACAGCGTGGATGAGCTACAAAGAAGTAACACGTTTATACAAGTTAAATGTGAAGAAGTAGATTATTCTTGCTGATATTAAAGGGACTCTATTAAGTGCTTAAAGGGGTAAAGTGCAGTGGTTTAAAAATAAGTTTAAGTTGAAGTTAATGCTTGTTTTATGTTAAGTGACTGTTACTAAGCTAATTTTAAGTTGATAACAAGGGTTTTGCTCATTTTAAAGGTGCATTAAGGTACTTTAAAGGTCAAGTCTTTATTATTTAGTTTTATATTGAAAGTGATTTTCTGTTTACTACAAGTGAAAAGCAGTGTATCATTTTTGGGTGATTATTTATTTATTACATATTTGAGTTAAACTGACTAAGACTACGACAGTACAGCAGACTTAAGTGACATGGAGCAAGAAGACCGTGACACTGAAGCTGTTGAGCAGCAAGAATGTTTTGAAGAAGAGTCAAACCCACAAGAGCCAAGCACAAGTAAAAATGAGGGTTTGAGGAGAAGTCGAAGAGTGAGAACACTCACTAAAAAGGGCCAAGCTCTACATGAAGAAAGAGTGACCAAGCTTCAGGCTCGCTTCAAAGTCAGTTATGATAAGTGGAAAGCTGCAGCTAGACAAGGTAAAAGGGTGCTTGAAGAACCTGCCAGTGCAAAATTATATGACGTTATCGTTGAGATGGAACACATTTCAGCAGAAGTGAAACAAGCCTATGATGAGCTGCGCAGTTTTGAAACTCCTGATGCAGACACCCGCCGGAGAGTAGACACCTGTGAGGCTGTCTCTAGAAAGATAATACAGCAAGCACGAGCAAACCAGGCAGCCGATGAAGATAAGGAAAAACTGCCTGAAAGATTAGCTCACTGGAGTGATGCTGGATCTGTGTTCAAGTTAACAGCTGTTCAAAAATCCAAGTGCTCAAGTGAATGTTCCAGTCACAGCAGCAGGTTGTCTGTGAAGAAGCAGGAAGCAGCTGCAGAACTCGCTGCTACTGAAGCTACTCTGAAGGTTATGGAGGAAATGGAACAAGAGAGAAAAGCACTTGAGATCCTTGAAGCAGAGAATGCTGAAAAACAGAAGGCATTAGAGCACAAGCGCAGAGAGCTCGAACGCTTGGAAATGGTGAAGAAAATGAATGCGGCCAAAGCACGACTTAAGGTTTATGAGAGAGAACTAACTTCAGATGAAGAAATATCAGATTTTCTGCATGATAAGACTACATCAAGAAAATCCAAATCTGCAAGTCTACCTGCACCTTCACAACTCAATGCAAATGCTCAACCATTCGTCTGGTCACAAGATCTCACAAGGTTACAACCAAAAGCCCAAGCCACGCCGGAAGATAGCACCACAGCATTGGCGCAAGTTCTAGCAGAGTCCATTAACATCAGTCGTCTACCAGTACCAGAACCTGCAGTTTTCACCGGAGATCCTCTCAAGTACAGGGATTGGAAGATGTCGTTTCAGATGCTGATAGACAGAAAGAATATCCCAGTGAATGAGAAGATTTACTTCCTTCGCAAGTATGTTGGTGGACCAGCAAGAAAGGCCGTTGAGAGCTACTTCCTGTTGGGAACAGACTCAGCATATTATTCAGCTTGGAACACTCTGGAGGAAAGGTACGGAAGTTCATTTGTAATTGCCAAAGCCTTCAGAGATAAGTTAACATCGTGGCCGAAGATTGGAAACAAAGACAGCACTGAACTGCGAGAGTTTTCAGACTTTCTGAGAGGATGTGAAGCAGCGATGTTACAGATTAAGAGTCTTGAAGTTCTAAATGACTGCAGTGAAAATCAGAGAATGCTTAGCAAGCTCCCTGATTGGCTAATAGCAAGATGGAATAGGAAAGTCATAGAGATTGAAGAGCAGACCGGTTCCTTTCCAACATTCAACAACTTCGTTGATTTCATCACAAGAGAAGCCAAAATAGCGTGCAACCCAGTGACATCACTTCAAGCACTCAAGACAAGTGACACAGAGAAAGTGAAATTTTCAAAGACTCGAAGTGTTGGAGCCAAAGTACTAGCAAGTAGCACAGAAGAGAAATCTGACGCAAGGAAATGTGTGTTTTGTGAAAAGCCAAACCATAGCATACACACATGCAGAAAATTCATGGATAAAGCCATAACTGAAAGAGTCAAGTTTGTGCAAACTAAGGGACTGTGCTTTGGATGTCTCACCTTTGGACACCAATCCAAGAAATGTTGAAAAGAGAAAAGTTTGTGATACATGTAAAGGGAAACACCCAACGTGTTTGCATGAAGAACGAGACAGAGAGTCTAGAAAGAAAAAAGAAGAGAAAGACTTGAAAGAACCTAAAGAGACAAAGCCTACAGAAATACAAAATGAGGCAATATCAAACCGTGTGATTCAAAGTGACAGAAGTGACCTCACGTCTACAATCATTCCAGTTTGGTTATCCACAACAAGCAACCCTGAACATGAGATTCTTCTCTATGCTCTTCTAGACAGCCAGAGTGACACAACATTTGTTCTGCAAGAAAAGGCAGATGCTCTCGACACTGAGAAGAAACATGTACAGTTAAAGCTTTCAACCTTGTCTTCTAAGGAATACACTGGTTCCCAGCCAGAAACTGTCTGGACTTCAAGTTAGAGGCTTCTATTCATCAAAGAGAATCCCTCTTCCCATGACATATACAAGAGAGTTCATTCCTGCCAATTTAAGTCATATTCCCACATCAAAGACAGCAAGATCATGGCCTCATCTAGAGCACCTGGCTGAAGAGATCGCCCCGCTGATTGAGTGTGATGTTGGTTTGCTCATAGGTTACAACTGTTCGCAAGTGCTGGTACCCAGAGAAGTTGTGTCAGGGGGAAGACAATGAGCCCTTCGCCCAAAGAACCGACCTTGGCTGGACAATAGTTGGAGGTGTTAATCCATGCGTTGATTATGGAGACGCTATTGGATGCAGCCACAAGATCATTGTCAAGGAAGTGACACCAATTCAGTCATCAGAGCAGTTGTCCAAAGAAGTGCATTACATCTGTCGCACAAAGGTCAAAGAAGTGGTGACGCCCACAGATGTGATTAAAGTGCTAGAGTCTGACTTCAATGAAAGGACAGTTGAAGATTCTCACTTCTCCCAAGAAGATTTACGCTTCATTTCCATAATGGAAAAGGGTGTCAAGATGAAAGCAGATGGACACTGTGAGTTACCATTGCCGTTCAAGGAAGACAGGCCAAGTCTCGCAAACAACCGGAGCTGTGCAGAACACAGACTCAAGTGTTTGAAGAAAAGATTTGAAAGGGATAAACAATACCATGAAGATTATACCAGATTCATGAAAGAGACAATAGAACATGGTGATGCGGAAAAGGTCCCATCTGAAGAACTGGACAAAAGCCCTGCTTGGTACATTCCACATCATGGAGTGTATCATCCCCAAAAGCCCGGCAAAATAAGAGTGGTTTTTGATTGTTCAGCAAAGTACGAAGGAGTCTCTTTGAATGACCACCTGCTGACAGGGCCAGAGATAACCAACTCTCTGGTTGGGGTCCTGTGCCGATTTAGAAAGGGTCCAGTAGCAGTGATGTGCGATATAGAACGCATGTTTCATCAGTTCAGAGTCAGAAAAGAAGATCAAGACTACTTCCGCTTCCTGTGGTGGGACAATGGAGACTTTAACTCTCTTCCATCTGTCTACCGCATGCGAGTCCACCTGTTTGGAGCCGCTTCATCACCAGCCTGTGCAAACTTTGGCCTCAAGTACATTGCCGCAGAGGGTCAAGGCAAGTTCAGTGAAGCCACCATACGATTCATTGAAAGAAACTTCTACGTGGACGATGGTCTTATTAGTTTCCACTTCAGAAGAAGAGGCAATCCGTTTAGTAAACGAAGCAAAGGAACTCTGCAACACGGGAGGATTGCGACTTCACAAGTTCATTTCGAATAGTCAGGAAGTTCTCGATTCCCTGCCCAAAGAAGACTGTGCAGACACAGCAAGAAACCAAAGCTTGGCACTAGGAGAGCAACAGATCGAAAGAGCCTTAGGTGTCAAATGGTGCATTGCTTCGGATCATTTCCAGTTTCGAGTAGTTGTGAATGAGTGTCCATTTTCTCGAAGAGGTGTGTTGTCAACTGTAGCCTCCATCTACGATCCACTTGGCTTTGTGGCGCCTTTCGTTCTACTTGGGAAGCAAATACTTCAGCAAATGTGTCGCGAGAAGACCGACTGGGACGAACCACTCTCAAGTGAACTCAAGTCACAGTGGGAGTCCTGGCTGTTGGAGCTGACGAAACTGGCTGATGTCAAGATCGACAGATGTTATCTTCCAAAGGATTTTCAAGCAGTTCAAAGGTATGAGCTCCATCATTTTTCAGATGCGAGTGTCTCAGGATATGGAGTCTGTACCTACCTGAGAGCTGTCAGTGAAGCAGGACAAGTCCACTGCTCACTTGTCTTTGCCAAGTCTAGAGTAGCACCTACCAAGGTAACTACGGTGCCAAGATTGGAGTTGTCTGCAGCAGTTGTAGCAGTGCGCACAAGTGACATGCTCAAAGGAGAGTTGGAGCTGGAAGATGCTCAGGAATTCTTCTGGACAGATTCGCAAGTTCTTTTGGGATATATTAACAATGAAGCGAGACGTTTTCATGTCTTTGTAGCAAATCGGATTCAGCGAATCAAGGAAAGTACTCAACCAATGCAATGGAAGTATGTGACATCAGAGGACAATCCTGCTGACCATGCGTCGCGTGGACTCAAAGCCAAAGACCTTGTTACCTCCAACTGGTTTAGTGGTCCAAGTTTTCTCTGGCAAGAGAAGCTTCCCAGTGGAGAGATCAAGGTGGGAGAACTTGATGCAGAGGATCCAGAAGTACGGAAAGTTGTTGTACACCATACATCAACAAAGGTAGATTCTCTCTGTCAGAACGTTTTTGGAAATTCTCCAGTTGGTCCAGATTGGTCAAAGCTATCGCAAGGCTCGTCAGATTTGTGAAAGAGTTCAAAGGCTTGCAAAAGAGAAGCAATGAAGCCACAAGCCTTGAAGAAAGACAAGAAGCAGAGCTTACAATCATAGCCATTGTACAAAGATCAGTTTTCTCCAAAGAAATCAAAGAGCTTCAATCAAGAAAGGAGTTGATCAAAGACAAGACCAGTAAACTTTATCGATTGAACCCCTTCCTGGACGACATGAACATCCTCAGAGTGGGAGGTAGATTAGAGCATGCAGCGTTACATCCACACGTCAAGCACCCAGCGATCTTACCAAAGACCTGTCACATTGCAAAGCTGCTGATCGATCACTACCATCGACAAGTGCAACACCAAGGGCGTGGCATGACAATAAACGAGCTGAGATCGAATGGTATATGGATACTGGGATGCAGTCAAGCAGTATCATCCTTTATCTACAACTGTATCAAGTGCAGGAAGTTCAGACGTGGAACAGAAGAACAGAAGATGGCAAATCTGCCCAGTGAGAGAATGGAAACAACTCCTCCCTTCACGTATTGTGGAATGGCTTGTTTCGGTCCTTTCTATACTAAAGTAGGAAGAAAGGAACAGAAACGTTATGGACTTCTGT